>NC_057795.1:91975962-92306283 GCF_018294505.1 Triticum aestivum | reverse complement strand
TAAAGAACACAAGCTGATGAGGCGCATGCAGACTGTTTGACTGGTCAACCAGACAAATATGGAGCTATACGCTGAGCCAGTGATCGTATAATCACAATATCTAGTATACAATGATCAAAGTGAGCTATCAAGACAAGTTCGATGAACGCCAACGCATTTTACTCGGTAATAAATGACCAGGATTGAAGGGGAATCCAAATTTCCTTCGTCTTCTGTCCTTGAGCTCTTGACAAACCAATGCACTATACGGTTGTCTGGCCACTCCAACCCAGAGCTCTCACCAAGCGTCGTTCATGGCACCGCGCCGCACACTAACCGGTAAGGCAGCGATGGCATCCCTCCATGCCGAGTTCCTCACCGCCCACGACTGCACACAAAATGGTAGGGAAGCGATGGCATCCTGCCGTGCCGAGTTCGTCGCCGCTCGTGACCTCACAATGATGTGGGAGGAATTTGAAGATGCGAAGGCCGAATGGGCGGTAGGGCAAGAGGCGGCCAAAGCCGCACAGAGGGAGCGTAAAAGTAAGAAAGCACTCAAGAAAAGAGAGGCCTGACGCCGCAAGAAAGAAAAGGACACACGCGTTGCTGCGGAGAGGTTGGCGGAGATCCAAGCACGGTGGGGTGTCGCCAACAAAACCGGGAAGGAGAACGATGGTGTCTGGCCAGCATGTGAGAAGTAGTAGTACTAGTAGTTAGTGTGTGTGTCTGTGTCTGAGTACGAGCATGTACCAGTACTACTAGTTACTACTGTAGTTTTTAGAGCAAATTACCAGTACATTAGCCTAGACTAAATGGAAAAATTCCTATCCTATGCATCAAATGGCATCTCTTTCTCTATAGGAATTGAGATGCATGTCAACTTCCTATGATTTTCATATTCCTATAAATTTCCTATCCTATGAACGAAAGGAGGCCTCTGTTGGAGTAACTACTGTAGCTAGCAGTACTGCTGGTACAGTAGTTTTCATTAAGAAGCGGAATTAAACGAAGTCATGATGGTTCCTTCGTCCGAGCAACTCCAAAGTGGGAACACTACTGGAAACAGGGAATTTGCCATCAGCCAGCTCTTTGCCATCTGCCAGCTGATGGCAAAGAATGCCTTTGCCATCTGCTCATAAAAAACAGATGGCAAAGAACTAACAGATGGCAAAGAACATGGTTGCCATCAGCCAATTCTTTGCCATCTGCTAGTGGATGGCAAATAATCTTTGCAATCTGCTAGCAGATGGCAAAGAGGTTGGCAAATCCTGTGGCCGTCAAGAGTGTAACGGTGTACCAGCCCCACCTCTTTGCCATCTACCAGCAGACGGCAAAGATTCTTTGCCATCTGCTGGCAGATGGCAAAGAGATGGGGTAAATTTTTTCCAAGTAAAAAAACTGTGGGGTTATTTTTGTTCTCATTGGTTGAAATGTTTGTGTCATGGATTGATGACATGGCATCCATGATCCATCCATCCATCCATCCCATTTATCTAAACAAAAAAAAGAGAAAGAAAGAAAAAGAACCCCCAACCCCCGGGCAGCCCAACCACCCAAACCCTATCCCATCCCACTCCATCGTCGCCGCCCCCAGATGCAATCTCGCCGCCACTCCATCCTCTGCAGCTCACGCACGCTCGCCGCCGCCATGTCTGCCGCCGTGGCCGCACTCAGGGCGCAACGGCCTCCTCCCCGCCCGCCGCCCTCCCCACACACCGACGTTAGAGGCTGGATTGATCCCCTGCTCGCCGCCCCGCTCCGCCCCAACCCCCTCCGCCCACCATGCCTTCACGCCGTCGCCCCCATCACACCGAGCCACAGCACCATCGGCGATGACGCCGCCTCACTCCGCCTCGATCCCCTCCATCTGCGGCGCCTTCACGCCGTCGTCCCCATCACACCGAGCCGAAACACCTCCCCGACGTCGCCCACCCCAAGCCGCAAGACCTGCCCGGGCACCTACTCCTCCACCGCCTGTCCGGTGAGGCAGGGGCCAGGCGGAGATGGCGGCCAGCGCCTACTCATCCACCGCCCAGAAGCGAAAAGGGCTCGCGCGGGACGAGGTGGAGAAGCGGCGGCACGCGGAAGCGCAGGTGAGCCCCGACCTCGCCCCTCCCCCTCCTTTCCTTCTCTGGCCAGCAACGGCCTCCCCCCTCTCCACATCTCCCCTGCAGCACCCCGGCACTCGCCCCATCTCCCCGGTCGGCCTGCATCTCCGGCCATCCGCCGGTCTCCTTTCTCTCCGCCTCCGCCCCATCCGGCCAGACCTCTTCCTACATGCCTCTGTGAACCCGTCTCTCTCACCCGATGCATCTCTCACTCAGATCCCCTGCCTTCTCCCCACCCGTTGCGTGAGAGGGCTGGTCTGTTGATGTTGGATTAAAAAAATGGCTCTTGATGGATATTATGTATGCATGTTGCTACTTATAATCTGATTTAGTGTGTATCAGACATCTAAACTTGTTGTGCTACTTGTAATGTGGCCTCTTTTGTGTAAGACTTCTATAATTTGTTGTTGCCATCCTTATGAGACTTCTCACTTAATCATGTTATATTATATATTGTCAAGATAATCATATATGCTGCTGTTACATATATCTATTCCTATTTTTCATGTTTTTTGAGAAGTTAATGTTGCTCTCAAGTTCACCATAATATGCTATTGTTTGCTACTGTTACATACAACCTATTTTTTTGTATCTTCTCACAGTAGATGTTGTCAAGTTCATCATAATGTACTGCTGGCCTGTACCATCTTTTATGTTTTATTTTTTTCATTCTTTTGTAATAAATCATTTTTCAAATATATGCATGTGTTGCTCAAATTCCATTTTCAAATTTGTATAGCAATTTGTGTTCCCACATTTTTAAATGTCCAATTCCAAACCATGTGCATCCAAACATGATTTGGCATTGTTCCTTCCTATGAATTCCAAGAGCCCAATACATTAACATCCAAACACCATGTGTGGCATTGAAGCTCAATATCAATGTCTTGGGATATTTGGCATTGGAGCCATTTCAATACCAAGGTCCTCAATGTCTACATCCAAACACAGCGTTAGCTATTAAAGCTATTAATTTTTTTTGCCAAAAAACTCCAGTTTGCTTTGGACTGATAACATGGTCTAGACCATCTCATCCATTTTATCAGAATGCAAACTTGGTTCTCTTTTTACTCTATGTTACTACTGCAATAAAGTTATGCTTATTATAATTTTTCAGTTCAAGTGATGATGATGTTTTCATTTCTATCTTGTCATTCCAATGATAGTGATTCATTTCGGTGCACACTTATATTTGTCGCTGGTTGCTGCATGACATTTCATGCTGATATTTTTAGCTGCTATATATCTCACTATTGTTCTAATGTCACAGTCTAACTCCTTATTTCTTGTACCTGTGCAAAATCTAATATTGAGACATAAGACGTAGAAAGAACTCCATGGTACGGTCACTGATCACATACCATCAAAGTATTAGTGCATTATTAAATTATTGCATGCTAATTAACTCGGATAATAAGGAATTTTTTGTATATTTATACATGCGTTGCACGTACATGTTTACTAGTCATATATAGGAGATGGCGTGCCACCCGCGCTAATGTAGGAGAGATTCGCCAGCGCCGTAGCCTCTCTCGGATCCATCCAAGCTGTGCCGACTAAGGAGTGCTTCGCCGGTGCCGCTGCGGTAACGAAGCAGCCGGAACAAGCGGTTGGTGGCTTCGACATAGACATGTGCAATGAAATTTCAAGATCTAAGACCAGCCGGAAGACCAAGGTAAAATCCTAATTTTCTTGCTTCCCCTCATCTGATTTCCCGGAGAGCTTAAGCTGCCACTAGCTTTAACCAACTCATCTGAGTAAAATGTGGAAACACTTGGTTGTTGAAGTGGTAAATAGTTTAACATTGGTCATCTGTAATGGCTGGGATACAGTCATCCTTCGAAGATGTGGTCACTCCTGTCCTGGTAGTAGGATTTTGGTTGTTCCATGAAAGAAAAAATGTTTCTTTCTTGCTTAAGAGCTTGAACATTATCCAACAGATCATGGCCCAGGTTACTGCTACGGCATAAGTAGGACTTTGCAAACTGGCAACTGAAAAAAAGGCTCTAGTATTCAGCCTGACTCTTGGTGGTAGCGAACAAAAAGTAAAACGGTAGCAAGACTTCATGTTCCATCCAAAATTAGGAGGGGTTATATGACTAGCTACCAGACAGAATTTGACATAGGAGCGAGGCAGGGTAATGGTATATAGGTGAATTCACCATTGATATGTCCTGAGATCTCGCTCTCTGATCAACAATTGGAGGTCCTTAAAATAGCAAGGTAAAATCTTGTTGTTTCTTAGTATGAAGAGATGCCATCAAAATTGACTTCCTACTGTATGAATATTTGAATAAATTCACTTTTGATCCATTTGCTAACTTGGTAACTGGCCAGCTCATTAATATAGTATACTTGCAGTCTGCTGATTTGTCTGTAAACTGTTGCTTTGAGTTGTGAGATAGAAATCGCTGAACTGGTGTTTAGGGATTTCAGTGGAGCACAATCCTTGCTTAATTTAAGCATCAACGTTGAATTGTTGATGCACATGGATTGATACACCTTTTGACTGTTCAATCTTGGTAGGAAATATGCACTGCTACTTCTAGTTCAGCATGACAGGTTGATGTTTAGAATATCTTGAAGAAATGGAAAAAAATCATCTTAGATATTCATTCCTGTATTATGTTCCAATATTTTTTAGTGTATGAACATTTAAACCATATATTTCAGTCTTAGTCTGTGTAGTGCTCAAATTCGGTACTGCTAGTGTGTCATCTGTGGGTTATTTTGGCATGTTCAACGGTGGCTGATAAAAATTCCAAACGGCCAGTGCTCAATTTTTGTATCATTTATAGCCTGGACACATTATGTAGTGCAACTAGCTTGCAATTGTTGTTTTTGTTGTCATGGAGTATGTGGGCATGTGGCAGCCCACATAATCCCACTTAAATTAAGTGGGCAACCCATTTAGTCCCACGTAATCATCAGTTACTATAATTTACCTTCTGCCTGCTACTGCTTGTTTCTTGATGCCACTAGTTTGTACTGAAATGTGGAGACTTTACACCTTGCAAGATCATTCGGTGGTGGTGACCCATATGATGGTGATTCGCTCTGGCCATTCCAGTTTTGGCGGTGGTGGTGGTGCTGCTCCTATGATGGTAGACTCATCTGATTCCCCTAGCCGCATCCATGGTGATGAAGCTCGGCCTAGGCTAGAACCCCCTCTAGTGAGCTCCTCAAGTCCTCTTATACCCCTCCTACTTGCTTGTTGGTTCTATGCTCTGCCTTTGTGAGGTGTAATTGTTCAATTTTGTTCATAGTCGAGCATTGGATGATATTGTATTTGTCATGATGTACATGGTTCATGAACTATGCCAACCTGCAGCTTTGTTGTACTAGTGATAGTAGGATAATGCAAGTTTTGACAATCCATGCATACTTCCGCATCATAATAATCTTCTTCTTCTAGTCTTCTTCTTCTAACTTTCTTCTTTCCCATTTTACAGATTTTCTTAAGATCACGGAAGCTTGGGTTGATGGAGTGCTTGTATTTAGTTTTTGTTTTGACCTTGTGAAACTTGCTACCTATGGATGAAACTGTGTAATATTGATGAAACTATGTATATGTGCGGATGAAACTTGCTACTATTGGTAACATGTGTTGGATATATATGTGTTCATGACTATTGGTAATATGTGTTGAATATGCTATATTGGTCATATAAATATATTTGTGTTTGATTTTCTGTGAAGAGGAACTGATATAAGAAAAAACAAAATTAAATAGGGCAATATAGTCACTTTGCCGTCTGTTGGCAGATGGCAAAGAGCTTTGCCATCAGCTGGCAGATGGCAAAGAGGCCACGTGTCATCTACATGTAATATTTGGGCTGGCCTATTTGGGCTCTTTGCCATCTGCCAGCAGATGGCAAAGCTCTTTTCCATCTGCAGGCAGACGGCAAAGCATGCAGCCTTTGCCATCTGCTAGCAGACGGCAAAGAGCCTGCAGCCTTTGCCATCTGCTGGCAGACGGCAAAGTATGCTGTTAGCCTTCTAACGGGGCTAACCCCGTTAAGAGGCTTTGCCATCTGCCACCTGATGGCAAAGGCACAGGCTCTTTGCCATCAGCCAGCAGACGGCAAAGAAGCCTTTACCGGCAGGGTTTCAGACAAATTGTTTGCCATCTGCTGGCAGATGGCAAAGCCTTTGCCATCCGCCGACCATGCCTTTGCCATCTGTAGATGGCAAAGTGCCAGATTCCAGTAGTGGAAGTGGGCCTGTGATTTGACGGCTCATTAGTCATTGTTACTGCGGCGCGACGACCGGGGTGACTCTCCCTTGGAGTTCTGCGTGCATGGCAAGTGGACCAGGATGGTCGACTTCCCACATGTTGGTGAACGGAAGTATTCTTTGCGATATCGAGGAGCAAGGAAACCGTGTGGTATAGTAGCACTGCTGATTGGTTCTCAAAAAAATAGTATCACTTCTGATTTATAATCATTTTTTATTTCTGATGAATGCTAGCGTTTCAACTCTTACGATGAAGAGTGCCAAACAGGGCACGTGCTGGATGTCCCACACGTCAGTGAAAGGAGCGGGACATGAATAGCATGGTAGAGCCCAGCGTAAAAGAAAAACAGCATGGTAGAGCGTCTCCACTTCTTCCACTTCTGTGTCGGAGACCACACGTAGTAGTACTTAGTGGTATGAATGATACAAAGTGCGACCTGGAGAGAAAGACACGTCTAGTTGGAAGGTCTTGGGGCATACACGTAAACAAATATAAAAGTTAATATGCGCCTCCAACTAATATAGTAGTAGTAGAGTACTTAGGCACGTACTCCATAACATCACCGTGCATTGCACGTACAACATCTAGTGGTAGTACGTAGTAAGAGACAAATGCCGCCCAAGAGTTCCCTTCTCGACCTACTTTTGGGTGTTTGGCAGAGTGTATGGAGGGTGCACGAGTCCACACTAGTTTAGCACAAATACACTAGAAGCATGCATGAAAAGAGCATGCATGAAGAGGGGTGTTGAGTTGAGCATGCATGAAGAGGGAACAACTATGCTGAGACGAGAACGCAACCAAACACACCCTATATGCCATGCATGTTCATACCATTTGTGCCTTTCTACTTCACTTACTGCGCTACATTTCTCAGGTTCGTACGTCCACTCCTGGGTACATGTCCATCTCGTAGTTCCAGTCCCACGTGTTCTTCATATAGATGGAACGATCCTTGCATAACACGTGCACCTTGATGCTAGATGTCTCACGTGTTGGCAAAAGGATGAACAAAGCTCACGTAAAAAAATAGAGTGGAAGAACATAGATTCCCGACGACCGAGAAGGAGCAAGGAACCTCGTGGTGGAGCGTCTGCACTCATAATATTTAATATTACTCAATGATATAAAATCAACCAATCATCTCCACAGTGGACTGGAAGAGTATGAAACACGGCAGCCCAGTGTAGTTACATCATACTAGTACATGGCTAACCCACGCTATCACCATATTTCTTGGCTTCCGTGTGACACCTATCTCTAGTAATCCAGCAGCCTGTATCGCTTCTCCCTCCTCGTCTCTATCAAAGTGCGGCCGGCTGGCGTTTTTGCCGTCTATTGAGGTCGGTTAACTCAGCACATGTTAGTGACATGCCAAGAGCATTCTAAAAAAAATTCCTTTCACGTTCCGGTTTCAAAAAGAAAAAAATCCTTTCACGTACGAATTTGACTGTATGCTTTGAGCAACTTGCATGTCCTATACTGCTCCTGTTTGATACTCTAACTTAGCTAGAGGTTAGACTAACTCGTGACTAACCCTGTACTAACTGTAGCCAAAGAGGTGTTTGGGTGACAGGGTTAGATTGACATTAAATGCAGAAGTGATTTTTCGGTGGTCCCAATGAGAACTATCTCCAGTTAGCACCTCTTGGGTGGGATAGTTTTTTTTGGTGGGTTCGGTGCAACTTGCTCCAATTTAAACCCTCATGCTTGGATACTTTAGGGCTATTTGAGCCCCAACTAGCTCAAACTAACTCTAGCCCATGCATCCAAACAGGCCCTATGGCCTGTCTCGACGCGGAGTTGTCGCGTGCACCGGGAAGCGGCTCTCTCTCGACCGTCGCACCACTTCAAAGCCGGCGCCAGTGAGAGGTCGCCTTCGCTCTGGCCTGGCATTAATGCGGCACTGACGCTCCAGGGCGACACTGACCATTTCACACGGGAAGCGCGCGCTGGCAAGGGAGTATAGGTTTCGAACCGTTTCAGGTGTAGTACTGGTAGTTTGCAAAACTACTCAATTATTGCACTCAGTTTCCTAAGAAATTGTGGTAAAAAACGTTACTCCACAGCCTGCTTCCCTTATCCTTCCTCTTCCACTGCCCGCGCATGTCCGCGGGAAGCGACTGGTCAACCCTTATATAGGAGTGCTAGCACAAAAAGATGCATGCATGACCACTAAAATTTCCATATTAAAGCGCCACTCTAGCGGGAGTATGTCGTATGTTGATACCTTCGGCCGGGCCATGGCTATCAGGCGACAGCGACTAGAGAAGAGGCGGCGGGAGGGGAATGAATGCAGCTACTGTTTGGGTTCGCCTTCCGGCTTAAATAAATGGGCAACATCACGTGTACCCGCGGGTGCACAAATTGTAACATACGTTCCTGCTTAAGTGGGCGTCACGTGACTGGTGTGTGTGTGAGAGAGATTCTGAGAGACAGAGTGCGTGTGTGCGACTCTACTCTTTGGACATGTACTCAACCTTTTGCATCAGGATATAAGTATAATGGTATTTACTTTAGCTAGTGATTTATGTGTCCATGTTAACATGGTTGTGTCAAAAAAATGTCACTTCCTGCTCGTGATTTGCGTTATATAATTACAAGCAAGATTCTCGTGCATTGCACGGAACATCAATATGCATTTTTTTACAAAACACCTATTGTGATTGACCCATGCAGGAGTAATCCCATGTGTAAAAACTAATGATATCTAGAGAATTTTATCGGAAAACTGGTATCTCAAGAATGTCATCGAAAAAATGAAAAATGAGAGATAAGGCGAGGAGAAGTGGAGCGTGGTGGTGACTAGTGGTCGGAGTGGGCGGAGGCATGGGGATGGATGGCATCGGCGGGCGGCAGCGGCCACCATGCTAGATTGTTCCAGAGACTTCCTTTTTTAATTGCCGAGCAATGAGGTTGTGGGAGGTAAGGATGTGGAGAGAGGTGCGGGTATCTTTTGTAAAATTATCATAGTTTGCTTTCTATCCGTCATATATAGATCATACGGTCTGTATTACAAGATGGCAGGCGCACCATCATTGCCAACTCATTTTTTTATAAGGGTACAGATGAGAAGTTCTGAGTACTAAAGTAAAGTGGAATTTGTCCATGTTATGCAAGTAAATTAAGGTGATTGTTTATCATATGGGTAAGGTTGGATGAAGGGTGGTAGGAACAAATGCTCCGCCTAGAGCATGTGTGTGTGAGATGGAGTCTTAGCGTGTGTGTGGGATGTGTGTGTGAGAGAGAGAGAGAGAGATGGAGTCTTAGTGTGTGTGAGAGAGATGGAGTCTTAGTGTTTGTGTGTGTGTATGTGGGGGGGTGGGTGGGTGGGTGGGTGTGCGTGCGTGCGTGTGTGTGTGTGAGAGAGATGGAGTCTTAACATGTGTATGTGTGGGGGGGTGCGTGCGTGTGTGTGTGTTTGTGTGTGTGTGTGTGTGTATGTGTGTGTGTGTGTTGCGGGGTCCTCTGTGGCGGATGTAATTTAAGTGTGCAAGGCTTCATCATAGAGAGGTGATGTGTATGGCAGACGCCACCAACGATGGGGTGCGAGAGAGAAAATGTCCGTAGAGAGGGAAGAGAAGGTGTGTGCTGATACGTCTCCAACGTATCTATAATTTTTGATTGTTCCATGCTATTATATTACTTGTTTTAAATGATTATGGGCTTTATTATACAATTTTATATTACTTTTGGGACTAACCTATTAACCGGAGGCCCAGCCCATATTGTTGTTTTATTGCCCGTTTAAGTATTTCCAAGAAAAGGAATATCAAACGGAGTCCAAACGGAATGAAACCTTCGGCATCGTGTTTTTTGGAAGAATATCATACTGGAGACGTGGAGTTCAAGTCAGAAGATACTCGAGGACTCCACAAGATAGGAGGGCGCGCCCCCCTGTAGGGCGCGCCCCCCTGTCTCGTGGGCCCCTCGAGCACCCCCCGACTAACTTTTTTCGCCTATATAGTCCCACGTACCCTAAAAACATTCACAGAGAACATAGATCGGGAGTTCCGCCGCCACAAGCCTCTGTAGCCACCAAAAACCTCTTGGGAGCCCTTCCCGGCACCCTGCCGCAGGGGGATCCTTCACCGGTGGCCGTCTTCATCATCCCGGCGCTATCCATGACGAGGAGGGAGTAGTGCACCCTCGAGGCTGAGGGTATGTACCAGTAGCTATGTGTTTGATCTCTCTCCCTCGTGTTCTCTCTCGTGTTCCCTCTATGGCACGATCTTGATGTATCCCGAGCTTTGCTATTGTAGTTGTATCTTATGATGTTTCTCCCCCTCTACTCTCTTGTGATGAATTGAGTTTTCCCCTTTGAAGTTATCTTATCGGATTGAGTCTTTAATGAGAACACTTGATGTATGTCTTGCCGTGCTTATCTATGGTGACAATGGGATATCATGTGCCTCTTTATGTATTTTTTGGTGACCAACTTGCGGGTTCCACCCATGAACCTATGCATAGGGGTTGGCACACTTTCTTGACTCACCGGTAGAAACTTTGGGGCACTCTTTGAAGTACTTTGTGTTGGTTGAATAGATGAATCTGAGATTGTGTGATGCATATCGTATAATCATGCACACGGATACTTGAGGTGACAATGGAGTATCTAGGTGACATTAGGGTTTTGGTTGATTTGTGTCTTAAGATGTTATTCTAGTACGAACTCTTGAATAGATTGATCCGAAAGAATAACTTTGAGGTGGTTTCGTACCCTATAATAATCTCTTCGTTTGTTCTTTGCTATTGGTGACTTTAGAGTGACTCCTTGTTGCATGTTGAGGGATAGTTATATGATCCAATTATGTTATTATTGTTGAGAGAACTTGCACTAGTGAAAGTATGAACCTTAGGCCTTGTTTCAACGCATTGCAATATTGTTTGTGCTCACTTTTATCATTAGTTACCTTGCTGTTTTTATATTTTTAGATTACAAAAACCTATAACTACCATCCATATTGCACTTGTATCACCATCTCTTTGCCGAAGTAGTGCACCTATACAATTTACAATTGTATTGGGTGTGTTGGGGACACAAGATACTCTTTGTTATTTGGTTGTAGGGTTGCTTGAGAGAGACCATCTTCATCCTACGCCTCCTACGGATTGATAAATCTTACGCAATCCACTTGAGGGAAATTTTCTACTGTCCTACAAACCTGTGCACTTGCAGGCCCAACTACGTCTACAAGAAGAAGGTTGTGTAGTAGACATCAAGCTCTTTTCTGGCGCCGTTGCCGGGGAGGCTAGGTAAAGGGCACTCACTCACACCCCGTCAACTAAGCTCTTTTCTGGCGCCGTTGCCGGGAAGGATAGTGCTTGAAGGTATATCTTTAGATCTTGCAATCTAATCTTTTTGTTTGTTGTTTTATCACTAGTTTAGTTTATAAAAGAAAACTACAAAAAATGGAGTTAAGTTTGTCTCATACGCTTCGTCTTTTTAATATCTTTCGTGAGTTTGATGGAAAGGAAAATTGTGCTCAATTTCTAGAAGAAGAATGCATTAAAATGCTTGGTACTAAATCTTTGAATGATGAGCATGATTGCAATGTTGTTAGTATGAATTCCTTGAATATCCATGATGCTAATGACATGCAAAGTCACAAGCTTGGGGATGCTATGTTTGATGAAGATGATATGTTTTGTCCCCCAAGTTTTGATGAGCAAATTTATTATGATGAAAGCATGCCTCCTATTTATGATGATTATATTGATGAAAGTGGGTTTGGAAGAGTGTCAACTTTAGAAAGTAGTGATCCCACTATTTTGGAGGATGTTGAATCTTATTGTGATGAACATGAAAGTGGATTTGGAAGAGTGTCAACTTTATTTAGTGATGATTCCACTATTTCGGAAGAGGTTCCAATTGATTATGAGAACAAAGTGGCTATCTATGAGGATTATTGTGATGACTTGTATGCTATTAAGAATAATGGTAACCATGAAACTTGTCATCATGATTTTAGTTTTCAATTGGATTATGCCTCACATGATAATTATTTTGTTGAGTTTGCTCCCACTACTATTCATGAGAAGAAATTTCCTTATGTGGAGAGTAGTAAATTTTCTATGCTTGTAGATCATGAAAAGAATGATTTATGTGCTGGTTATATTGTTGAATTCATTCATGATGCTACTGAAAATTATTATGAGGGAGGAACTTATGCTTGTAGGAATTGCAATAATGTCAAGTTTCCTCTCTATGTGCTTAAAGTTTTGAAGCTATGCTTGTTTTAGCTTCCTTTACTAGTTGATTATTGTTACCATAAGTTGTTTGCTCATAAAATCCCTATGCATAGGAAGTGGGTTAGGCTTAAATGTGCTAGTCATATTCTTCATGATGCTCTCTTTATGTTTCATGTGAGCATCATTGCCATCATCATGCCTAGCTAGAAAGGCATTAAAGAAAAGCGCTTGTTGGGAGACAACCCAATATTTATCCTTACTGTTTTTGTGTGTACACATGATTATGCTACTGTAGTAATCATGTTTTATAGCTTTTGTTTAAATAAAGTGCCAAGTAGAGCCTTTGGGAAGACTTGGGTGAAGTTTATGTGTTCTTGCTGTAAAAAACAAAAACTTTTGCGCTCACGAGATTAGCTGCCATTTTTTTACTGGAGAGTGCTTTTAGGTTGATTCTTTCTGCATATGATTAATAGACAAATTCCTCAGGTCCAGAAATTTATTTCATAATTTTTGGGGTTCTACAAGTATATATTTGATACATATTACTACAGACTGTTCTGTTTTTGACAAATTCTGTTTTTATTGTGTTGTTTGCTTATTTTGATGCATCTATGGCTAGTATTAAGTGGTATGAACCATAGAGAAGTTAGAATACAGTAGATATTACACCAATATGAATTTAGAATGAGTTCATTACAGTACCTTAAAGTGGTGGTTTGTTTTCTTTTGCTAACAGAGCTTACGAGTTTTATTTTGAGTTTTGTGTGGTTGAAGTTTTCAAGTCTTGGGTAAATATTCGATGGACTATGGAATTAGGATTGGCAAAAGTCTAAGCTTGGGGATGCCCAAGGCACCCCAAGGTAATATCCAAGGACAACTGAGGGAGTCCTAGATTAGGGGGTGTCCGGATGGTCGGACTAAGACCTTTGGCCGGACTCCCGGACTATGAAGATACAAGATTGAAGACTCCGTCCCGTGTCCGGATGGGACTTTCCTTGGCGTGGAAGGCAAGCTTGGCGATACGATATGAAGATCTCCTCCCATTGTAACCGACTCTGTGTAACCCTAGCCCTCTCCGGTGTCTATATAAACCAGAGAGTTTTAGTCCGTAGGACGAACAACAATCATACCATAGGCTAGATTCTAGGGTTTAGCCACTCCGATCTCGTGGTAGATCTACTATTGTACTACCGATATCATCAATATTAATCAAGCAGGAGTAGGGTTTTACCTCCATCGAGAGGGCCCGAACCTGGGTAAAAACATCGTGTCCCTTGTCTCCTGTTACCATCCACCTAGACACACAGTTCGGGACCCCCTACCCGAGATCCGCCGGTTTTGACTACGCACAGTGCGGGCCGACTCGTTCGGCCATCTAGAGCAGATCGAAAGCTACGCCCCTTGCCACCAGGTCAGGTTTGGAAGCTTAAACTACACGGCCGACATCCGCGGGGACTTGATCTTCGACGGATTCGACCCATGACCGAGTGCGCCGCACTGTCACGATGGGCATGATTTAGCTCTATCATCGGACAACACCCAGAGTGCCGCTCAGGTGTCCGCTCCGACCATTAGCTCGAAGCCCGCAGCGGCAGTCGGGGACGGACGGTTGGACGCCGCCCCGGAAGCTGCAACCTCTACGGCAATAGAGCCGGATACAAGCCTAGTCCCTCACAAGGCCCGTGACTCCAAGGTGCCGGACTCCGATCCGGACTCCGTAAATCCCGCACCTCTTCTGATTAAGCCCGACTGGGCTCCGGTCATGGAGTTCACCGCTGCGGATGTCTTTCAGCACACGCCTTTCAGCAATATCCTGAATTCGTTAAAGTCTCTCTCTTTGTAAGGAGAGCCCTGGCAGGACTACGGCCAACACGGTCGGGATACGGACGATGAAGAAATTTGTAGCCCACCCACCACCCACTTCGTAGCCACTGTCGACGATTTAACCGACATGCTCGACTTTGTCTCCAAAGACATCGACGGCATGGACGCCGATGAAGGAGAAGATCATGAACCAGCACCTATAGGGAACTGGAAAGCCACCTCGTCATATGACATATACATGGTGGACACCCCTAAAGCGGGGGACGGCGAGGAGAAAACGGAGGATGACCCCTCCAAGAAGCAACCCAAGCGCTGACGTCAGCGGCGCCGCTCTAAGTCCCGCCAAAGCAAAAACGGCGATTCCGGCACCGAAGATAACAATACGCCGGACAGTGCCGAAGACAACCCCCTCCAGCAGGATTCAGTGCAGGAGGACGAAGGAGCCAGCCCTCATGAGAGAGCGGCCAACAAAGAGGATGAGGACGACAATTACATGCCTTCCTCCGAAGACGAGGCAAGCCTCGACGACGACGAATTCATCGTGCCAGAGGATCCCGTCGAACAAGAGCATTTCAAACGCAGGCTCATAGCCACGGCAAGCAGCCTCAAGAAGAAATAGCAGCAGCTTAGCGCTGACCAAGACTTGCTTGCCGACAGATGGACCGAAGTCCTGGCGGCCGAAGAGTATAAACTAGAACACCCATCCAAGAGCTACCCAAAGCGCAGGCTGCTACCCCAACTTGAGGGGGAAGCAACTAAACCTACATCACCAACGTATGATGCGCCCGATTGGCCACCCCGTGGCCGCGATAGAGAGGCCTTCAGGCCCTCAACCCAAGCCGGACCCCGACACCGCTCAAAACATACCAGAGTACGGGGAGCCGCAATAGACCTGCGAGACATCTTGGAGAAAAAGGCAAGGCAAACAAGATCGATCTACGGATCGCATGGGCGCCCCACTTCACGTGACGCTAGCCGTCATGCCGGACATAATAAGTATGGCCCGGCCGAATACAACAGACCAAGCTCGTCCGAGCTGCGTCGTGATATAGCCCAGTACAGGGGCGTCGCACACCCACTATGCTTCACAGACGAAGTAATGGATCCTCAAATCCCCAAGGGCTTCAAACCCGTAAACATCGAATCATACGATGGCACAACAGATCCCGCGGTATGGATCGAGGATTATCTCGTTCATATCCACATGGCCCGTGGTGATGATCTACACGCCATCAAATACCTCCTGCTCAATCTTAAAGGACCAGCTCGACATTGGCTTAATAGCCTGCCAGCAGAGTCAATTAGTTGTTGGGAGGACCTGGAATCCGCATTCCTTAACAACTTCCAGGGCACGTATGTGCGACCACCAGACGCCGATGACCTAAGCCACATAATCCAGCAGCCAGAGGAATCGGCCAGACAATTCTGGACATGGTTCCTAACCAAGAAAAACCAAATAGTCGATTGTCCGGACGCCGAGGCCCTTGCAGCCTTCAGGCACAACATCCGAGACGAATGGCTTGCCCGGCACCTAGGACAGGAAAAGCCGAAGTCTATGGCAGCCCTCACGACACTCATGACCCGCTTCTGCGCGGGAGAAGACAGTTGGCTAGCTCGTAGCAATAACATAACCAAGAGCCCCGGCACTTCGGATACCAAGGATAATAACGGCAGGTCACGTCACAACAAGCATAAGCGCCGCATTAACGGTGACAATACTGAAGATACGGCAGTCAATGCCGGATTCAGAGGCTCTAAACCGGGTCAGCGGAAGAAGCCATTCAAAAGAAACCCTCAGGGCCCATCCAGCTTAGACCGGATACTCGATCGCTCGTGCCAGATACACGGCACACCCGAACAGCCAGCCAATCACACCAACAGGGATTGTTGGGTGTTCAAGCAGGCAGGCAAGTTAAGTGCCGAGACCAGAGACAAGGGGCTACATAGCGATGACGAGGAGGGGCCCCGGCCACCGAACAACAAAGGACAGAAGGGATTTCCCCCGCAAGTTCGGACGGTGAATATGATATACGCAACCCACATCCCCAAAAGGGAGCGGAAGCGTGCTCTCAAGGACGTCTATGCGCTGGAGCCAGTCGCCCCAAAGTTCAACCCATGGTCCTCCTGCCCGATCACCTTCGATCGAAGGGACCATCCCACCAGCATCCGTCACGGCGGATTCGCCGCACTGGTGCTAGACCCAATTATCGACGGATTTCACCTTACCAGAGTCCTAATGGACGGCGGCAGTAGCCTGAACCTGCTTTACCAGGACACAGTGCGAAAAATGGGCATCGATCCTTCAAGGATTAAACCCACAAAGACAACCTTCAAAGGTGTCATACCAGGGGTAGAAGCCAGCTGTACAGGCTCGGTCACACTCGAGGTGGTCTTCGGATCCCCGGATAACTTCCGGAGCGAGGAGTTAATCTTCGACATAGTCCCATTCCGCAGCGGCTATCACGCCCTGCTCGGACGAACCGCATTTGCCAAATTCAATGCGGTGCCGCACTACGCATATCTCAAGCTCAAGATGCCAGGACCTCGCGGAGTCATCACGGTAAACGGAAACACCGAACGCTCTCTCCGAACGGAGGAGCACACGGCGGCCCTGGCAGCGGAAGTACAGAGTAGCCTCTCAAGGCAGTTCTCCAATCCAGGTGCCAAACGTCCGGACAACGTCAAGCGAGCCCGAAGTAACCTACAACAAATCCGGCTGGCACGTTCCGAGCAAGCATAGCAGTGCGGCCCCAACCCCAGCCCCCGTCAAACGGCGATACTGGTACCACGCGTACATAATTACGCCTTAGAGATACCATGGGCATAAGGGGAGGGGCACAACAACGGCACGCCCAGAATGCGGCTCAACCGCACTAAGGGGCTCCCTATTTCGCCGTTTTCCTTTTCACACACTTTCAGGACCCAACTATTCGGAAGGCCTGTCCGGCAATACTCTCGCCGAACCCACGATGCAATAGCCAGGGAGGAAGCAAGCCACGTCAAAAGTCCAGGTGGTCTCTATAACGAGTTTAATACCTGTTTCTCTTACAATCCTGCAGCTTGCCCCTGGAGGGGAATATGTCAAATACTCCCATCTCTTGCTTACCGCACTTTTTGTATCGTTCTGCTTTCGCAGCAGCCCTTTTTTAATGAACAATATATAGCTCTTACCTATTATTGTACTTATCTATTTTTATATACAAATATGTTCAGTCATGACATTCTGCAACCGTACACTTTGGTACGGATAATACACCAGGGGCTTACAACACCCCATAACATGGTGTGAGAAGACCGAACACTCTAACAAGTGCGGCACCCCGAACTTATAGCACTATATGCATCGGCTCCGAATCATGTCTTTGGTCAATAGTTGGGTTTGCCCGGCTCCCATGTTTTGGTACCTTACGTTCCGCATTGTTGGCTAAGGTAGCGTTGGGAGAACTACTGCGATTGTGCCCCAGTTGAGCTGGGTTAACACCTCAGTAGAGAAAGCTAAAACTGACTGTCATGATAGTGCGAGAGACCGGTCGCTGTTCGCGAGGTTTCTTCGAGTCCTTAAAGACTTATGCCGCTTCGAGCGAGGAACCGGACTTATCCGGCCTAGGCGTGGATAGCGCCCCGAACTCGGTCTTCCGAATACTAGGGGCTTCGCCGAAATTTAAAATTATAGAATTCTATGGCTAAGTGAGAGTGATAAAGCATTATAAGTCCGACGGCCTGGTTCGTTGTGCTGAACGCCTCCCTAGATGGACCCAAGAATGGGAACAAGAGCGCTCAGGTTTATCCCAAACACCCCAGCACTCGTGGCATGGGGGTCGAAGCCGACGACTTGCATCTCTCAGATTTGATAAACGGCCGCACAGAAGGTAATATTTTAAATTAACAAGCGTTGCTTAACGCATATGAACAAAGCTTCAGCGTACATGATAACAAATGCGAGTTTACTAGAAAATTACATCTTTGGAGCACTCATCCACTATGCGGCGAGCACCCTTCAGAACGCCATTATAATACATCTCGGGCGTACGATACTCCTTGCCCGGCGGTGGCGCGTCCGTCAACAGCTTCTCCGCGTCTAGCTTGCCCCAGTGCACCTTAGCACGGGCAAGGGCCCGACGGGCACCTTCAATACAAACGGAGCGCTTGACGACCTCAATCCACGGACACGCGTCCACCAGCCGCCGCACCAGACCGAAGTAGCTCCCAGGCATGACTTCTCCAGGCCACAGCCGAGCTATGAGGCCCTTCATGGCCTGTTCGGCCACCTTGTGGAGCTCGACCAGCTGCTTCAGCTGGTCGCTCAGGGGCACCGGATGTTCGGCCTCAGCATACTGAGACCAGAACACTTTTTCCGTCGAGCTCCCCTCTTCGGCTCGGTAGTATGCGGCGGCATCAGACACACTACGGGGCAGATCGGCGAACGCTCCTGGAGAGCTCCGGATTCGGGTAAGTAGCAGATAATTAACTTTTATATTTTTGCTTTGCATAAAGAATGCCTTACCCGCCGCTATCTTCTTCATCGCCTCGATCTCCTGAAGGGCCTTCTGGGCTTCGGCCTTAGCGGTCTTGGCACTCTCAAGAGCCAAGGCAAGCTCGGACTCTCGAGTCTTCGAGTCACGCTCCAAACTCTCGTGTTTTTCCACGAGAGCCTGGAGCTCTTGCCGCACCTCCGCCACCCGCGCCTCCTGCTTCTCTCGCTCGGTGCGCTCCAAGGCCGCACTATTTTCGGCCTTCGAGACTGCCTCTTTCAGGGTCGCCACCTCGGTCGTGGCTCCTGCAACATTAACGCTGGTCCTGTTATTATTATGCAACCAAGTATTTCTATATACATTTACAGGAGGTACTATGTACCCTCTTTATCCTCGAGCTGCTTCTTGGCACGGCCGAGCTCGCTCTCGGACCGCTCGAGGCTTTCCTTCAAGGCATTGACCTCCGTAGTCAGTGCGGCAGAGGTCAGCAGCGCAGCCTACATTCCCATATTGACATATTTCTATTAGACTCCTGCGTATATCTTTTGAGATCCTCAGTTCGTCTTTTCTTTCCGAACACCGAACTGAGCATCAGGGGCTACTATCTATGCGGTAACATTTTTTATATATGTTTTTGAACACATACCTCAAAGCCCGTTAACAGGCTTGTGTAGGCTTCCGTCAGCCCGTTCTTGGCGGACTGAACCTTCTGAATCACCGCACTCATAATAGTGCGGTGTTCTTCGTCGATGGAGGTGCTGTTAAGCACCTCCAGCAAATTGTCCGGCACCTCCGGGTGGACAGAAGTCGCCGGCGTCGCAGGCTTGCCCTTCTTAAGAAGGCGCCGCCTGTCGGACTCTGGAACCACTGATGGTTCTGGAGCAGTGTCCGGCCCGGGGGCGGACTTAGATCCCTCTAGGGCTTTACCCCTTTGGGCTTGGAGTCCGGAAGGTCGTCTTGTGGCGCTTCCAGGACCACCTCCTCCTGGTTTTGTCCCCTACGGGACTCCAACTCAGCGTCGTCTGTAGGGAGAGGGGAGGAGGCCGGCAGAAGTGAAGCGCTATTCACATTCGACGAATTCAGAGATCCGTTCGATGAATCACCAAGCAGAGCTCTGGGCAGACTGCATGATTAGCTTCGGCGTTAAAAGCTATCAAATAATAAAGGAGTGCAATAAGTCATTCGGGTAGCCAGACACTTACAATTTTGCCAGGGGCTTGACCCTGGAAGGCCAGTCCTCCCCGCCGTCTTCGGTGTCGGGGGCGTAGTCCGGCAGAAGGGTCTTCCCCTTCTTGGACCCTCCGGCTTCCCCAGTTGGGGCGGCCTTTCTCTTCTTTCCTCCCCCGTTGGAGGGGGAGAGGCATCTTATTCTTGCTCCATCTCCCCGTCTTCGGAGGCGGAGGGTGCGTTGGGGCCGTCGGGCAAATCCGACAACACCGGGCGTCGGGAACTCTTTCGGGTCCCCGTGGCCTTCTCCTTGGCCTTCTTCTCCGGCTCCACTTGAGGTGCCGGAACTAGTAGCTTAGCAAAGTGTGCGTCTACTGGGCCTTCGGGCAAAGGGGCCGGACAGTCGAACTGTCCGGATGTCCTCTTCCAGTCCTGTCAAAGGAACGGGAGTTTAGATCCCACATAAAGTCACACTATGAAATTCGGGTATCCCGTAAGGGACTAAATGTAAGCTTACTTCGGAGGCTTGACGTTTGGCGCAGAATCCGCGATCCTCGGTGATGGGAGGGGAGACCTCGGAACTCTTGAAAAGCACCTTCCAGGCGTCCTCGTGCTTCGTTTCGAAGAGCCGGGATAGAGTCTGGTGCCGGGCCGGGTCGAACTCCCACAAATTGAAGTCCCGTCGTTGACACGGGAGGATCCGGCGGAAGAGCATGACCTGGACCACGTTGACAAGCTTGACCTTCTTGGTCACCAGGTCTCGGACGCAGGTTTGGAGTCCGGTCACCTCTTCCGGATTGCCCCACGACAGGCCCGTCTCTTTCCAAGATGTGAGCCGGGTGGGGATGCCGGATCGAAATTCGGGGGCCGCTGCCCATTTAGGGTCACGCGGCTCGGTGATATAAAACCACCCCGATTGCCACCCTTTGATGGTTTCCACGAAGGCACCCTCGAGCCAGGTGACGTTGGCTATCTTGCCCACCATGGCGCCTCCGCATTCCGCCTGTCGGCCTTGCACGACCTTCGGCTTGACGCTGAAGATCTTCAGCCATAGGCCAAAGTGGGGCTGGATGCGGAAGAAGGCCTCGCACACGATGATAAACGCCGAGATATTGAGGATGAAGTTCGGGGCCAGATCGTGGAAGTCCAGGCCGTAGTAGAACATGAGCCCCCGGACGAACGGGTGAAGAGGAAAACCCAGTCCGCGGAGGAAATGGGGAAGAAAAACAACCCTCTCATGGGGCCTGGGGGTGGGGATGAGTTGCCCCACATCTGGGAGCCGGTGCGCGATGTCGTTAGACAAGTATCCGGCCTTCCTCAGGTTTTTGATTTGTCCCTCCGTGACGGAGGAGGCCATCCATCTACCTCCCGCTCCAGACATGGTTGGAGAAGGTTGAGGTGGGAAGTGCGGGCTTGGGCGCTGGAGCTCGAGCGCGCAGGGACGGATAAGCAGAGGAGGAAGAGGGCGTGAATGGAAAGGGCGGATTCTTATCCCCTTATATGGGCGGCCAAAACTACGAGCCCCCCACCGGCCTAATAAAACTCGCTTATCTCCCAAGCGCCGCGGTTAATGGCGCGGTTGGGTTACCCACACCCGTATTGATGAGAATCCCGGAATAAGGGGACACGATCTCTGCTTTGACAAGACGTGCCAAGGAAACCGCCTCGCTAAATGCGCTGAGGTGGAACAATAAAATGAATAGAAGCCTGGCCGTGGCATGATGTCACGCCGCGGAATACGTCAGCAGATCCGATTGATACAAATATTATTCTCTCTACGATGGAATGTGGGACTTATTTTGCAGAGCCGGACACTACCCTGGTGTTCAACATCTTCTATGAAATATTCGGAGGAGGAACCCGCCTTGCAATGCCGAAGACAACTTGCGCGCCGGACTCGTCGTCATTGAAGCCTGGTTCAGGGGCTACTGAGGGAGTCCTGGATTAGGGGGTGTCCGGATGGCCGGTCTGAGACCTTTGGCCGGACTCCCGGACTATGAAGATACAAGATTGAAGACTCCGTCCCGTGTCCGGATGGGACTTTCCTTGGCTTGGAAGGCAAGCTTGGCGATACGATTTGAAGATCTCCTCCCATTGTAACCGACTCTGTGTAACCCTAGCCCTCTCCGGTGTCTATATAAACCGGAGAGTTTTAGTCCATAGGACGAACAACAATCATACCATAGGCTAGATTCTAGGGTTTAGCCACTCCGATCTCGTGGTAGATCTACTCTTGTACTACCCATATCATCAATATTAATCAAGCAGGAGTAGGGTTTTACCTCCATCGAGAGGGCCCGAAACTGGGTAAAAACATCGTGTCCCTTGTCTCCTGTTACCATCCGCCTAGACGCACAGTTCGGGACCCCCTACCCGAGATCCGCCGGTTTTGACACCGACAACAACCAAGAGCCTAAGCTTGGGGATGCCCCGGATGGCATCCCCTCTTTCATCTTTGTTCATCGATAACTTTACTTGGAGCTATATTTTTATTCGCCACATGATATGTGTTTTGCTTGGAGCGTCATTTCTTTTGCTAGTTTTTGCTTGCTGTTAGTTTGAATAATGTTTTGCATCTTTAGTTTCAATAAAAAAGTCAAGGATAGCCTTTGCCATGCTTATTTTGCTAGTATACAAGTTGCTGTTTGAAAACAGAAAGTTTACTGCTGTTGCAAAAATTCCCTAGAAAAGTCAGAGAATGGTATAACGTTGAATCTTTTTGCATGTTTAGGTCTGATAAATTTATTACAGTAGGAATTTTAGTTCATAATTTTTGGAGTCAGGGAAGTATTGTTACTCTTGCATTCTTTACAAACTGTACTGTTTTGGCAGATTGCTGTTATGTTTGCATTGTTTGCGTATGTTTGCTTGTTTAATGATTCTATTTGAGGATAGGAGCATTAAATATGCAGAGACATTTAGTATTCAATGTTGAATAATAATGTTAGTGATTTGTTACAGTAGAAGATGACAAGGTTTTGCATTGGTTTATACTAACCTATCTCACGAGTTCTTGTTGAGTTTGTTGTGAATAAAGCTTTTGATAAAAAGAAGAGAAACCATGATATGAGAGGAATTAAGGAGACATAAAAGCTCAAGCTTGGGGATGCCCAAGGCACACCAAACTAATATTTCAAGATGTCTCAAGCATCTAAGCTTGGGGATGCCCCGGTAGGCATCCCACCTTTCTTCTTCGGCAATCATCGGTTAGTATCGGTTGAGCCTAAGTTTTTGCTTCTTCACATGAGATGTGCTATCCTTAAATTGTCATTTTATTTTGCTTTGCTTGCTGCTTGAATACAATACCAATATCTCAAACTCTTTAATGAGAGAGAGTCTTCATATAGTTGCATTATTATTTAGCTACTCATTGATCTTCACTTATATCTTTCGGAGTAGTTTGTCGTTTGCTCTAGTGGCTTCACTTTTATCTTTTAGAGCAACGGCGGTGGTTATATTTTGAGAAATTTGCTAGATTATCTCATGCTTCACTTATATTATTTTGAGAGTCTTAAACAGCATGGTAATTTGAATGAAAACTATCATAGGAAGTGAAATTGGATGCTTATGATCAATTTGTTGCTTTGAAATTGTTTTGAGATATAACGGTAGTAATGTTAGGGTCATGCTAGTGGATAATTATGAAATTTGAGAAATTACCTTTTGGTTGAAGTTGGCAAGTCCCGTAGCATGCAGTATGGTAAAAGTTGTGTGAAAATTTGTGCAATGAGGTGCTCTTTTGATTGTCTTCCTAGGATGGCAGTCGGGACGAGTGATGGTCTTTCCTACAATCTATCCCTCTTGGGCATGCGTAGTAGCTACTTTGCTTCGAGGGTAAGTAGACTTTTGCAATAAGTATATGAGTTCTTTATGACTTAATGTGAATTCCATGGATATACGCACACTCATCCTTCCCACTTTGCTAGCCTTCTCTATTACCACGCCACTTTTCGCCGGTATTGAAACCCATTATTTACCTTCCTCAAACAGCCACCATACCTCTACCTATTATGGCATTTCCATAGCCATTTCGAGATATATTGCCATGCAACTTTCCACCATTCCGTTATTATGACACACATCATCATTGTCATATTGCTCTTTGCATGATCATGTAGTTGACATCGTATTTGTGGCAAGGCCACCTTCAGAATTTTCATACATGTCGCTCTTCATTCATTGCATATCCCGGTACACCGCCGGAGGCATTCATATAGAGTCATATCTTGTTCTAGCTTTGAGTTGTAATTCTTGAGTTGTAAATCCATATAAGTGTGATGATCTTCATTATTAGAGCATTGTCCCAGTGAGGAAAGGATTATGAAGACTATGATTCCCCCACAAGTCGGGATGAGACATCGGACTTTATAAAAATAAAAGAGGCCAAAGAAGCCCACCAAAAAGAAAAAAAAAGAAAAGAAGAAAAAAAAGAGAAAGAAAGAAAAAAGGAAAAAAAGAAAAAAATAAAATGAGAGAAAAAGAGAGAAGGGACAATGTTACTATCTCTTTTTCCACACTTGTGCTTCAAAGTAGCACCATGATCTTCATGATAGAGAGTCTCATATGTTGTCACTTTCATATACTAGTGGAAATTTTTTATTATAGAACTTGGCTTGTATATTCTAATGATGGGCTTACTCAAAGTGCCCTAGGTCTTCGTGAGCAAGCAAGTTGGATGCACACCCACTTAGTCTCTTTTGTTGAGCTTTCATATATTTATAGCTCTAGTGCATCCGTTGCATGGCAATCCCTACTCACTCACATTGATATCTATTGATGGGCATTTCCATAGCCCGTTGATACGCCTAGTTGATGTGAGACTATCTTCTCCCACTTTTTGTCCTCACAACCACCACCATTAACCACCATAGTGCTATGTCCATGGCTTGCGCTCATGTATTGTATAAGAGTTGAAAAAGCTGAAGCGCGTTAAAAAGTATGAAACAATTGCTCGGCTCGTCATCGGGGTTGTGCATGATGGGAGTATTTTGTGTAATGAAAATGAAGCATGCCCTAACTATATGATTTTGTGGGGATAAGCTTTCTTTGCCTATGCTATTTTGATAGGACATGATTATTTGTTAGTATGCTTTGAAGCATTATTATTTTTATGTTTTATAAGCTTTTATCTTGAATCATTTGGATCTGAACATTCATGCCACAATAAAGAGAAATTACTTTGGGAATCATGCTAGGTAGCATTCCACATCAAAAATTCTATTTTTATCATTTACCTACTCGAGGACGAGCAGGAATTAAGCTTGGGGATGCTTGATACGTCTCCAACGTATCTATAATTTTTTATTGTTCCATGCTATTGTATTACTTTTTAAATGATTATGGGCTTTATTATACACTTTTATATTACTTTTGGTACTAACCTATTAACCGGAGGCCGAGCCCATATTGCTATTTTATTGCCTGTTTCAGTATTTCGAAGGAAAGGAACAACAAACGGAGTCCAAACGGAATGAAACCTTCGGCATCGTGATTTTTTGGAAGAATATCATCCTGGAGACGTGGAGTTCAAGTCACAAGATAATCGAGGACTCCACGAGATAGGAGGGCCCCTCTGTAGGGCGCGCCCCCTGTCTCGAGGGCCCCTCGAGCACCCCCCGACCAACTTCTTTTGCCTATATAGTCCCACGTACCCTAAAAACATCCACGGAGAAGATAGATCGGGAGTTCCGCCGTCGCAAGCCTCTATAGCCACAAAAAACCTCTCGGGAGCCCTTCCCGGCACCCTGCCGGAGGGGGGATCCTTCACCGGTGGCCGTCTTCATCATCCCGGCGCTATCCATGACGAGGAGGGAGTAGTTCACCCTCAAGGGTGAGGGTATGTACCAGTAGCTATGTGTTTGATCTCTCTCCCTCGTGTTCTCTCTTGTGTTCCCTCTATGGCACGATCTTGATGTATCTCGAGCTTTGCTATTGTAGTTGGATCTTATGATGTTTCTCCCCCTCTACTCTCTTGTGATGAATTGAGTTTTCCCCTTTGAAGTTATCTTATCGGATTGAGTCTTTTATGAGAACACTTGATGTATGTCTTGTCGTGCTTATCTGTGGTGACAATGGGATATCATGTGCCTCTTGATGTATGTTTTGGTGACCAACTTGCGGGTTCCACCCATGACCCTATGCATAGCGGTTGGAACACGTTCTTGACTCTCCGGTAGAAACTTTGGGGCACTCTTTGAAGTACTTTGTGTTGGTTGAATAGATGAATCTGAGATTGTGTGATGCAATCGTATAGTCATGCCCACGGTTACTTGAGGTGACAAGGGAGTATCTAGGTGACATTAGGGTTTTGGTTGATTTGTGTATTAAGTTGTTATTCTAGTACAAACTCTTGAATAGATTGATCCGAAAGAATAACTTTGAGGTGGTTTTGTACCCTACCATAATCTCTTCATTCGTTCTCCGCTATTAGTGTCTTTGGAGTGACTCTTTGTTGCATGTTGAGGAATTGTTATATGATCTATCTATGTTACTATTGTTGAGAGAACTTGCACTAGTGAAAGTATGAACCCTAGGCCTTGTTTCCTATCATTGCAATACCGTTTATGCTCACTTTTACCACTTGTTACCTTGCTGTTTTTATAATTTCAGATTACAAAAACCTTTATCTACTATCTATTTTGCACTTGTATCACCATCTCTTCGCCGAACTAGTGCACCTATATAATTTACCATTGTATTGGGTGTGTTGGGGACACAAGAGACTCTTTGTTATTTGGTTGCAGGGTTGCTTGAGAGAGGCCATCTTCATCCTACGCCTCCTACGGATTGATAAACCTTAGCTCATCCACTTGAGGGAAATTTGCTACTGTCCTACAAACATGTGCACTTGCAGGCCCAACAACGTCTACAAGAAGAAGGTTGTATAGTAGACATCATGTGCGTGTGAGAGGAGTCGACATCGAGAGAACGTGTTTGTTCGAGAGACACCAAGGAAGACTACTATATATCGATGGTGCATGTAGGCGGGAATTAAACAAAGGGATGGTCTTATTGGTTTCGGGGATATAGGGGAAGAGTGAGAGGAGGGGGGGTAGCTAGAAGGAGATTGTTAAGTGTGAGTGTGTGTTTTACCCATCCAGGCGAAAGTTATGTGCACACAAGAGGAGAATGATTTGATGTGGTGTTAGGATTGAAGGTAATTAACTACGTATGGAGGCATAGAGACCTTGAACGTGCATGTGTGAGAGGTATACATGTGTACGTGGTATGTGTGTGTGTGCGTGCGCATGATCGAGATAAAAGAAAGAAGACATAAGTCATAAGATCAACGACATGGGAGAGACGGATCGGTATGACAACATGCATACATGTGAGAATGCAGGGAAGAAGGCCCGATAATTGAGCATGTGTTTTTGTCTTTAAGAGATAGTGGTGTGGGCTGGAGCATGCATCTATGGCGAGCAGAGGGAGTGAGGCACAACGATTGTGCAAAAGAGATCAACCTATAAATGCATATGTATGGAGAGACATATATAGTGTGGGTGATAGGAAGCAAGACTCCATGCGAGAAAGAAATGTTGACAGAGAAACTACAGATAGATACAAAGATGGAGATGCTAGCTAGAGGGACATCTGCTAGTTTGGGTGTTGGAGATGACCGCCGGGTGGTTCAGAGGGTGAAGTTATATATGTGTGTGAGAGGGCACTTGACTACATGTAGAGAGAAACATATGTAGTGTGTGTGATAGGAATCAAGAGTGAGGGCGAGAAACAAGGTTGATGGAGAAACATATAAATAGAAAGATAAAGATGCTAGCTAGTGTGCGTTATAGATAGGAGTCGAGTGGATCAGAATGCTGAGTTATGTGTGTGGGTGTGAGAGAGATAGAGAGAGGGTGCATGTGAGTCACATACAAACAGATAGCAGAGAGAAATGAGATCCCGAGAGACGGAGTTTTGTGTCTGCGAGAGAGAAATATATTTCACAACGAGAGTGATATCTAGAGAGACATATGAGGGAACGCAAGATATCTCTAGGGAGAGAGAGTGTGTGTGAGCGACATACAATAGAACAATGGAGAAATATGAGACCCTGGGAGACAGAGTTTGTGTTTGTGTGTGAGAAAGAGATATTTAAGAGGAAGAGTTGTAGGTTCTCATATCTAAGTAGCAAAAGACATCTCTGTATGAGGGGTGTGCGAGTGGCACACATGGGAATAGTAGAGAGAAATGAGACCTCGGGAGACAAAGTTTTGTGTTTGTGTGAGGGAAAGAGATTCCACATGGAGAATCATAGTTAGAGACACATAGCAGGGAGCGAGATATACTTAGTGAGAGATAGAGTGATGAAGGTCGAGGGAGAGAGTACCGTCAGTGTGTTACGAAGATAAAAGATCATTGTTGACATACAGGTAGCACGAGAGATACCTGAGAGACGATGAACGCGTATAGGTCCAGAGAGATAGTCCTATATAAGCATGAGTGATAGCTATATGAGATGAATATCTGGATTAAAAGGGATTCAAATATTTAAACTGGAGATCACGACATCGATAATATCATAACACAAATTGGTGTATCAAACATGCATATACATTCGAATTTGGGCACACGTGTAATGTTATATAGTTTATCAATATTGGTGATCCTTAGATTCTTTAATTACAAAAAATGCATGATTTATATGCAACTAATGTCTAAACGGGATTACACTATATGTTGTGTGTGTGAAACACGTTATACATGTTTGAGAAGTAAAAAAAACCCGCATGAAACACACATTAATTGGAGACAGTTAGCAAGGAATGCATACATTGGATTTCAACATAAAGTGGTTTCAAATATTTGAAAATCCAAATTTATGGATCAACCTTATGAGTCTGAGATCATGCCATTTGTAAACCATATTTATGTATGAATCGTATTGTGCTTTTGAAAGTATATATAAAAAATGATGTATATAGAATGTAATTCCAATTGAAAATGGATCCCGCCCGAAAAAAAAGAATACAAACGGGATTCAAATTGAGTTGGCATGGTAAAGTGCACTTTGCAAAATTTGAACGAAGCGGGGAAAGTCGTGGTAACCGCCCGAAACCAAAATCTGTGAGATGGAAATTACTACTGCCTATCCCTGCCACGCAAAGCCTATCTGCTGGATTTCTATAGGTTTCGATAGGGGTAGGTTTGTAATTTCACCGAAATGTGACATAACCGCCTCTCACTCGGATTCATAAACGATGGGTGCCAAAACATAGTGTGTCCTCGGCCGAAATCGACTCCCTCCCCGATTCATATTCATACATGGTGGGCGCCAAAAACAAACTCTTGTCGGCAAATATTCGGTGCATGCGAGATTACCGTCCTATCCCCAACCGACTAATATTGTTGTGATGTAGTAGGAAATTTGAAACGGGGGCTAAGTTTGTAAATTTCCTCGCATTTGAGACAAGCACACCCTGAATAGATGGTTGCCCCTTCCTCTCTACCTTCCTTTTCCCCATTCGTACTCCGTGGGCACCAAAACACCGTCTCCATCCCAGCCTCCTCCGTCCGCCGACGTCCGCCACCCCATCCACCGCCGTCCTCCTCTACCATGCCGGAGCTGTTACCCCGACGTCGTCGTCCATTACAAGAGATCGACCTCTCTCATCCACGACTTAGGACCGGGATCCTTGCATCCCGTCCTCTCGCTTCCTCCCCGCCGTCTACCACCTTGCCGGCGCCGCTCCTACGACCGTCTTGTCCACCGCGCCCCACCGCCACTATCTACCCTCCTAGATCTGCTTTCACACCGCTGACAGCCATCGCTACCGCAGCACCGTTAAATTCTCAGCAGATGCATACACGGCGCCGCACCAGAGGCGGTACTCTTTCGTATCTGCTCAACTTAGTTATCGCAGCAAGAAAATAGATCGCCACTGCTTTACTCTGATTTCTTGTCTTGGTTGCAAAGTTGCCTTTGTCCGGTTTGCACCTTCAGATCCACCATGGCACGCTCAACACTACACTCCCAATGCTTATGGTTTTCCCCTTTTATATTCCACACTAGTTAAATCATAGTAGACTAAATTTCAAAATTGGGTCAGTCGATTTTACAGAGCTCGTCGGAGTTGGCCGATGCGAACGAAGGGGCTCGGGTGGTTGTGGGGCCTCACCGAATGAAGAAAACTCGACACGGGTGGGGGTGGGGGTGGCGGAGGAACACATGCGGTGTAGGCCGGTGGTCCGACCGGCGGCCCGTGTGGTGTTCTGTGTGGGAAGATTCAGAGACGAGGAAGAAGAAGGGTTACGAGATGTAGGATCTTCATCCAACCGCCTGAAATTGTCGAGAGACAGCTGGGAGTTGCGTTCTTAATGCGCTCTTGTTCATCATGTGTGGGCACTGCACAAGCAACATTTTATTATTCAAAATCTGCTTGCTCTTCTATACCATGTTCCTCTTCCGTTCTTCTTTAATATGCACTCTCTCCATTCCTAAATACAAGTCTTTGTATAGATTCCACCATGGACTACATATGGAGCAAAATGAGTGAATCTACACTCTAAAATGTATCTGGATACATCTGTATGTGATCCATAGTGGAAATCTCTACCAAGACCTATATTTTGGAATGGAGGGAGTATGATAGTAGTACAGTATGTTCCTTGTACTAAAGATGAGCAGGGACATTTGCAGTGTAGAGGTCTATAGGGTCGGTTGTGATGGACACTTTGAGCCTCTTTGATTCGTAGGATTTTGTAAACATAGGAATAGGATTTGTAGTGGCCTTCCCACATGAATCCTATAAGAATAGCAAGGAAATGCGGGAAGCTGTGTCGCCTTTGAGAGTTACACTGATATTAACAGTACCGCACCTTCAGTTGAAGAGAACTGGTATCCGAAGCCTTTCTAGCCGTACAAGCAGTACTAGCACATATATTCCAGCAAGTTCCACTTTGCTGATTTTACTCTGATGCTTACTATTTCCCCCGTTATATCTACACTATGATCTGTGTAGCTGCTTTGTGTCGCACTAGTAGCAGTCCACCCTTGAAGCTAAACACAGCTATGACTTACAAAATTGGCACCAAGGTATTGAGTGCCATTCTGGATGCAATGAAACTCATACGCTCCCCACCTGTTGATTCTTGTTCAGAATATCATCCTAATGACTATTCTAACCTCGAGGAGTCAAAGGCAGATGGCCTGTCTTGTTCACCGATCAAGGTGCCTGTTCTAATTTGGCAAGGTTTTATTGATTGCACGTATCTTGCATATGTTGTCTTGCATTTCTTCTACTTTGTTGCACCACCATCTGCTTAGTTTACTCATCATATAACTCGAGATGCCATGCCCATCCATTATCAATACATATTCCATTTGTCATCATACCATGTTTTTCCACTCAAATGATGTTCTTGTACATCAGACATCAAAAAGGAAGAGGGTGATTGCCGAACCTGAAGAAGCACCAGCAAAGTCCTTGAAAAACGTGGTGGTGCCGGAGAAATCAGACAGCACCCCACTTATATTGGCTATACAACCAGTGACACAAAACGTAGGACCGACTCCAGCAGACTGTACCCAAACTTCACTAGCCACACCACTAGCCTCACCACACAGGACCTGCACTCCAGCAAAAGGTATACCGATTTCATTTGCCATAGCACCAGCCGTACCACAGAAAAATCCCGCTCCAGCAAAAAGTACAACAAGTCCACCGGTCGAAGACCTATCCCAACTGCAGTGACGGCCAATTCCTGCAGATTGGAACCCCATTCCATTTATTCCCAGTTTAAAAGACAATGCTTTCAATGTTGTTAGGGACTACGTGCATATATTCCATTCATGGGAAGATTATAGTGAAGACAAACACCATTTTCACATCTTCCTGTCCAACTTACGTGTAAGTGCTATTATTCATGGTTATTATTTTCTTGTTTTCTGCTGATTGAACACATCAATGATTTACATTACATTGTTGTAACTAGGAGAGGGTCAATCTGGATAGTCATGACGAGCAAAGCTTGCTTGTGCTTTTCAAGGAAGCATTGCAGTAGTATCGGTGTTACCTGAGGAAATCACACTTTGATGGCAAGTCTATAAACGAATTTCCGGTGAAGTCTGCTGTGCTAAATTTAGAATACATTGAATGGAAAAACCTTGTTATGCACTGGTCTCGTTCCCAGGATGAGGTAATGTCTATGAAATCACATGACAATTTGAACTTCTACGTTTCCGCATGTGCCTTACGAATCTTTTTTGCAGGAAATTTGCTCGAAGAAGAATTCCGGTTTGAAAAGAATGACAAGATATCACAAATATGTTGCCCGCTGCTTTGCTCTTGTTAGTACGTGTTGTCCTATATCACTATACTTGCATACATACCTGGTTCATTATGTGACAACAGTATGCATGATAGCTTGCTTATCAATTATTCGCTCCAAATTATCTGATCTATATGAATGGTTACATTAGTGTAGAATATATCCAATGCCAATGAATTTTTTTAGCTCTGCATTGTTCTTGTAAGTACATGCTGTCCTTTATCAGTGCACTCATATTGACAGGTAGTTGTTCATGTACCATCACTCTGCAACTTATTTTCCTTTGCCCTCCATTTTCTACACATCAAATCTATATTTACTCTTACCATAAGGTTGATACTGAAGAAGTTTAGCTGTGCATTGCTCTTGGCTATGCCTTTTGCCTATATCGCTGCACATACATTTATAGCTACTTGGTTATGTAGCATCACTCTTCATCTTATATTAAATATTCTCCATTTTTTTGTATATTATCACATATATATTTACTCTTAACAAAATGTAGAATAAAGGCAATGCTTATGAAGAAGATTCTGTGGTAAACTTCTTGAATTTCCCCCCATCAACATGGACAAGTGCTTTATAGAGCCTATCTTCACCAATAATGTAAGTTTGTCCTTCTCAAGCCTTCAAACTTTGTTGTGTATATTTGGTTAGGCATGACCGCAACAGCTGTTTATTTTTGGTGTTTGCATCAAATTGCATGTTTGAAGTTTATTATGTAGTTCATAAACAAAAGTTTGTCCTTCTCAATTTAAGTTTTCAGTTGTACAACCAAGTTCCTTCTTCATACCATGTAAATTAAACTATACAGAGAAAGTGATCTTCTTTTGCACTGCATGTATGCTTCTGTTCTTCATCCGTAATCTAGTAGTGTGGTAAACCTACCCACTACAGCACAATGTCATATTCTGCAATGTCTTAACTATGAACAATGTCATATCATTCTACTATTATTTAAACCGTCTCTTTATTTGCCATTCTGAAATGGGGTAAATTGACAGCACACTAACCATTGATACTTATGAGTTCTTGATCTGTAATCCAGTGGTGTCGTGAAGCTGCCAACTCCTTCACAATGTCATTTCCTACCATGTCTTGACCTGAACAATACCATATTGTGTTAATACAATTTTAAACTGTATCACTTTATCCGTCAGTAAGAAATGTGATGAATTGTCAGGACTGATACTTTTATGTGCAAAACCTGTCATCTGTCTGCTTGTTTATCTTTTAGAGTGAGGAAGATATAAGTGTTGAACAAGCGTAGTCTCATCATCTTGCTCAGCTGCTTGCGCTGCAGCTCCCTAGTAGGGCTTACCTTTCTTGAACTCTATTGTAGTGCTGTCAGTTTTGTATATTATTTTGTCGGCGTGTTTATTCGCACTGGTGGCGATCTTTGATGCCCAGTGTATGTAATCTGCTGTCTGCTTGTGCTTTATTATCTTAGTGGCGAACTTTGATGCCCAGTGGATGTAATATGCCATAATTTCTTTATTGTATAGTCTAGATTTTTTCTTATTCACGATGCTGCAGTTATTTTACTGTATATATATACTATCTTCGCAGTAAACTGGCCAAACCGTAAAATTACGGTACATAATCGGGCCGTCATGCAATCACGATGTATGATCCGCATCATGGGCCCCGTCATCTTGGTCTGTTAAACGACAAACTGGCCCACTAGTAGATAAGGGCCTTTAATAGGCCGAGTATCCCCCGGCCCTCTTTTCACAAGAAAACTCAATGGGCTTTTAGGAGGCTGAGAAGTAGGTTGGGCCTGAAACGTGCCAAACAACTCACAGGCCGGCAGTAGCCCAAAATGGACCCCGGCCCATGATTGTGCGAATCAAATCACGGGCTTTTAACAGGCCAAAATTGTCTCGGTCCTTGTTTGTCCCAATAGATATCGGCTACGAGCAGGCCGGATGCAAACCGGGCCGTAGTTAGGCCCAACTATATGACAGGCTTTTAACAGGTCGAAATTAATATAGGGCCAAAATGTTAGACGGGCCCTTAACAGGCTGAAACTAATATCAGGCCGAATAAATAAATGGGCCTTTAGCAAGTGGGCCCAAAATCATAGCGTCCAGTTGACGGGCTGAATCTGAGATGGGCCATAATTTATCCCAAAGCCTCTTAAAGGGTCGGGCCTGATCTCGGCCGTAATTTGGCCCAGAACATGGTAGGATTTTAACGGGCTGGATCTCATATGGGCCATTATTAGGCCCGGAACATGGCAGGCCATTAATGGACCAGATCAAATATGGGCCGGCATTTGGCCCGAAACATGGCAACCAGTTAATGGGGCGGCCTACTTGATTCCTCAAAATCTTGTGGGCCTACAGCTGGTCCGGCCCATTAATGTCGGTGAAATCTTGTGGGCCTTTAGCAGTGCCGGCCCATTATGATCGGTAAGAATCTTGCGGGCCTTTACCTGGGCCGGCCCATTATGGCACACAAAAATCTTGTGGGCCTTTACCTGGGCCGGCCCATTATGGCCCGCAAAATCTTGTGGGCCTTTAGCTGGGCCAGCCCATAATGGTCTGCAAAATCTCATGGGCATTTAGCTGGGCCGGCCCATTATGGTCCACAAAATCTTGTGGGCCTTTAGTTGGGCCGACCCATTTAAACTTGATGGGTCGGTCCACGTGTCAACATATCATAGGCACGTCTCGCACATTGGATGAGTGACACCTGTGCCAACGCGGACCTGACACGTGTCTCCTCCAGCCAATGATGATTTTACACGTGGAAAATCCCCATTGGTCGGGATTATTAACGGGTTATCGGATCCAAAACTCGAGCCGATAGCTTAACGGCGTTCCGTTACAGTGGATGCCACGTGTCGGTCACCCTTGACGAAAGCTCTTCTGTGACGCGCGATTTATCGTCATGGAAGTGGACACTTCCATGATGATAATTTTGGTAATGTCATGGAACACTTCTACGACAGCATAGGTATGACTATCTTGATTCTGTCATAAAATCGTCATGGATGTACATGCATGACAAAAAACGCGACCTACTGTGACAAACACGTATCATCACGGAAGTGTATTTTTTTGTAGTGTACGGACCCGTAGGTCTACAAAGAACTACTCACGCATCATCGAAGTGGCACCAATGGACATGATGCACCCCTCCGAGATGGTGTCTAGATTTGATCTTGTGTTTCTGGACTCTGCGGCGGCTGGAATTAATTTTCATCGACTCTCCTAGGGTTTCTGGACTATTGGGGGTATTTATAGAGCAAAGAGGCAGTTCATGGGGCACCCGAGGTGGGCACAATCCACCATGGCGCGCCTGGGCCCCCAGGCGCGCCTTTGTGGGTTGTTCTACCCTTGGAGCACCCCCCAGGTGCTTTCCTAGCACATTGGATGTCTTCTGGCCCAAAAAATTCTGCAAGAAGTTTCACTGCGTTTGGACTCCGTTTGGTATTGATTTCCTGCATTGTAAACAACATGTAGAAAACAACAACTGGCACTGGGCACTATGTCAATAGGCTAGTACCAAAATATGATATAAAATAACTATAAAATGAATGTAAAACATCCAAGAATGATAATATAACATCATGGAACAATCAAAAATTATAGATACATTGGAGACGTATCAGCAGGCAGCTGGAGGACTTCGACGTCCCAAGGGAGAACATGGTAGTCGACGATCCGGTGCCAACACCCTCCTCCGTGCCATCCTCAATGGTGCATTGCACCATGACCATCGGCGAGGCCCATGCCCAATACATGGACACGATGAGGCAGAAGCGTGAGGAGCAATTCCGGGAGGCGCAGGCCAACACCGCCTACAACCACCGTCTCCTCCAAGAGCTCCTGCAAGCGGAGGAGCGGATCACCGTGGAGCAAGCGGAGGAGGAGGCGCTGCTCAAGTCGTACCGCTCCACCCGCAAGAGCCGCCTCACGGGCTGGCGGTACAACATGCGGGTGGCGGAGGTGGCGGCCACCTACAAAGAGGACGATCAAGCGGGCGCGGTGTTGTTTGACGAGACAGATGACGAGGCGGCGGACAATGCTGGCTCCGCCGAGGCCCCGCCCCGCCGGCACCGAGGCAAAGGACTTCGCCGGCTTTGGCGAGGCCCTGCCCTGCCGGCAACGAGGGGGAGGATTTCCCCCGCTCCGCCAAGGCGCCGACAACGAGATAGAGGACATCGCCGGCTCCGTCGAGGCCCTGCCCCGATGCCAACGAGGCCGTGACACATAGAAAACGAGGAAGAGTAGAACACAGTAGGTTGCCGCCGCTCAGGTCCAAGTAAGGCCACTTCTGCTACCCTCCAGTTGAGTCCAAGCTTGGTGGGTTGAGCATTGATGGATGATTAGCTTCTTGGTGGCGACGTGGAATCGGAGAGGTGTGCTGGAGAATAAGCTTCTGTTTAGCTCAGCCGGACACGGGAAATGGGCGCCGGAGATCATATATTAGGTTAATTAATTATACCTCCAGTGCACCCTTTTTAGTTGAAGAATGTATGAAATGTAATGAAATCTGACATGTTTATACGAAATCCGGCCGTATAAATGAATTTAGTTTGATTAGTTAGAATTGTTGTATCATTGGCATTGGATGAACATGCAAAACAATACGTACTAGCATTATTCCCACGGTGATCACCTCATTTGCAGCAGTTTCACGGAATAGTATGTACTAGCATTATTCCCAGGGTGATCACCTCGTTTGCAACAGTTTCACACGTACTCCCTCTGGTCCTTTTTAGTCTGCATATAAGTTTTGTCTGAAGTCAAAGTATCTCTACTTTGACCAATCTTATAGAAAAAAGTATCAACATTCACAATGTAAAATCAACTGACTTGAAAGAAATCTAATATGCAAAGTAAAAAGGAACATAGGGAGTACAAATAGTTTGAGCAGCTTTTTAGATTTCATGTACATTGCAATCAAACACACATGCCTGACAATTCATAGAGCATTCAAAATAATCGATGATTATGCATCTCAATGATTCACATGTCAGAGCCAATATTTACTTCACAACTAAAGAATACAGAAAAATTGATTGATGCCGTTGACAGCAAAGGGCGTCCCATTCGAAAATATCAAACACATGTCTTCTGGCTAACATCAATGAGCAAAATTTGACAAGGTTTTCCCATTCCAAAATGTGAAATGTGTGTTGTTCTGCGTACATCAATGAGCAAACTTTGACAAGGCTTTCCCATTCCAAAATATCAAATACCTACGATTGTGGAATGGGCAGGGTTTTCCATCAGTTCGGACATTGACATGGCACCTCATGCTAAATAAACCAGTTGTTCTTTTTGTGCAGTTCCACCAAAATCAACCAAATTTGCGCGTAGCTTGTATGATTTCACCTTTATATGTTGCAACACTTTGAACATATCAACACCTCCTTTCTTGTGGTGGAAATGTATGATTCAAGAATATTTGATGTATTCATGAACATTTTGTGCAGTTTCCATTGAAATCAAGCTGAGCACCCCCGTTTGCGTAAATACAAAAAAGTGATTAGTATAAAGCAAACTGTACAACGAATTGATAGTTTAAACAAGAAATCTACATGATCCATGTAGAGCACACATTTAAAAAAATGGAACTCACCGAAAGGAATCCTAAAACAACATTATATTGGCCATCACAACAACAAAGATGGAGATCCGTGAGTGCTTCTGAGCTAAAGTTAGTTTGTTCTTGTGGGCAATAAAACCATCCTTCAACTGCTCCTTTCTGATATGAAGAGAGGCTTGGCTTCTTTATCCTGTCATAATCGGAACTAGGCACTTCACGTTCTACATATTCTTCTTCAGAGGTGGATGATCCTGTTGTGCAGTGCTAAAAAAAGGAAAGGAAATATTTAAAACATCACAGATGAAGCACTTCATGATAGTATCTAAACAGTAGCACAACACCAATAGAGATGACAAAGCTTAATCATATGGATGAAATCCATGGGCCAGTACCAAACTTTGTCAAGAGGCTTATTGTGTAGAGCATATAGATGAAGCACTTCTCGGGAACCATCTGTTGTTATCTACTGTCCATGCTTACTATATACTCCTCAATTAGTTTACTGTTTCCAACATCTTCTTGGGCAGTTCCACTAAAATATATGTTATCTTCTAAGAAGATCCCTATTTGCACAAGTAGAGATAATTACATATTACATTAAGAGTGGCATCAAATTGGTGGCAAAACAATTGCTCATTTCATCCATAGCAATAAATTAAGATGAAAAACTAGATCATTACTTGTGTAATCACAGTTCCAGTGCTTCATTACAGCACCATGAGTTGATTTTTGTTTTTCTTCAGATTGTTCTTCCCCCTCATCACTTGGTTCAATAACAGACAAGCTTCTCCTTCAATGTATGATCATGTCAATTAGGGAGCACAAGTATAGCACTAAACAACGACATTAATTTTCTAATGACAGTAGCAAAATACAGGCCAATAGTTGTGAAATATCATTATATTATCTCAATGGGATATTACGATCCACATACAGATTGGAAGTCTTGTCTCCATTTGTGCAGTTCACTAAAATCAAGCAACATTACCATATAAGTAGCACAACATATGAAAGCACACTACACAATCATGTGAAATAAGGCTAGTACTGACCTCTCATGACGCGGAATTCAAACAACTCACAACAAGAAGATATGAAACAAATTTGCCAACAAAGATAGGAAGTCAGATCCCCTCTTGTGCAGTTCCACTAAGAACAAGCAATAAAGCAATGTTGTCGGTGTGACATTTTGGTTGAACTGCACAAAACACTCTTAAAACAAAAGTGTTTTGTGTCGTGCAGAAAAAGGTCGCAGTAGCAATGAGGTGAAGTATATAACCCTGTTTACACAAAGGTGCAAAGGAAACAAGTACTGGTCAATAACGGTGGAAGACACAGAAGCCCACAAAAAGAAGCATCTAACTTATCTAAACGGGAAAGAAAGCAAGATAGTAGCATTTCTCAAATGATGGCATTGATTCATATTAACAGAGAGATTATATTACTTCATTCCCTTATACAAGGCCACAAACTCAAATTACACGTACCAAGGTAAATTTAATGACTGTTTTAAAAGTCAACTTTTCTTTCGTTAACTAGGATCATTAATACTTTTGCATACATGCAAGGAAGAAATGAGAAGAAAGTAACATAGTGTCATTATGACTACATGCATGCAAGTTAACTAGTTTTAGTATGAGGAAACATTATTAATTTTTTTTTTCGATTACTGTTAGTGGCCTTGTATAGATGCAAAATGTATTTTTCATAGTGGCCTTGTATAAGGGAATGGAGGGAGTAACAATAAAATTCTTTAAAGATGTAATTTGCTTTTAACTATGGCGTTGCTTCAATTTTCTAGCGGCATTATTAGAGGGTGTTTGGTTACAGCGTGCAGGGACTAAAAAAGTCCCTTTTAGTCCCATCTAAACCAAACAGGAGGGACTTTTAGCGACTAAAAGTGGGCATTTGGGACTAAAGAAAGAAGACCCTGAGGGAGTCTTTTTGAGACTTTTTCCAACAGTTGCCCCTGCCCCGCAACGCACCTTATCTCTATTAGTTCATTACTAGGGGTAACATGGTCTTTTAGCATGTCATTTAATAACCTCTAGTCCATGTTTAGTCCCTAGAACCAAATAGGTAGGGACTAGGGAACTATTTGTTGGGACTAAAAAAATTCCTAGGACTTTTTAACCAAACAGGGCCTTAGATTAACAACAGCTAAAGAGTTGTACGGGACAGTGGACGCACCAACACCATGTGCATCTACCGATGTATAAAGGGGTGACGCACATTCTATTGCAACAAAGAACAAACAACCAAGGAGCATATTTGTGTTGGCCCAGTTTTGTCTTTAGACACATTTCCCTATGTGAGGGAAGCAAATCTAGTCCTGCTCAAACTCTACGGCCTTGTCCCCCAAAACAGAAAAATCAGTTTGTTACAGATGGGCAGTCTACGTTTGTCATTATTTTCCCTTTTCAACCAACATAGGTGTTGTATAGCCAGTATGTACTACTTTGAACCATGTCCTAGATTCATGCTACACAACTTTCCCCACTACTTTCCTGTTTGATCCAACACCTAAATTCGAGTGCAGAAGCAGAAAAAGCCCACATGCAGCTAGAGCAATGCATGTGGAATAAGTAAATTATACCTTAAGGTTCTCAGGGTGCCGCTCAGTGGGCGGCCGGAGGCCGATCTGCCCACACTAAGTACTGCAGTGAGGAAGAAGGGGTCGGAGGCCTTCTCGCGCTGCTGCTGGGTGAAAGAGAACAGCTACGCTGGTTGTGGATTCCCTCCCTTGCTGACAGCGACAACATTAAGCCTCCTTCCCTTCTCGGCGGATGGATCCTGTCGGCTCACTGACCGGAAGTGAGGGAGAGAGAGAGGCTATCGAAGTCTTGTTTAGATCTACAGAGGGTGAGAGAGTGTGAATAGAGCAACTACAAGCCCTGAGGCTCCAGCGTGTATATATATAGTGGAGAAAGAGTGTGAAGAGAGAAAACCCTAGAAAATAAGTGCCGAGGCTGCAGCGTATATAGATGGAGTGGTTTTCTTTTTCTCTCCATAAAAATTGTTTTAAATTGTGCATGAAACGGAACTCTTTATTTAACATAGTGAAGAAAAATACTAGGGGCAACGATAATACATGAAGAAAATTTAATGCTCGAAGGAGTCAACTCGCAATTAACATTGCATGCCTCCTGGCCGCGCTTACTAACGTTCACGTGTGGTACACGACCTTCCAAAATGGTGAACAACAACTCAACCACACACGGTCAAAATATCGAAAGGTGGGTTGCACCATCCTCCAATTTTAAATATTTTTCAATTTTTTTAAAATATTTTGGGCACTTGTATTCGGCCTAAGTAAGTGTGACACCGTATGTACTAATGGTTACATCGGGTGCTAAGAAACTAGGGTTTATTGAGAGTTATTGACATGCCGTTTATTTGTAGGGTCAGTTGCAAACTATGAGACTCTATTCTCCTCTTATTTAGTGGACGAGGAAAATCTTTTTCCTCCATTTTGAAAAAACCGAGAAATACATTTTAATTATTTGGTTTGTACACTTTGCTCTCCTCCAATAATTTTTGGCACTTGTATTTGACCTAAGTCAGTGTGCCACCGTATCTCGTACTACTCCCTCCGTCTAGTTGTAAGTCATGTTAGAAGGTGCAACGGGACCAAGGTGCAAGCAGATTGGAGAAGGAGAAACTTGACCAGTCCTTCCTCCAATCAATGCCCTGATTTCTGTCTCTAAACACAACAATTAATCACAACAATTAAGAGATGGCGTTTTAGCTACCATGCGGGCCACATATTAACTCGCATGCAAGCCGGCTTTGATTCCTTGACTGATCAACGCGTAGTTGCGCTCCATGCATTGGGTTTCCGGGGGAGATTACAAGGTAGAGTAAGTAGTAACAACGCTCGCTAGCAACGAGGCTAGGAGGGATTGAGATGCGAAGTTAATGGGCGACGCCTAAACATTTTGGGAATATCTGATTTTCGTAAGATGACTTAACACCTAGACGGAGGGAGTACTACTCTACTCCTCAGTCCAGGTTTGATGGAATATTCATCACCTCTTCTCTTCTTGTACGTACTCCATTTATCTCACTTCCGGTGGCTTCCCACTTGCACGATATTCCTATTCTATGAACCTGTGTGTGCGTGAGTACTGTGTGTGTGTGTGTGTTTTAGCAGCGTGTGTGTTAGAGAGAGCGACACATCGACTTACTCCTACAAAGAGATGGTGTGTAGTGTACGATTTAGCCGCGAGAGTCGGTGCATCCTGTCATTTTCGGGCGTTTAGTCGGGACGGCCGCACGCCCGCTCCTAACCAGCGTGGCCCACCCAAAGCCCCTCCATCGCTCGCGCACGCTTCCCACCCAAAACGGTCAGCGCCGCTCCAGAGAATCGGTGCCGCATTCATGCCTGGGCAGAGCGGATGCAACCTCTCACTGGCGCCTGCGTTGAAGAAAGCGGATTCAAGAGTGATGGTTGCTTCATCCGTCAAACTTACGGCCGGGTCTATGTGATTCAACGGCTCATTGGTCATTATTACCGAGGTGGTACGACTATTGAATGTCCCACGTTTTGGGGAAAGGAGGAAGATTACAATTTTATCCATTCTTACAGCGGAGGAGTGCAAAAGCTATGAAAACACGCAAGCTCAGTGATTACATGGCCCACCTCACACTATGACCATATTTTCTGGACACCGTGCGACACCTAACTCTTTACATAGTAGTATAGTACGTACTGTAATTTCTCAGCGAGATAAATTTGTATAATGCTATTAAGCTTCCAGGTTCTGTTTCATGTATCATGCGTCCAAGGTTGCCCTGTTGCAACATTTCATCAAACACAAAGGATACTAAGGTTCATGCTATTGCATCTCAATGATTGACGGATCATAGCCAATATGTACTCCCTCTATTCCAGAATAAGTGTCTCAACTTTATGCAAACTTTAGTACAAAGTTGTACTACTACTAAAGTTGACACTTATTTTAGAATAGCGACAACTAAAGAAAAAAGCGATCCATGCCATCCCTAGCCCTTGAACCCTAACCCTAACCAGGCTTTAATTTGCTGGCGACATTGAACCTTCTGAAGAAATGATGTTTGCAACCCTTTGACCATTGGATCATTTTGTGTAGTTTCACTAAAATCGAGATGGGCATCCTTGTGGCAAAGAAATTGAATAAGCGTGATTAAAATAAGATTACTGGGACTAGTTAATGAAACATAAACTCATCACAAATACAGTAGAAGCCAGTAGAGGTACGTGCGGGGCAAAGAAGTAGAGAAATGTCCACATGGAGCAATGTGGGCAGCTGGGGCAGTGGTGCAAGCCGGCTGTAAAGGAAGTTGTACCTGAGGGATGTCGATACGTAGCTCAACCTAGAGGAGGGCGGCGGGAGGCGGCAACTGCCCACGTCACAGTAGTGAGAAAGGGACGAAGGCAACCACACCAGCTTTGTGAGAGAGAACGGCGGGGACCCCTGATCGGGACGCGCCGACAGTGGGTTTTCACCATCAGCGACGGTGACCGCATCTACACAAAGCATCCACCCCTTCCCCCGGCAGACGTGATCCACCCGGATGTTAGAGATGTGGCCACAGTCATTTTGTGCGAGAGAGTGTGAAGAGATCAACCCCAGCAAGCAACCGTGTAGGCTCGTCCTGGCTATGTATATAGTGGAGCGGTTTCTTTTTCTCTCCATATGAACCTATTTATATTGCGTACATGCCACTAAAGAAAAAAGAACTTTATTTATAAATGACGTGGCACCATTCATGCATGGTTCCCGGCCCTCCATTATTTATAAGTGAGTAACAACTACTAGACGCGTCAAATTATCACGTGGGCTACATCATCGTACATAAATGAGCTCCACCGTGTTATGTGTGTGGTTGGGGAAGACGCAAAGAGTGCTACTAGTACTACGTGCGTGGGTGCGTGCACCTCTTCTCTTCGAGCATGGTTATTAAAAGTAGCACCCACTACTCTACCATGCGGTTATTATATGGGCAAAGAGTATAGGTGGTAATAATGACTAATAAGCCGTCAAATCATGAGGCCCACGTTTCTCTATGTTTGACAGAGGAAGCAGCCATCATTTCACTCCTCGTTGAATATCCATCCGCTGCTACCTCCGCAAATAAATAAAAATCCACTTCTACCTCCACAGCATGGTTAATAATATAGCCATGTCAATCACAACGTAGAAATATCATTCACTCATACAATAGGGCTGGCTCTAAGGCTGGTGATTTTTTTTACTTTGTCTCTTTCTCTTTTTGTCTCATTTACTCATTTTACATAGTAGCACGTGTAGAGGATGGCTATTCCTTTTGATGGGACTTCTTCATAGGGTTTAAGACTAATTAGCTCTGGATTATTCCTGCTTCCCACCACTCTGAACCGTGCAATCTATGATAGTACTCCCATTGCAACAATGAGGTCCACTAGGTCTAGCACGTCCTTTAAGAAAAGACTGTCACGCAAAACATACATCTTTGTTGCCTTCTTCCTCATATAGTACGTACCACTGGTACGTACTACTAGTACTACTACTACTCATTCTCCTATAAACCTTGCGCTTGGCATCTCAAAAATATGAACCTTGGGCTTGGCTCTTCGCCTCTTGGGGAAGTCAAGCAATAATGGTACTACAATATATCCTCTGGCTATCTGAGACCGAATGAATTGTTGCACGTCCACCATGTGGGCAAGGGTCAAGTGGCGAGGGGTGAGGGAGAGTGCGTACTAGTACGTCCGTTTCAATATGGACTACATACGGAGCAATATGAGTGAATCTACACTCTAAAATACGTCTATATACATCAATGTTTGGAGTATGTACTAGTAGTTCATATTGAAATCTACTAAAAGATATATTTCAAACAACATGATAATCTCTCTAACCAAGGTATGGATGAGGAGTAACGGAGGGCGTAGTAAAAATTTCTCCTCGTCTTGCGAGCCACCGCACATGTGGGCGAGGCAGCGGGCGTAGGCGTAATAAGCAAGCTTCTCCTCGTCCTGCGACTCTGCGAGCCACCGCGCCCATGGGCAGGGGAGACGGCGTACTAAGAAAGCTTCTCCTCATTCTACAAGTTGATGGGACACATCAAAACTAATACATACAGGGCATCTCGAGTGCATAGAGCCTTGCCTCTAAGGTAGGCCCCACATGGTTTGTCTCTTTTTTAACATAATGTGTCAAGTCGCAATTTGTTTGTTCACCCATGGTACACGATCCTCCATCAGGTGGACAACTAGTACACATGTCAAATTACCATGTGGGCTGCCTTTTCGTACAGAAATGAGCTCCACCATGTACCCGTGCGGGTGTGGTTGGGAAAGAGACAGGAGTATGTGCGCCGTGCGTGCACCTCTTCTCTTCGTGCACGTCCCCCACCTACATGGGTGTGTGTGAGAGAGATACAAATCTAGACAGATGGCGTGTGCATTCGTGAGTGTTTTTTGCTGGGGGTGATTTCGTGAATGTATTTGTGGGAATATGTCTCGATGATATCTCAAACAAAAAATTGACACATGCAATGTGTGTGAAATAGAGGCCTATCTTTATGATCTATAGAGGGGGTGATACGAGAAGAGTGGGAGGGGTCATAGATATCGATAGAGTCGAAGGGAGGATCAAGTGGGTTGGTGCGAGATCGATGAAGAGAGCCATCGAAATTGTGTGTGTTCAAGTCAAAGATATAGGGCGACTGACCTACCGGAACATCAGAGGGCACATGGAAAGTTTGTGTGTGGCAGTGAGACATTACTAGAGAGCTTGATGTATCTGTGTGTGTGTAGGGGGGAGGGGGAGGCAGAGACCTAACTAGAGAGGTAGATCAACTCATATATGTGTTGAGAAGGAGAGACCCAGCTATGTATTGAGCGAGATCGGCCGACATCCATACATAAGTGAAGGACGGGAAATAGGTTGGGACAGAGAGAGGGGGGGAGTAGAGTGTTGGATGGGTGGTGGGGTTGCTTCTCGAAGATGGTGGGTGTCGGTGTCAAAACCGGCGGATCTCGGGTAGGGGGTCCCGAACTATGCGTCTAAGGCTAACTGTAATAGGAGGAGGGGGACACAATGTTTACCCAGGTTCGGGCCCTCTCTATGGAGATAATACCCTACTTCCTGCTTGATTGATCTTGATGATATGAGTATTACAAGAGTTGATCTACCACGAGATCGTAGAGGCTAACCCTAGAAGCTAGCCTATGATTATGATTGTTCTTGTCCTATGGACTAAGCCCTCTGGTTTATATAGACACCGGAGGGGGTTAGGGTTACATCAGGTCGGTTACAGAGAAGGGAATCTACATATCCAAATTACCAAGCTTGCCTTCCACGCAAAGGAGAGTCCCATCCGGACACTGGACGGAATCTTCTATCTTGTATCTTCATAGTCCAACAGACCGGCTAAAGTATATAGTCCGGTTGTGCGAGGACCCCTTAACCCAGGACTCCCTCAGTAGCCCCTGAACCAGGCTTCAATGATGATGAGTCCGACGCGCAGATTGTCTTCGGCATTGCAAGGCGGGTTCCTTCTCCGAATACTCCAAAGTAGATTTTGAACACGAGAATCGTGTGCGGCTCTGCAAAACAAATTCCACATACCACCGTAGAGAGTATAATATTTCACGAATCTAATCTGCTGAAAGATTCTTCATAGCATGACATCACACCGTGACCCGGTTATTATTCGAACCGTTTTATCAACCTGCCACTACACGTTTCACGAGGTGGTTTTATGGGCATGTCTTTTCAAAGCAGAGATCGTGTCCCCTTATCACGGGATTGTCATCAATACGGGCATGGGTAACCCAACCGTGCCACTAGCACGGCGCTTGGGGAATAAGCGAGTTTTAGGGCATGTGGGGAGGCACATGATCTTACTGCCTTTATAAAGGGATAAGGATTTCCCTCTTTCACCCATGCCTTCTCCTTCCTCTGCTCATCCATTTTTGAGCTCCAACGCCCAAGCTTTCGCCTTCTCCGCAAAAAACATTCCGAACATGTCCGGCGCAGGAGGCAAGTGGATGGCCTCCTCTGTTAGGAAGGATTACATGAAGAAGCTCCGGGAGGCCGGATACTTGTCCAAGGACATTGCGCATCGGCTTCCGGCCAAGGGGCAGGTCGTCCCTACCCCGGAGCCCCAGGAAAGGGTAGTATTCCTCTCCCACTTCATCCGTAGGCTGGGATCCCCCCTCCACCCCTTCGTCCATGGACTAATGTTCTACTACGGGCTAGTTTTCCATGATTTAGCCCCAAACTCCATCCTCAACATCTTGGCATTTATTGTCATGTGTGAGACCTTTCTCTGCATCCCACCTCACTTCGGCCTATGGCTGAAGACTTTCAATGTGAAGCCAAAAGTGGTGAGCGGCCAACAAGCGTAGTGCGGAGGCACCATGGTGGGCAAGATGCCCAATGTCACCTGGCCCAAAGGATCCTTTGTGGAGACCGTGAAGTGGTGGAAATCGGGGTGGTTCTACATCACCGAGCCGCGTGACACCAACTGTACGGCGGCCCCCAAATTCCGATCCGGTGTCCCCATGCAGCTCACCTCCTGGCAAGAGAAGGGCCTAGCCTGGGGCTCAGCGGATGAACTGACTGGACTCCAGACATGTGTTCAAAACATGGTGAGTAAGAAAATCAAGCTCGTCAATGTGGTCCAAGTCTTGCTCTTCCGCCGGATTCTTCCATGCCAGAGGCGGGTTTGTAATTTGTGGGAGTTCGACCTGGCCGAACACCAGACGCCGCTAGAGCTCTTCGGCACGACACACGAAGACATCTGGAAGGTGCTCTTCAAGGCCAGCGAGATACCCCCACCCACGACAGAAGATCGCAAGCTTAGCGTGAAACGCCGAGCTAATCCGGTAAGTTTTCATATTTGCAAGACATGCCTTTTTACTAACATGTCCGCAGGAGGAATCTAAGCCTCCATGCTAATCCTTCAGGCCTGGGTAACAATAGCGGAGCAGATCAACTGTCCGGCTCCGCTACCCGAGGATCCAGAATCAACCCTCTTGACAAGGATGCTATTTTCGGTGCCCTATGAGTTGCCGGAGAAGAAGACCAAGAAGACGGCTACGGGGACCAGAGATGGTCTCCGACGCAAGGGCCCTTCGAACATGACGTCCGAAGACATCAAAATAAACTCCTCCACCGAAGACGGCGAGGAGGAGGGCGAGGAAATCCACCCCCCTATTGGAGGTAGGAAGAAGAGGAAGGCCTCCACATATGGGGAGGCCGAGACATCCAAGAAGGGAAAAACTTTCCTTCCGGACTACTCCGCCGTAGCTACCAACAGCAGTGAGGAGTGGGAGCCCAGGGTCAAGCCCCTGGCAAAATCGTAAGTATCCGGACACACTAGTATCCCCGTTCTATTTTATTTATTGCTTCTTACCATGCCAGACATGCACCTTTAGTCCGGCCAACTCCAACATCGAGATATCCTCCTCCTCGGAGGGATCGTTGGACCCGGCGGCGATGAACAGTGAGTCTCTTCCGACGGCTTCCTCCCCCAATATTGCGGACAACACCAAGGTGTTGTCTCGAAGGATTCCGTGCTAAGGGGAGACCGTTCTGGATACGTCGGAGGGTGAAATCCCGGCTGGCGAACACATGGGGGTAACGCCCCCACAGACACCGAGATTGGGGGCCGCAGCCAGTTTGGCCCCCAGCCGAATATGGCTCCAGAAACCCAAGTGGTTCCGGATTCAAGAAAGTGGGCCCTCCCTAACAAGGGGGGCGTGCCGTCTGTACTGATGATCTCTGTCCATGCAGAGGCACTGGACAGCTTGCTGGAAGCGCTTCGTGGTGCTTCCATTGATGAAGAACACCGTACTCTAATGAGTATGGTGATTGAGAAGATCTAGTCCGCCAAGAATGGACTGACCGAAGCCTGCGCTAGCCTTCTAACAGGCTTTGAGGTAAGTAATAAAATTGTGAAAAAATATCACAGTATAGACAGTAGCCCCTGATGCTCTATTAGGTGTTCGGAAAGAAATCCCGAATAGAGGATCAAATAATAGTCGCAGGAGTCTAACAAAAGATGTCTATGTGAATAAGCAGGTGTTGCTGCTAGCCACTGCTGCTCGTACTGCGGAGGTCTCTGGACTAAAGCAGAGCCTGGAGCGGACCGAGGGAGAGCTCGGCCTCATGAAGAGGTAGCTAGAGGAGAGCCAAGGTATGTAGTACCCTGCCTGTATACTTATGAATGAAAAGTGGTTCATGCTGATGAAAGCGTTATGAACTGTTGTAGGGGCCATGACTGAGGTGGCGGCCCTTAAGAAGGCGTTAGCGGAGGCTGAAGAAAAACCGGCCAAAGAACGCGTCGCGTGCGAGAAGCAGGAGGCCCTGGTCAGCGAGGTGCAGCAAGAGCTCCAAGATGCCCTCAAGAAGTATGAATCCTTGGAGCGTGACTCGAAGACTCAAGAGTCCAAGCTTGCTAAGGCCCTCCACAATGCGCAAGACACCAGAGCCGAAGCCTAGAGGGCCCTCCAGGAAGTCCAGGCGGCCAAAAAGATTGCGGCGGGTAAGGATTTTCTTATACAAAGCAAGCATGTGAAGGAAACATTCTTTTTACTTACCCAAATTTGAAGTTCTCCAGGAGCGTTTGTGAATCTGCCCCGCAGCATATCAAATGCCACAGAGTTCTACCGAGCCAAAGAAGGGAGCTCGATGGAGAAGATTTTCTGGTCTTAGTAACTTGGCCCAGAACATCTGACGCCCTTGAGCGACCAGCTGAAGCAGCTAGTCGAGCTGCACAAGGCAGCTGAACTGGCCATGAAGGACCTCATAGTCTGGTTATGGCCTGCCGAGCCCCTTCCTAGCAGCTACTTCGGACTCGTGAAGCGGCTTGTGAGTGCCTGCCCATGACTGGACGTCATAAAGCGGTCGGTGTGCATTGAAGGTGCGCGGATGGCCTTTGCCCATGCGAAGATGCATTGGGCGAAGATGGATGCCACGGCGCTGATGACCAAGGGACCACCAAAGAGCAAGGAGCACCATCGACCCGAACTGTATTATGACAGTGTCCTAGAGGGATCCCGCCTTGTGGCGAAGCAATGTGCGAAGGATGTAACCTTTGAATGAATACATTCATTTTATCCTATCCTGTAATATAAAACAAGTTCGCTACGCAATATATTGCTTGTTTATTTAAAATTGTCCCTCCTGTGTGGCCGTTTATGAAATTTTAGAGTTGGCCAGTCGTTGGCTTCCGCCCCCATGTAGCTAGTACAAGCGTGTTCGGGATAAATGTAAACACTCTTTATCCAAGTCTTTGGTCCTTTAAGGAGGTGTTTAGCGCAACGAACAAGGCAATCGGACTATACGGCTTTATCACTCTCACTTAGCCATATGAGTTCTATAACTTTAAATTTTGGCGAAGCCGCTAGTATTCGGAAGGCCGAACTTGGGGCGCTATACACGCCTAAATCGGGCAAAAACCGATTCCTCGCATGAAGCGGAAAAAACCATTAAGGGTTTTGAGACCTCTCGAACAGCGACCAGCTCTCACCACATCATGACAGTCAGTTTTCAGCTTTCTCTACTGAGGTGCTCGTCCGGAAGAACCGGGAAACAAACGTAGTAATTCTACCTGTGCCGCCTTAGCCGTTATAGCGGAACGTAAGGTAGCAAAACATGGGAGCCGGGAAAACCCAACATTTGACCAAAGACATGATTCGGATCTAATGCATAGAATGCTATAAGTTCAGGGTGCCGAACTATACTATAAAGTGTTTGGACTTTCTTGCCGTGTTATGGGGTACACTAAAGCCCCTGTTGAATTAAAGCGTACGAGATTGTACGAATGCAGGAAATACAAAGACAAGGAAAAAGTTAAGTAAAGAGCAAACGCTTCAAGTTATTTTCCATCATAATTTGAATAATATGTCAATGCATATTTGTGCCAGTAGTGCGAGAAGCGAATAAGGCTATTTAACATGCCATTACCAAGAGCGAGCTGCGTGCGGGTATGTAAAATAGGAATAATCGATTGTTAGCAGAGACCACCTGGGAATTCCCTTATAAGTCAAAGCCCCTTGCTTCTCTTGGTGTATCCTTCCGCGATGGGTCTGATGATCAGGTTATCAGAAGAAGCCTCAAGAACAGAAAATCTGAAAGGAGAAGAAAAAGTGAAGGTATGCGGATCCAAGAGCGGTTGAACCGCGGTGTGGACCGTAGTCTAGTTGTGCCTCCGTCTATGCCCATGGTATTTTAAGTGCGTAGTTGTGTACGCGTGACACAAATTTTACTGCTTGATTGGCACTAGAACGGAGGCCGAATTGCTAGGTGAGCTCTGGGCGAGCCGGATGGTTCTGCTGCAAAGTAGTTCGGACTCGTTTGAGGTTGTCCAGGGGATTTATTGCCGAATTGAGGTCTTCCTAAGAAGGCTGCTCTGTGCCTCTGCTGCAAGGGCCGCGGTGTGCTCCTCAGTACGGAGGGAGCGCTCCGTATTCCCAGTGACTGTTATGACACCACGAGGTCTTGGCATCTTGAGCTTGAGGTAAGCATTATGTGGTACCGCATTGAATCGAGCAAATGCGGTTCGTCCAAGCAGTGCATGAGAACTACTGCGGAAGGGGACGATGTCGAAGATTAACTCTACGCTTCGAAAATTATCCGGTGATCCGAAGACCACTTCCAGTGTGATTGAGCCAGTACAACAGGCCTCTACACCTGGTATGAGACCTTTAAAGGTGGTTTTGGTGGGCTTGATCCTTGAGGGATCGATACCCATTTTGTGCACTGTGTCTTGATAAAGCAGGTTCAGGCTGCTGCCACCGTCCATAAGGACTCGTGTGAGGTGGAATCTATCGATAATGGGGTGAAGGACCAGTGCGGTTGAACCTCCATGACGAATACTGGTCGGATGGTCCCTGCGGTCGAAGGTGATCGGACAGGAGGACCACGGGTTGAATTTTGGGGCGACCGGCTCCATCGTGTAGACGTCCATTAGTGTGCGCTTCCGCTCCCACTTGGGATATGGGTGACGTATACCATATTCACCGTTTTGACTTGAGGAGGAAATTTCTTCTGTCCCCCTGTGTTCGGTGGCCGGGGCTCCTCATCGTCATCGCTGTGTAGCCCCTTTTCCTTGTTTTCGGCATTTAACTTGCCAGCCTGTTTAAATACCCAACACTCTCTGTTGGTGTGGTTGGCTGGTTTATCGGGGGTGCCGTGGATTTGACATGGACGATCGAGGATGTGGTCCAAACTGGACGGACCCGGATTGTTTCTTTTAAATGGCTTTTTCTGCTGACCGGCCTTGGAGACACTCAATCCGGCATTGACAGCTGTGTCTTCGGTGTTATCGCCATTATTTCGACGCTTGTGTGTGTTGCGTCGGGGTTTGCCGTTGCTATCTCTGGCGTCTGAAGTGCCAGGCTTTCTTGATGTGCTGTTGCTATGGGCTAACCAACTATCCTCGCCCGCGCAAAAGCAGGTCATAAGTGTCGTAAGGGCTGCCATGGATTTCGGCTTCTCTTGGCTGAGGAGTCGGGCTAGCCACTCGTCACGGATGTTATGTTTAAAGGCTGCTAGGGCTTCATCATCCGGACAGTCGATGATTTGGTTCTTTTTAGTTAATAACCGAGTCCAGAATTTCCTGGCTGACTCTCCGGGCTGTTGGGTTATGTGACTTAAGTCATCAGCGTCCGGTGGTCGTACATAAGTGCCCTGGAAGTTGTCAAGAAATGCGTCTTCCAGGTTCCCCCAACCGCCAATGGAGTTTTTGGGCAGACTATTCGACTAGTGCTGAGCTAGTCCCTTGAGTTTTAGTTAGAGATACTTGATGGCATGAAGATCGTCACCACGGGCCATGTGAATGTGGAGAAGGAAGTCTTCAATCCAAACCACGGGATCTATTGTCCCATCATATGGTTCAATGTTTACGGGTTTAAACCCTTCTGGGAATTCATGTTCCATTACTTCGTCAGTGAAGCATAGGGGATGTGCAGCGCCTCTGTGCCGGGCTACCTCGCGACACAGTTCAGATGGAGTTGGTCTGCTGTATTCGGCCCGGGCGGATTTGTATGTAGTGTATCCGGTGTGACGGTCATCGTCGCTTGTTGTGGCACGCCCCCGCGATCCGTAGATCGATCTTGGCTGTCCTGCTTTGTCTTCCAATTCGTACCGTAGGTCATGTGTGTATCCCCGAGCCTTTGTGTTTCTATTTGTTCGGCGACGGGGTGAAGGCTGGTGTTCAGACTGATACGCCACTTTATCCCGGCCACGTGGTGGTCGGTTAGCCGCATCATGCGCTAGTAGTATGGGCTCTAGCGCCTCGTCCTCGAATTGAGGTAGCAACCTGTGCCTGGGGTAACTTTTGATTGGGCGCTCGAGTCTGTATTCCTCGGCTGCCAGGACCTCGGTCCATCTATCAGTCAGCAGGTCTTAATCAGCTTGAAGCTGCTGTTCCTTCTTCTTCAGGCTCTTCATAGTGGCTATAAGCTGGTGCTTGAAGTGTTCCTGCTCGGCGGGATCCTTAGGCACGGTAAATTCGTCGTAGCCGAGGCTCGCCTCATCCTCGAAGAGAGGCATGTAATTATCATCTTCCGAGTCTTCGTTTGTGGCCTATTGATCAGGGCTGGCTTGCCCGTCCTCCCATCCGGCCTGTTCGAAGCTTGGCTGGGCGGGGTCGTCTTCATTATCTTCGGCATCGTCCGGAGTGCTATTGTCTCCTGTGCCGGTATTGCTGTTTTTACCATGGCGTGGTTTAGAGCGGCGCCGCTCACGTCGGCACTTCGGCTCCTTCTCGGGATGTTTGTCCTCACCTGTATGCTTTTTTTCCTCGCCATTGTCTTCTTCGGGGGTATCCACCATGTAAATGTCATATGACGAGGTGGCTGTCCAGCGCCCTGTGGGTGGTGGTTCCTCTTCTTCTCCCGCATCGTCATCCATACCGTCGATTTCTTCAGAGTCAAAGTCAAGCATGTCGGTCAAGTTGTTGATAGTGGCTATCAAGTGGGTGGTGGGTGGGCAACAAAGTTCTTCATCGTCCGCATCCCACTCAAGCCGGACATAGTTTGGCCAAGAATCTCCTGACAAGGAGAGAGATTTTAAAGAGTTTAACACATCACCCAAGGGCGAGTGTTGAAAGATGTCCACAGAGGTAAACTCCAAGGTCGGCGGCCAATTAGATTCGACGGGCATGGACACACGCGGTTCGGAACCTGTATCAGGAGATGAGTCCGACGGTCCGATGGCACAAACCTCGTTAGAGGTTAGATCTGTGTTCGGCTCGAGCGCCGTAAAGCATGCGGCTTCCGTGGTAGGGTCCATCCCCCCATCCCAGGACGGCGCGATCTGTTCTGGATCTAGGGCCCGGATAGTCACAGGTGTTGTCTCCTGAGCATAGTCGGATGACAGATTTAAGTCATGTTCATCGTGGCTATAGGGAGCGGCTATGATAGGTTCGAATCCGTCGAAGATCAAGTCTTCGCGGATGTCGACGATGTAGTTCAAACTTCCAAACCTGACCCGATGGCCACGGGCATAGCCGTCGATCTGTTCCAGATGGCCAAGAGAGTTAGCCCGTAGTGCGAAGCCGACGAATATGAAGATCTGTCTGGGGAGAAAAGTCTCACCCTGGACTGCGTTGTTGTAGATGATTGAAGGAGCCATCAAGCCTTATGATGACAACACAATGGAACTCTCAATGAAAGCACCAATGTCGGTGTCAAAACTGCAATAGTAGAACTGCAATATTATCAATAGGAGGCGGGATGTGTTTTGTGTGTGCATGTGCATGATAGATGTGTCGGGAGGCATGCATGGATGATGAAGGGGGACCATGTGTTTGGTAAGCAAACCTAACTAGATCGGTAGATCAATTATTGTGTGTCAGAGGAAGGGAGAGACATAACTAATGAGGTAGATTGGTCGGGGCATGGGGAAAAGGAGTTATAATGACCTAGCTAGCTATATGTATAGCGGGAGATCGGTCGGTGTACATCCATTTTTAGAGGCAAATAAGGCCCAGCAAGACGGATAGACGGAGAGAATGGAGCTAGGAAGTGGTGCGAGAGGCCTAGTAGCTAGATAGGGGGAGGAGTGTGCGATTGTGAGGTCGATGAAAAGAGGGGCGAGAGTTTACATGTGTGCGGGACCTTATGAGAGACACGGGGCATGGACACATAAAGGAGGAGATGGAAGCTGTGTATGTATGTGTTAGGCAGACATCGCTGGAGAGGTTTATCGATTGGTGTGTGTTGGAAAGGAGTTGTGGATACCCTGGGAGAACGACCTAAAGAAAAAAATGAGTGTGCACAATGGATAGAATGTTGAGGGATGGTGAGGGCGAGGAGGGCGTGCACGTGCACGAGAGAAGGTTAGTGCTAGCTACAAAGGTTAGAGGATTGTGTGGGTGTAAGAGACTAACAAAGATTATAATTCAATATGAAAGTGGATTCATATATTTGAATAGGAGACCATAGTGTTATAAACATATGCATGTATGAATATAGCAGTGATATGCATGGTGTGATTTTGGACATGTTATACCATAATGTGATAATGTGTGGCATTTGCAACTCATAGCTAAATATCGAACAATATAAATCATACTATACATCAAAAAACCTTAGATTTTATTTGAATTTGTGATAATGTGTGGCGTTTGCAGCTCGCAACTAAATATCGAACAATCTAAACCATACTATATATCGAACAATCTCACATTTTATTTGAATTTGTGATAACGTGTGGCATTTGCACCTCACATGTAAATACTTGTGGCGTAGGGGGTGGGACACCATACATTATGTGATAAACACATTATACATATGAGACATGGTTTAGATTATAAAGATCTAGCTAGAGCTTGAAATGTACTATGATTTGAAATCAACATAAAGTGGATTCAAATAATTGAGTTCGAGTTCATATAGTACACATAGTTCATATCTAACTCGACAGTAATCATTTGGTGTGCTGTGAAGATAATATACAAACGATCGTTTAACTTGACAATAATGATGATTGTAGATCTTATTAAAATAGAGAAAGGAATTCAAATGGTTTAACTTGACGATAATCATGATTGTAGATCTTGTTCAAATAGAGAAACGAATTCAAATTTACTTCATATTAAAGCGGTAGTATATACGTTTGGAATGCACTATAACGTTCATTTGAGTAGCAGGTTGCATGCATTATACACATAGCAAAATATTTTAATTGAACATAACATGAATTCAAAGTTTTGAATGGCATTTGAAGTGCGAATTGATTTGGTATAGTACACGGAACTGGACTCTCTGGTGTGGTGCGAATTGATTTCATTTTGTTTTTTCGACGAGGGAAGTGCAAATTGATTTGGTATAGTACATGTTAGGCTTGTCCGGAAATTTCAACCCACGCCTTGTTACCCCGAAATATTTAAGATATATCTTTGTCTTGTTGTGCTCCAAAAACTCCCTCCATCTCAACCCGCACCATGCTATCCCAAAATTACAATGCGCGTGAAAACTCCCACCTCCTGTGAAATCCCGACACGTGAAATGCCCGTGATACACCTGAACCGAAAGAACCGCCTAGCTCAAATCGGTGGGGGTACTTTCGTAACATACCCCACATTTTGGACAAGACCGTCCCTAAGCCATGGTTCCCCCTCCCATCCCATCCGCAGACCCATTCATACACCGAGGCCGCAAAAACCCATGAAGCGGCACACCCTCCTCCGTCCGCCACCCAGCCGGAGCCTCTTCCCTGACGACGTCGTCTACAGCAACACCTCGACGTCCCTCATCCACCGCAACGGATGAGGATCCATCGTCGATCTCGTCATCCCGCCGGTTCAGCCACCCCGTCCTCCACCTCCAAGGAGCTGCCCCGATGTTCCCCTCGTCTTTCGCGCCACCTCCATTCCCACACCGCCGTCTTAACATGCACCTCCGGAAGAACAGCATCATCACCAATTCCTCGGATGAAGCGGAGGCCTAATCGGCGACACCAAAGAGGTTCTACACTAATTACCGCATTTTCTTCTTGATTCGATCTCATGGTGCTGCCAGCGCTCAGTCTCGAGCTGACATGGCGCGGCTCCTTCCACGATGGCATCACCGACCACTTCCTCCATGGTGTCGCTCCCTCGATGATGACATCCACATCAATAGGAGGTGCTGCTAATTTGGCTCTCGCTCGCACTGCTGCTTTGCTCTTGCTCTTGGTCCCCTGCCTGGTCTGCTCTTGCTCGGGCTGCTGCTCTTGCTCTTACTCTTGCTTGCGCTGTTGCTCTTGCTCTTGATCTTGCTTGCGTTGCTGCTCTACTCTTGCACGCGCTGCTGCTACATGAGCAGCACATCCTACTCTCCCTCAAGCCCCTGCAGCTGCTACCCGAGATGGTGCAACACGACCAGCTACCCTGCCTCTCGCACATGTTGCTTCTCCGGGCGCTGCTGCTGCTGCTACTGCTTTTCTGCTACTAGTGCATTAAGTTCAACAATAAAATTCAGTTTCCACAACACAATTCAGTTTCAATAGTAAAATTCAGTTTCAACAGCTAAATTCAGTTTCAACGGTTAAGTTTAGAGATGAGCGGCTGATGTATTTTACATATAGAACTTTGTGGTTATGTATTTTACGTCATCTGTTGGACATGCTATTAGTTTTCCACTCAGTTTAATATTGTCTCTCTTGTCCTGCTTCAGCCTCGCCGTCGTACAACTCACCGGAGTTGCTCCAATGATGAAACCCTCCATCACAGCGGAGCAGTACCCCGGGCTCCATCTCCAGATGCCTAAGATCTTCTTCCCCTCCTGCAATAGCCAAATCAGTCAGAGCATCCTCACCGACCAACCCAATCACGTTGAGATCGGCATGGCTTCGCCAAAGAGGTTGTACACTTGTTGCATCGCTTTTTTACTCTACATGTTATATATATATTGTCCACTGAGCACACGTAGTAACATGAAAAACGATAAGTTTCTCCTACTATATGACAAGCAGTGAGGTACCAGGCAACTTAGCTATCTGTGATGGACTCTCTTTAATTCCATCACTATTTATCTCTGCGCGTTTAATTTGTGGATTTGTAGAGGGGCCTAAGAATTGAGCTAGTAGGGCAGTGGCCTGGGTCCAAAGTAGTAGAAATAGCACAAAAACATTTTTGGAGTGTAGGCTTTTCCCTGCTCAAGCCTGCCTACTAGAATCGCCAGTGCTTAAAAGGAAAAGTGAAGGAAAAACATAGGAATTGGAAAGTTTCATATGGTGCTACTATTCATGCATTTGGTTCAAAGGAATGGAGCAAAGGAAAACTGTAGGATTTGTTCCTTTAGTTCTCCTTGAAATAAAAACTGTAGAAATTTTAATATCCACTTGTCCTCCTTTTCAAATTCCTATTCATGAAGTACAAGACTAAGAGATACTAGCATAATAGCATTATAACCGTACATTTTCTTATGGTTTGACTTAATCTCACCATGCTTCTTTGCATCCTATGATCTTCCAATTCTTGTGAACCAAACACACAGATTGGTAGAAATCCTATGTTTTTAAATTCGTTGTTTTGCATGTGCATTCCTATCCTATTCCCGTGTATTTCCTATCCCTGCATTGTTAGAATCATCAAATTCAAACAAGCCCTTACACAATTACTTCTGTTATAGATATGTGTCAACGAAAACCTTGTGTGATTTCTCCCGCTCCTGCTGCACTGTGTTCCACCCCAGCTCAGCTGCTCCAACGATGTAAGGGTTCACCACATTAGGGATCTGCCCTCCAAACTGTCTTTCGTTGCCTCAAAACTTCTTCTCAGCCGTCGGCAGCCACGACAACTGCATTACCATCATCAACCAAGCAGATCACCTCGAGGACTACATGGGTCCGCAAGCGAGGTCGCACTTTTTCGTGTCTGCTTACATTATGCATCGCTTAATATTACATGCTACTTTTTCATCCTGTTCACCGATTAGACTCTGACTCAACTCCAAACTAATGCTCAAACTTGAGTTTTTAAATTGTTGTGGGGTACATATCGGGGCTGCAATCAATAGTATCTATCTACTATCTGGTTAAACTCTGGTGTCTACTATGAGTTTCATGTTGGGTGGGAAACAAACAGTAAAGAAGACATTATCTGTATTTTTTAACTGAAGCCATTATCTGCCTGCTATCATTGGTTTTGGGTCTATCCACAGGTTGCTACCATCACTCTGGATTTCTTCATGCACTCCTTACATAATCTCACTATGTTTTATTCCTATGCATGTTAGTTATTGTACACAATGGAACTGAACATATAGAGCAAAAGAGACGAGCCTTGTGTGGCAATAAAATTTCATGTAGACATCACTCCATGGTCGGCGCAAAGACAGTCCCCCCCCCTCTCCACCCATTTCAGATTGTAATCAAGAGGAAGATAACTGTTCTGAGCGGGATTCAGAAGGAGAAGTGTCAGGTGGTTGGTGCGACATATGCCAAAGGATGGCTAATCATAGTGGGAGCTAGTAAGACATTGTCGGTGCCTGGAAACGGGATAAGGCGGAGACATGCACGCCGGCGCATCTTACCCAGGTTTGGAGCTCTCCTAGGAGATAACACCCCTAGTCCTGCTCTGCGGGGTCTCCTCATGATCACTAGATCAACAAGTAGCTACAACCTTGCTCCTTGAGCTGTTCGCTAGAGGAGGAAGAAGGGCAAGGCTAGCTCTACTCCTCTCCCTATATGTGTGTGTCTCTCTAAGAGTTCAACCCTTTGCATGGGTGCCCTGGGGGGTTTATATAAGCCCACCCCCAGGGGTACAACGGTAATCTGGCCGGGTGTAGGCCCGGGGCGTTAGTGTCTGTGGTTGCTCGCTTCTCCGTCGGCTACTGGGGTCCGCCGCCTGGTGGGTCCCGCCGGCTGCCGGGCTCTCGGTCGACAGGTAGGGCCCGCTGGTTGTGGGTCCTATCGGCTGCTCATCACTTTATACATGCCTCTGATGATGAGGGTTTGGTTGGGGAGAGTGTGGCTATAGTACCGCCGCCTGGTGGGCGTTCACTGGCCACTTCCCGTCTTATCTGGTTAATGGCGCACAAACATCAACGGAAGGGGAGGGTCGCCTGCTAGGAGTCGGCCTCCCCCTATGCCGCCTGCTAGGAGTCGGCCTCCCCCTGTGCCGCCTGCTAGGAGTCGGCCTCCCCTACGCCGCCAGGTATCGGCTTGCCGCCTTTTGGCCTCTCACGAACATGTAGGGCCCGTCGCCTGCGGTCCATACCGACAGCCAGTCATGGGAGCATGGCCTCCTCTGCCATGGATGATGTCACTAGCATCGTGGTAACAGTGTCACGCCAGGCTAGGGATGGCCGCCTGGTACGCTACACTGTGGCGACGTTCAGCCCAGGATTCGGGGGTGGCAGGCTACACTGTTGCCTCGCCCCGTCTCATCACCGTTATGTGGGTGCAAACTTTGAGGGCGTGTGAGTGGCCGCCTGCTAGGAGTCGGACGCCTTGGTGATCTCCTGTCAGGAGTCGGCCGCACTAGAGCCCGCCTGCTTAGAGTCGGCCCGTGTCGGGGCCACTCACTACAAAAAAAAGACACGTCCGTGACATTTTGGGCCGAACGAATTTTTTTCTGTCATACATATGACACTTATATGACGATAATTGTGACAAAACCCGGTATCATCATAGATGTGGTGGGATCCTACTTGTATGACAAAAAATTATGACATAAAATTGGCTTTTCGTCCTGGGCGGGCCAGAGACGCAGCTGCATGACATTCTTTGGGCCGTCCATGATGGAAAAAACCATGGTAGAAGCGAGGGGGAGGAAAATTTCGGGGTGTTGCCGGTTACGGTGGAAGGTCGGGGGCGGAGCGATGCGCGTTTCTCTCGTACCTACGCGCGTGTGTGCAAGGCGTTGGCTCTAACTGAACCCAAGTGAGGCGTTGGGCTCTAACTGAACCCGAGCGATTGCACTATAGGGTACGCGTTACTGAACCCGAGCGATCGATCGATGGCTGTTAACTGAACTCGATGAGCGATTCCTTCGCTACTGCTGCTAACTGAAGCCGATCGATGCTGCCTCTGGGATGAACAGTGAGCGTTGCGGGGGGGGGGGGGGGGGGATGAACAGTGAGCGGTGGCGTTGCCTCTGGATGAACAGGAACCCGTGGTGTGGAGGGCTGGATGAACAATAGACAGTGGAGGGGTGGCCGTGGAGGGGTGGTTGAACATGACCCCGTGGTGTGGAGGGCTAGATGAATAGTAGATGGTGGAGGGGTGCCCGTGGAGGGGTGGTTGAACAGTAGCCAGTGGAGTAGTGCATGGTGGAGGCTGGATGAACAGGAGCCCGTGGAGGCTGGAGGAGGTCGACGGTAGCCCGTGGAGGCTGGAGGAGGTCGATGGCGGAGATGAACAGTATCCTGTGGAGTCCCATTTTGCGGTACGCCACACCCCTCCCCCCCCCCGTTTCGAACGTAGCGCTCCAACACAAGTCTGTTTTGTCTGTTTTGCGGTACGCCACACCCCTCCCGATCAACAGAACGCCCGTTTCGACCGTAGGAGGTCCGTTTCTTCCGTTTTGCGGTACGCCACAGCCCTCCCGATCAACAGGACCCCTGTTTCGACTGTAGGAGGTCCGTTTCCTCCGTTTTGCGGTACCCCAGGCCCCTCCCGATCAACAGGACCCCATTTCAAACGTGGCCGGTCGAACACAAGGCCATTTCCTCCGTTGTGCGGTACGCCAGGCCTCGTTTCCATCGCCTGTTCCGTCCAAGCCCTCCCGATGAACACGACCACACATTTTGTTCTGACCTAGCCGGTTGGCTCCCCATGAACACGACGACGACGCTGTTTCTCCATTCCGACCCAGCCATGTACGTATGCATGATAGGCGTTAGAGACCCTGCCCGTATGTATGTACGTGGCTGTATTTTATTTCTTGCACCCTCGCCGCTGTACTTACGTGTACATGCTACGTGCGTGCCTCTACTACGACATGTGCACGCCTCTACATCCACCAGTATATATATACATACACGTTCACGACCAGAATGACAACGGTACGTACGCTTCGACCAGGTGGGTCCCGACTGTCAGGCACTTCCTTGCCTGCGAAGATGTAGCTGGTGGGTCCTAGCAGTCAGGGGGGCGAATTGTTTTGTTTTTTTTGCCCGGACGCACTTCCTTGCGTGCGAAGATGTAGCTGGTGGGTCCCAGCAGTCAGGGGGGCGAATTGTTTTTTTTTGCCCGGACGCACTTCCTTGCGTGCGAAGATGTAGCTGGTGCATCCCAGCAGTCAGGGGGTGAATCATTTTTTTTGCCCGGACGCACTTCCTTGCGTGCGAAGGTGCAGCTGGTGGGTCCCATAGTCAGGGGGGAAACGTTTTTTTCGTGAAATACTGTGGCCCGTCCGGTGGGTCCCCGCTGTCAGGTGGAGGAATAATTGTTTTCCGCGTAATAAGGAGGCACTTCCTTGCTGCGGCCGTGGACCCATCTGTCAGCCTCTCCACATACAGTCCACGTCCGATGGAAGTCGTTCCTTGACCACGTTGACCACGCCGCGCTGAGAGCACCAGGGCGGTGGACGATGGCGAGGCCTAGGAAAGGGACGATGGGGAGCCGGGGAAGACGCGGCTGTGGAAGCCCGCGTGGAGAGGAGTACGAGGGTTCACTGGTTCGGTTGCGGTGTGAGGCTGCCGTCGCCGCAGGGCTTGGCCAGCGGTGGTAATAGTAGGGGGCGGTGAGGCCTCCGCGGCAGCACATCCGACCACGGGAAGCAGGAGCATGCGGCACGATCGGTGCTGCTTTGGGCAGATGGAGCAAGAAGACCAGAGGTTGAAGAAGCACTACGGCCGTTGGATGGACATCGTACAGTCACTGGAGCTAGAATGGTTTATATTGACTAAGTTGACAAAGCCCTTCGTCCTTGTCAACTTAGTAGGCCAACAAATTAGCCTCCCACCAAGGTGGGTCCCAGCTAGCAGGGGGGTATATATTTTTTTGTGCGTAATAAGGAGGCACTTCCGATGGGTCCAAGCTGACAGCAGGGGGAATGTTTTTTTTCGCGAAATATGGTGGCCCGTCGGGTGGATCCCAGCAGTCAGGGGTAAACGTTTTTTCGCGAAATACTGGTGGCCTGTCCGGTGGGTCCCTGCTGTCAGGTGGAGGAATAATTATTTTCTGCATAATAAGGAGGCACTTCCTTGCGGCTGCCGTGGACCCAGCTGTCAACCTCTTCACGTACAGTATTCTTCTGATGGAATTCGGTCGTTGACCACATTGACTACGCCGCGCCGAGAGCACCACAGCGGTGGACGACGGCGAGGCCTAGGAAGGGGATGACGCGGAGCCGGGGAAGACGCGACAGTGGATGCCCACGCGGAGAGGAGTATGAGGATTCACTGGTTCGGCTGCGCTGCCGTCGCCGCAGAATAACAGGGGGTGTGGGTAAGTGGAGTGGAGGGATGGCCTGGCCAGCGGTGGGAGTAGTATGGAGGCGGTGAGGCCTCCGCGGCAGCACAGCCGTCTACGGGAGACAGGAGCAGGCGGCACGACCGACGCTGCTTTGGGCAGCTGGAGCACGAAGACCAGAGGTTGAAGAAGCACTACGGCCATTGGATGGACATCGTACGGTCACTAGAGCTAGAATCGTTTATATTGACTAAGTTGACAAAGCCCTCCGTCCCCGTCAACTTAGTAGGCCCACAAGTCAGCTTCCCACCAAGGCGAGTCCCAGCTAGCACGGGGAGTATTCATTTTTTTGTGCGTAATAAAGAGGCACTTCCGATGGGTCCAAGCTGACAGCGGGGGGGGGGGGGGACGTTTTTTTGGTGAAATACGGTGGCCCGTCCGGTGGGTACCAGTAGTCAGGGGGGAAACATTTTTTTCACAAAATAAGGTGGCCCGTCCGGCGGGTCCCTGCTGTCAGGTGGTGGAATAATTAATTTCCGCGCAATAAGGAGGCACTTCCTTGCGGCCGTCGTGGACACAGCTGTTCCGATGGGTCCAAGCTGACAGCGGGGGGAACGTTTTTTTGTGAAATACGGTGGCCCGTCCGGTGGGTACCAGCAGTCAGGGGGGAAACTTTTTTTTCACAAAATAAGGTGGCCCGTCCGGCGGGTCCCTGCTGTCAGGTGGTGGAATAATTATTTTGCGCGTAATAAGGAGGCACTTCATTGCGGCCGTCGTGGACCCAGCTGTCAGCCTCTCCACGTACAGTACTCTTCCGACGGAAGTCAGTCGTTGACCATGTTGACCACGCCGCGCCGAGAGCACCAGGGCGGTGGACGACGGCGATGCCTAGGAAGGGGACGACGCAAAGCCGGGGAAGACGCAGTAGTGGAAGCCCGCGCGGAGAGGAGTACGAGGGTTCATTGGTTCGGCTACGGTGTGAGGCTACCGTCGCCGCAGAATAACAGGGGGTGTAGGTGAGTGGAGGGATGGCCTGGCCAGCGGTGGGAGTAGTATGGGGGCCGTGAGGCCTCCGCAGCAGCACAGCTGGCCACGAGAGGCAGGAGCAGGCGGCACGACCGGCGCTGCTTTCGGCGGCTGGACCAAGAAGACCAGAGGTTGAAGAAGCACTATGGCCGTTGGATGGACATCGTACGGTCACTGAAGCTAGAATCGTTTATATTGACTAAGTTGACAAAGCCCTTTGTAAGCTCCAACTTAGTAGGCCCACAGGTCAGCCTCTGAAACAATGGGCCCCAGATGTCAGGGGGAGGAATCATTTTTTGGCGGCCGAAGCTAAGAATATCCGAGATTGAAGAAGAAGCACGACATCCGTTGGATAGATATCCAACGGCCACTGCTGCTAGAACCGTGTGTTGACTATAATAAGTTGACAAAGCCTTGCATACACGTCAACTTATTTTTTTAGGGGACGCCTCACTTAGTAGGCCCACAAGTGTGTGGCAGAGAACTTATAGCCCATTTGCGTTTTGTAAGAATGTACAACCCATTTTTGAATTCTAATGGAATTTACAACAGCCCATTTACAGTTTGTTAAAAGTACAACCCATTTTCTAGCTAGGACAACGATTAATAATTTCAACCAACCGTTGAAGACAGAATTCAATAAAATTTCCCACATTTTGATGGGATCCGAAATATTTTTATCCCGAAATTTCTATTCAGATTAAATATAAATTTGTATTACGTAAAAATCCAACGAAACATTGCGCGCGCAACAATGAAAATTTAAGATTTTCAAAATCCATAAATAATATTTTATAAACTAATTTCATGTTTGGTGCATTTTTTATAGTTACTGCCCAGTTTTTATAATTACATCCCATTTATTATTTTTAAAGCCCATTTTCCTGTTAAGCCTAATGCATCCCTCCTAGGAAAAATTTGCAGCACAGCGGGGCGGAGAATAACAAGTTGACCTTGCCTGGGTATTCCTCAAAAAGACGTATAGCTGGGCTAGCCATTTTCATCTTGAAAAAAGTAGTATCTGGGCTGGATATCTGGCCTGGGCTAGACGGGCCACAGCCCGCCCAGTTAATACCCTGCTCTCCTCTGAACAACAACGAAATCATCGCCAAGAAAAACTCTGCAGTGCTCACGCCTCAAAAACACAAATACTGCTCGAGCTGCTTGGTCCCAGCTGTCGGCCGCACCTTGTGCAATTCTCTCGTTTATATTGACTACATAGGTTGACAATGGTGTGGGACCGTGATGTCAGGAAACCAGGAGAAAGCAAAAAAAATAGTTATACATAATAAGGAGGCAGTTGCGTACGTACGGCTATGGCCCTAGTGGGTCCCTAGTGTCATCCAGTCAAAATAAAGTCATCTCCTGAATCCTCATGTTCGTTGACCATGTTAACAATGCTCGGCGCCACGGCGAGCGCAACAACTCGAAGGACAACGGAGAGGGCCTCGCGGGCCCTACGGAGGTCTGATACAGCGCCCGCTGCTCATTCAGGAAGCCAGGATCATCGGACACCTATGAGCACCTTCGAGAAACTGAGACGGCATGAAACGGTAAGGCCGCGCTTGGGAGCTCTGGTTTATTTCAAACCTGTATTAACATACAAGTGTAATTTACTCGTCATCGGAAGGCCCGAGGTCTGTAAGTAAAACCGGCGGGTTACGCGTGTAATTTGAGAGACCAGTGTATATTTTACGAGCATTGCTATATGGACGACATTACCAGACGATACATGCACGACGTGCGTATCATGCCATCCATGGGCAAGGCTGAAACAGCAGCTAACGGCTGGATTAGCAATCGTCCGAGTGTCGTTCAGCGTTTTTATCGTGTGTGAAGTACTTCCGATATTTTACTAGTCGAAATCGACCAACCAAGCGCCTTCGCCCGAGACCATCTGCTTTAATTTACAAGCGTCAGTTTTACAAGCGGTTTTGGTTGGAAAACGACGATCCAATCACGGCCTAATATCATGAGTTGGTCGGAAGATCATATGGTTTCACGTCTAACCTACCCGACATGTCGTATAGGCTATGAATGAAACATCAGACGATGAACTTCTTACGCACGGAAACAACAGAAGAGGATGATCTTCTTAACAAGCAAATCACTGGCATTAGATCGACATGCAAAACAATACGAAGCATTATTCTCAGGAGGCACGGTGAACAGCTCGTGATGCCGCATGCCACAACATTCCAAGCTCAACTTTGCAATCAAACACAAGGCCTGGCATTACATAGACAATATTCAGAACAAACTCTTAACACAGGAATATCTCAGCAGAGTAACTATTTACTTCTAAACTGAACACAGGAATAGGAAAAAACACTCGACGCTGCTCACAGCAAGGGCGTCCCACTCAAAAATATCAAATGCATGTCTTCTGGCTAACATCAATGAGCAAATTTTGACAAGGTTTTCCAATTCCAATATATTAAACTAACGTCTTCTTGCTAACATCAATGAGCAAATTTTGACAAGGTTTTCCAATTCCAATATATTAAACTAACGTCTTCTTGCTAACATCAATGATTAAACTTTGACAAGCTTTTCCCATTCAAAATATGTAATGCCTATGATCGTGTCCTGTCTTAGCTTCTTGTACTTGTTTGGGCACTTTTTGCCCAGGGCACTCCACGTGTTGTTAAATTGCCAATGGTCTCTGCAGACTAGTCATGTCACCGGTGTCTAATAATACTCTGTAAAGCTTCTCGGTCATTCCTTCTGTAATGTACCGCATCCAGTGACTGCTTCTTTCTGCAAAGTGGAACGACCAACTGGACCCAGTAACGCAGCAGTTTGCCTTGGACACATTGGCTCCTTTTGTGCAGTTCAACTAAAATCGAAGTCGGAATAAAACCGAGCTTTAATTTTGATATCCCTGTAAGCAACAATAGGTATAAGGGAAACAATTACTGAGAAATAACGGTTGATGACTTGTCTTAATGGGAAACAAAGCAGGAGAGGAGCAATTCTCCATCAGTGTGATTCATTCATATTGACTCCTGTTTTAACAGAGGCAAAAAAGGAAACAATTACTTGCCGATAAAGGAGGATGAAACAAACGGTGACAGAAAGAAGCATCTAACTTATCTTGGATGGAAAACAAAGTAGGATAGTAGCATTTCTAAAACGGTAGCATTGATTCATATTAACAGAGACACTCTCTTGAAACAACATTCGTTAAAAAATGTAATTTACTTTTAACAGTGGCATTGCTTCAATTTTCCGGCGGCATTCTAGCAAAATAGCTGTATGGGACATGCTAGCACCATGTGCGTCCACACGTATAAATGGGTGATGCAGAGTATGTAGCCAAGCAGCATATCTGTGTTGGTCCCATATTTGTTCTCTTTGAACTTTTTTCCTATGTGAGGGCAGCAAATCTAGTCCTGCACAAACTACCCGACCCCCCCCCAGTTTCTTTCCCTTTTCAACAAAGAGATCGGTTCCTTACAGATGTGTGTACTGGGTTACCCCCTTTTTCCCTTTTCGACCAACAAAGCGGCTGGATAGCCAGTCTATACTACTTTTCCTCCCTCCTTTCCTCATTGAACCACGTCCTAGATTCATGCTCCACCCCACCGCACCTTTCTTTCCTCTTTGAACCAAGACCTAGATTCGACTACAGATCGAAAAAGATCCACATGCAGCTAGAGCAACGACGGTTTCAAAGAAACTTATACCTTAGGGTCGTCGGGATGTGGCAAGGCGTGCGGCGGGAGGCCGGATCTGCCCACACTACGTACGACAGCGAGGAAGAAGGGGTCGGTGGCCCTCCCGCACAGGCGCTGGGTGAAAGAGAACAGCGCAGCCGGCAGTGGATTGCCTCCCTCGCCGAAGGCGATAGAGTTAACGCTGCACCTCCTCCCCTTCCCGGTGCGACGGGATACAGACGCCTCCTTCACCAGCTGTGAGGGGGGAGAGAGACAAGAGGCCAACGCAATCTTGTTTAGATCTGGTGAAGAGAGGGTGAGAGACTGTGAATATAGCAAACCCTAGCAAATGAACGCTGAGCCTCCAGCGTGTAACATATATGTATTGCGGCGAGCGTGTGGAGAGTGCAAACCCTAGCGAACAAGCGCTGAGGCTCCCGCTTATATATATACTAATGTAGTACGGACTGAGCTCCGGTGCCTTCACTCCATCTGCTTTTGGCTGTATGACAGGTGAGCCAGCCACATTTTGGGCCCACCTGTCATAAACCCAAAGGCAGGTGCACTAAGTCAATGAAGCTGCGTCCATATAGTACTCTCGTGTGTATACGACTAATATATAGTGGAGTGGTTTTCTTATTCTCTCCATAACAATCGTTTTAAATTGTGTAAGTACGAAACGAAACTCTTTATTTAATGTACAGAGGGAGTACTACTTCCGATGAACTAACGATCCACGCCCACGCGTCCTGGTCGCACTTCCTGTCCTTCACGTGTGGTACACTACCCTCCCTTAAGTGAACAACCACACATGCGCCAAATTATCGGAAACGTGTGAGAGTGTGTACAAATAAAGAATTTTAATTTCAATTATCGGAAAGGTTTGAGAGTATTACAAAGTTTGACTTCAGTCAAATCTAATATGCGGAGTAAATAAAAATGGAGGGCTACTACGTCCATCCGGGTTTTTAGTCCACACCATTTTTTAAATCAAAGTTAATAGCTGGACAAATAAAATTACAGGGGAGCTGGAGACAAAGTTGTGAGAAGGCTTAGAAATCAATACAAAACTTATGCTCTTAGTACCAACGTCGATCCTTCTTCGAGGAAACATTTGGTTCATAGCCAATTGTGTGATAAAATTGCACCAACGTGAAAGACGACTGCGTCTCCAACGCAACCAAGGTGAACTGACGAAGGATATCATCTTTGTGCGTAACAAGCAAAGAGCACTGATGGAAGACAGCTTGTTTTTCATTGAAAATCGATCAGCTTCACCAGCCGACGCAACCATGAGGCGCGACCATGAGCATCGATAGTTTGTGGTCTATTTTTTTGTCCTAGTTTTTTTGTTTCTTGTTGCTACATTATATACTTGTGGGAGCTTAGATGTGATATCCTTAAATAACATCTAGATGTGAATTGGACAAACTGATTTTCTAACGTACCAAGAAAGAAAACTCGATCAAAAACACGCCCCCGCTTCCAGGTCGCGAGAGTCGTCGCGCACACACACATAGACATAGACATGCATATCCGTGTTTACGTAAAATTCCATTTCCATCTCCATCTCCAATCATATTTGTCCAACTGGCACATTATTCACGTTGTTAATTATATACGCAGCAATATTAACGTACAACATCTCTTGTTTGCGCACGTCCGGACCGCTGCCACGGCCGGTCCTGACCAACCCGAACCCTCTTCATCACCCGCGCGTGCTTCCCGCCCGAAACGGTCAGTGCCGCATTCATGCCCGGCCAGAGCGGACGCGACCTCTCACTGGCGCCGGCATTGAAGCGGCGCGCCGGCCGAGAGAGCGTCGCCCGCGCCGCTTCCGGGTGCACGCGGCTGCTCCGCGTTCAAAGGTCGCAATAGCCGGCTACAACATGCATGTAAAAAGTTTTTGGGAGTCCGTGCTACAGCTAGCTGTCCTCCCCCAACTCGTCAATCTCTTCCAGTAGTGCTAGTAGTACTCCATGGCGCGATCCATCGACAAGCAGGCGGGAAAGTTATCGTATACTCGGTTTGCGGTGAGTGGCATGCCGAGCGACCGTGTGGGGTCGAGCCGTGGAGGAGGGTGAGACACGAACACGACAGACGTGATTTACTGTGTGATTTGACTGCTCCTTAGTGGCCCCTACACGTACTCCCCCTACGTGTATGCAACAGTCACACGTACACATGGACGCAAAAACGCGCGCGACGCCCTAATGCATGCATGTCCGAGCACACGACGGAACACACACGGTCACGCTAAGTGCTCAACCTACACGTGCATGCACACACATACTCAGTCAGGGTGAGCTAGTGACCGTATAAACACCGGGAAATATATATTGAGTGCAATGAGCGTATTATGAAGTCCACTGACCGTATTTTTACAAATATACAGTGACAGACAGTGTATTTATCTCGTTTGAAATTAATCCATATTAACCGGAGAGGAGGCAGTATGGACTAGCATTACTTGCGCGCGGTGGCTCGCAGGACAAGGAGAAACTTTTGACTAATGCAAGCTCTCCCTCGCTCAGGCGGTGGACGTGCAACAGTTAATTCGGTGTCAGATTGCCAGAAGCATATACTACTAGTGCTACTATTGTTCGACTTCCCGAATAGGCTAACAACCAAGCGCAAAGTTTACTAATATAGTCTATAAAGGTACGTACTATACTAGTACTAGGAACCGGATGGAGGAGCGTCTGCACTCTTATTATAATTTTAAAATGTGATAAAGCAATCTTCAACACATTTGGTTATCTTCGAGGGTTCTCGCATGTGATAATGGAAGTTGATTGCATGGAACACTCGCCACAATTCTCGCTTAATTCTGGCTCATATCCTGTTACAAATAGTAGCGCTCGGTAATATTTCCTCTTTTTTTGTTATTCAGCATGTAAACAGGTCAGCAAACCTTGCGGCGCATCTTCGTGCGAACCGTGCTTGCTGCACTTTGAATGTGGCCGAGAGCTGGCTTGATGAAACACCTCGCTTCCTACTTCTTTTTTTGCGGGGTACCTCGCTTCCTAGTGACCAGTGTCTTGGCTGATCGTCCTAAGAATGCTTATATATGAATAAAGCTCTCTCATTTACCCGCAAAAAGGATTGAGCCATATTAACCGGAAAGGAGGGAGTATGGACTAGCACTACTTTTTGGTGTGTCCCGTCAACTCGCAGAACGAGGAGAAGCTTGCAGGACAAGGTGAAGCTCGCTTACGCCTTTTGACTAATGCAACCTACCCTCGGTGGACATGCATCAGTCCATTCGGTGTCAGATTGTCAGAGGCATACACTGTAGTACTACCTCCGTCCGGGTTTATTGGTCCCTATTGTATTTCGTGCCAAATTTTGACCATAGATTAAACTAACAAAATGTTCACGCATGTCATCAAACATTATATTTTTGAAAACTATGTTCAAATACGAATCCAATGAGATAATTTTTCTTGACATGCATTAACATTTTGTTAGTTAACTCTTTAGTCAAAATTTGGCACAAACTACAAAGGGGACCTACCCTCGGTGGACATGCATCAGTCCATTCGGTGTCAGATTGTCAGAGGCATACACTGTAGTACCCAACATGCGGAGTACCATCATTGTTCGACTTCACGAAGAGGCGAAGAGCCAAGCGCAGTAGTACGAGTAGTACTACTACTAGAACCGCATGGTGGAGCGTTTGTACTCTTATTTCTTTTTATCTCTGATAAAGTACACGTTTATTCCGGAGAAGGGCGGAAAACGGCAGCCCAACATCAACATGGAATGAATGATATCGATCAACCAACAATGCTCGAATATATCTTGGCCTCCATGCAAACCCGTCTGTGTGTTCTCGCTCCTCGTCTCTCTCAAGGAACGTCGGGTTGGCTCTTTGCCGTCAATTGAGATCGGTTTGCTCACACTCCTGTCCCACATGTCAGTGATATGCCAAGAGGAGGTGCGTTGACCGACTGGCCATACGCGTACTTGGTTTTGAACCTTCATACTACTCCTCCCTCCGTCACAGTTTACAGGGCGCGCTTCATTATGATGCATTTCTCTCAATGCATTTCCACCACCAGAGAGACTTTAGACGCGTTTGGTTTAATGCTCAATTAATTAGGGCGTGGTAACCGCAATCAAGTCCACAATTTTCTCTCCATGTAACTACGGAATGGAGTAAGTGCATGCATGTGTGTACCCGGGGTGGAAGCACTGCATGCATGTGTGTACGCATTATTCCCTCTACTAGTAATAGACGCCGTGCTATAACTACCAATGCTATTTTTCAGGCCGATCGCTAGTCGCCTTGGTCCCACAGATCTTTTTTCTTTTTTCTGAAGCGCGCTGTATAAACAGTGACGGATGGAGTAGTATGAGCGGATTCAAAGAAGAGCGTATTGATGGTTGCTTCTTCAGAGCAACTTACAGTGGGAAAGGTGGGGCTTACGATTTGACTGCTCATTACTCACTATTAATGCGGCGCAACGACCGGGCTGAGTCTCCCATGCGGTTGTGCACTACCCCCTCGGTTCTTAAATATACTCCGGAGTATATTTGTCTTTCTAGAGATTTCAACGAGTGACTACTCAAATATTTGTCTTTTTAGAGATTTCAAATGGACTGGCACATACGGATGTATATACATATTTTAGAGTGTAGATTCTCTCATTTTGCTCCGTATGTAGTCACTTGTTGAAATCTCTAGAAAGACGAATAGAATATTTAGGAACGGAGGGAGTACACATACGAAGCAAAATGAGTGAATCTACACTCTAAAATATGCCCGTTTGAAATTTGTAAAAAGACAAATATTTAGGAACGAAGGAGTATAATTTTGTGCATGGCACATGGACCCGGATGATGAAGAGGCTTCTGGCAATGCTATCAAGCTTCCATCATTTGTTTACATAATTGACGTACTATACAAATAATTTTCCAGCGAGACATGAAATTGTACAATGGTGTGAGCTTTCAGCTTCTGTTTCGCGTGTCTTGCCATCGATGCTCTTTCGGAAACAATAAAAAACTAACTTCCTTGCTAATGCATGTCAATTATTAGCAGATCAGAGCTAATAATTACATCACAACTGAAGACAGAGTTGTGAGAAGGTGTTAAATTAAAATTGATCCATGCTTTCATTGGCAGCAACGTCCCCCCAGCTCTGTCTAAATCAACAAGGCATGTTGGGAAAAAAGTAGCTGTCTGGAGCATGCAACATTCCGATCATTTTGTGCAGTTCCACTAAAATAGAGCTGAGCGTCCCTGTTCCAAAGATATTAAGTGTGATTACGATAATAGAGGACTGCTGATGAAACAATAAACACATAAATAGAAGCCGGTCACCTTTGCAGTCTCTTTTAAGACTAACTAGTTGGAGAAGATTAGGCTCGGAGTTGGATGAGGAGGATAGAGCAAAACCAATCTCCCTTTGTGCAGTCGCACTGAAATGTAGAGACGTTGCCCATGTGACATTTTAGTACAACTGCACAAAACACTCTTAAGAAAAAAGTGATTTGTGCAGTTCACCAAAAGGTCGCAATAGCAACGAGGTGAAATGGATAGCCCTGTTTGCAAAAAAGAGGTAGAAAGGAAACAATTACTGGCCAATAACAGTTGATGACACATGCGACGACAAAAAAGAAGCATATTCCTTGCCCTAAGGGAAGATAACAACACGGTTGTGTTTGTCTAAAACGGTGTGAGGACGAGAATGCAATATGGAAAGTACGCTGGACGAGCTACGTTTTGGGCAAAGAACTATGGAAGATCCACATGCAGCGACGTGGGAAGACGGGCAGTGGAGCAAGGCCGGAGGGGATACCTGGAGGTCGTCGGGATGTAACTAGGTGAGCGGCGGCGGGCGGAATCTGCGAGCAGGTGGCGTAGACCCTGCCGCGCCGGAGCTTGGTCAGAGAGAACGGCGTGTACCGCAGATCGGGACGTGCTGGCTCGGCGCCGTCGAACGGAGAAACGATGCACTTCCTCCCTTTCCCTGGCGGACAGGATGCGGCCGGATCAGTGGCCAACGGTGAGAGAGAGAGAGGCCACCGCACTCCCTTTCCCCCGGCGGACGGGATGCGGCCGGATCAGTGACCAACGGTGAGAGAGAGAGAGGCCACCGCAGCCTTGTGTGAGATACTCTGAAGAGCGACAAACCAGGCACGCAAGGCTCCATTGTATATAGTGAGCGGACTACCTTTTTCTCCATAAAAATCATTTTATATTCTGTGTACGTGCCATTGAGCGCTATAACTTTATTTAAAAATAACGCGGCAACGCGTCAAGTCGAACTTTGTTTCGTGCAGGCGTGGTACACGACCTCCCTAGGTAAACAACCGCTACAGGCGTTCAAATTAGCACGTGGGCTGCCATTTCGTAAAGAAATGAGCTCCACCGTGTACCCGCGCGGGTGTGGCTGGGCACGAAGCGTGAGTACGTGCACGGTGCACCTATTCTCTTCTTGTATACGTACACCACCTACGTGGGGTTGTGTGAGAGAGATACAAACCTAGAGAGATATAGTGTGTGGGTTCTTGAGAGTTTTTTTGGGGGGGGGGGTCAATCAAAAAATGTAACATATGCAATGTGTGTGAAATAGAGTCCTGGATATAACATATATATAGAGGGGGCGATCCACGAGAAGAGAGTGGAGGTATCACCGGCTTGAGGTGTCCATAGAATCGAAAAGAGGGATGATGTGTGTGTGTGTGCGCGCGCGATCGATAAAGAGTGCCATCGAATTTGTGTGTGCCCACGTCAAAGATATAGAGTGGCTGGCCTACTGGAACGTGAGAGGGGACATGTGCAGTTTGTCTCTGTGGCATGGATACCTACCTGCAGCGCTCGACTATCGGTGTGTGGTGGGGGAAGAGGGAGGCCCAATTAACTATAGAGGTACAATGGCTGGTATATGTGTGGAGGAGGAGAGAGGCCTACCTCATGTATTAAGGAGATCGATCTGCCTCATGTATTAAGGGAGATCGATCGGCATCCATGCATATGTGCATGAGAGGAATAAGGTTGGGAGAGAGACAGAGCTAGAGTGTTGGAGGGGGTGGTAGTGGAGTTGCTTCTAACAAATGGTGGGATAGGCTTGCTAGACAAACGGAGGGCACGCCCGCAATATCAATAAGAGAGGAGATGGCTGCTTGTTGTCTGTGCACGTGCGTGTGAGAGACGGGTCAGGAGGCATGCACGAATGATGAGGGGGGACGATGTGGCTGTGGTAAGCAGACATAACTACATAGGAAGATCAATCGCCCTTTGTTAGAGAAAGGAGAGACATAACTTGTGAGGTACGTCGATCGATGGGGGGGTAGTTAAAGTCGATCCAGGTATATGTTGGGAGATCGATCGGTATACATGCATGTGTGTGTTAGAAGCAAACGAGGCACGAGGAGAAGGATAGAGATAGAGGGATGCATGTAGGAGGTGGTACGAGAGGCATACTATATCGAGCGGGGAGGAGTGTGCGAGTACGAGAACGATGAAAAGAGTGGTGGGAGTGAGGCATGGACGGTGACAAGAGAAGAGGGGAAGCTTGTGTTTGTGCTAGGCACACCTGGCTAGAGAGGCATATCGATCGATGTGTGCCGTAAAGAAGGAGCTGGGGGGCCTACACACACCGTGGGTGAACGACCTAAAGTGAAAAGACGAATTTGCGCGATGGAGCTAGAGAATGCTGAGGGAGGGTGAGAGGGATGCGGGCGTGTGCATGCACAAGAGAAAGTTAGCGCTAGCTACAAAGATAAGAGGGTTGTGTGGGTGTAAAAGACGAATAGAGATCATATATACTTCATTATAAAAAGCGAATTTGGATATTTGAAGAATTTATCATAGTGTTTTAAACCGACGTATGTGTGAATATATATAACGGTGATACACATGGTGTGTTTATGAACATGTTATACTACATTTAATATATTTTATCTCTACTCTTATAAAAAACGGAGTTGTTGATGATGGTGTGCCTGCCATCCTGCATTATAGGCCGTCCGATTTATATCTGGCGGATAGCAAGGAAACTATGATGGTTGAAGTTGGCAACAATCATGATTGTAGATTCTTATTGAAATAGAGAAACGAATTCAAATTTAGTTCGAATTGCAGCGGTAGTATAGACATTTGGAATGCACTAAAATGTTGGTATGAGTAGGTTACATGCATTATACAGCAAAGCGAAAAAAATTAATCGGACATAACATGGATTCATACTCCCTCCTTCCATCTATATAGGGCGTAATGAGATTTTTAAGACCGCCTTTGACTATTGACAAGATTAATAGTACATGACATGCACAATGTGAAAATTATATCATTGAAAGAACCTTTCACAGACGAAGTTAACGGTGTGCTTTGTGTAAGTTGCATGTCATATATCATTGCTCTAATATTTGGTCAAAGTTAGCATCGAAAAACGCATTAGGCCCTATATAGATGGAAGGAGGGAGTAGCTTTGAATAGCATTTGTATAGTAAAACGGGGCAAGACTCTCTCTTTGTGTGGTGTGAATAGTTTTATTTTTTTCGTTTTCTTTTTGGTTGAGGGAAGTGCGAATTGATTTGGTACGTACAAGTACAATATTACTACACGTTAGGCTTGTCCCTAAAATTCAACCCGCGTCTTGTTATATCCCGAAAATTCAGATATCGTGCTCCCAAAACTGGCGCCTTCACAACCCGCGCCTTGCTATCCCGAAATTACAACGCGCGCGAAAACTCCCTCCAGCTGCCAAATCCCGACACGCGAAATCCCCCTTCTAACCCTGAGCCGAAAGGGCCGCTAGTTCAAATCGGTGGGGGGTACTTTTGTAACACACCCTACATTTTGGACAAGCGCGTCCCTAAGTCATGCTTCACCCCCTCCCATCGCCCCCTTTTCGCCATTCGAAATCCCAGGCCGCCATAACCTCTCCGCTCCAGCCGCGAAACCCCACCCTCCTCCGTCCGCCACGTCACCGCTGCCCAGCCGGAGCCTCTTCCCCGACGACGTCGTCCACCGCAACAGCTCGACGTCCCTCGTCCACCTCCCCGGATGAGGATCCGTCGTCCATCTCGCCGTCCCGCCGGTTCAGCCGCCCCGTCCTCCACCTCCAAGGAGCTGCTCCGACGATCGCCTCGTCTATCGCGGCTGCTCCATCCCCACAGCGCCGCCTTAACCTGCTCCACCGGAACCGCAGCATCCTCACCGACTCCTCGGACGAAGCCGAGGCCTACTCGGCGCCACCAAAGAGGTTGTACACTCATCGCATCGCACCTTCTCCTTAACTCGACCTCCCGGCGCCGACGGTGCTCCATCCCGCACCGCCATGGAGCGGCTACCTTGAAGCCGGCGCCGCGGGCGACATCTCCATGGCGGCTCTCCCCCAGTGCGAGGCCCCTTCGGCGGCGGCGTCCATACCAGCCGGATCTGCTGCTGCTGCTCCGGCTCTCGCTCGCTCGCTCGCGCTGCTGCTGCTGCTCCGGCTCTCGCTCGATCGCTCGCTCGCCCAGCTGCTGCTGCTGCTCTCCCCCTCGCTCGTGCTGCTGCTCTGCTCCGATTAAGCCACACTTCAGTCGACTGAATCGACTTTTGGGTCAGTCGATTTTCAGGGTTGGGGGGGGGCTCGCCGGAGTTAAGGAAGAACCACCCGCAGCGGGGACGGGGGCTCGCCGGAGAGGTACCCCACTATCTATCTTAGGGTTCAGGGTGGGGGGGGGGCTAGAGGGCTGGCCGGGGCGGCGGTGGCGAGTTGTTTCGGGGCGGCGAGGCGGCGCTGGGGCCGGCGGTTCGGCCGGTGGTGGCAGGCGGCTCAGGGGTGTGCAGGTTGAAGATGAACTGCAGGCCCTCCCTAAACTACATGTCAAGTGTCTCTCTGCTACCATTGCGTTCAGTTTCGACGGTAGCATTCAGATTCCACAGTTAATTTCAGTTTCGACAGTTAAGTTCAGAGTCAACAGTTTTTACCTCATCTGTTGTAGTCAGGTGGTTTTTGGTGATGTTAATTTTACATCCATTTTTCATCATCTATTGGAGATGCTATTAGAATCCCACTTGAGATTGACGATGTCTGTCTTGTGCTGCTTCAGCCTTGACGTCTTACGGCTTACCGGAGCTGCTCCAACGACAGAATGATCCATCACAACAGAGCAGTGCCCTGGACGCCGTCTACAGATTCCTCAGATCTTCCTCCACACCTCCGACAGCCACCTCTGCCTCAACTGCTTCAGCGACCAACCCAATGATGCTGAGGTCGACACGGCTACGGCAAAGAGGTTGTACACTTGTTGCGTCACTTATTACTATACATTCACGTCGATCCATTAGGGCTATTTTGGTTCAACGGAAAAACATAGCAATAGGGAATTTTCCAATGGCACTCTACTATTCAATTATTCATGCATTTTGTTGAAAGGAATGAAGCAAAACATCCACCTGGACCTACTTTTCAAAATCCTATGCATGAAAACAAGACCAAGTGCATTAGTGCCAGAATAACATTCTAACTGTACACGCTTTCATATGGTTTCTCTTTATTTTGGCCATGTTTCTTTGCATTCCTCTGCTCTTCCAATTCCTGTAAACCAAACACCCAAGTTGATAGAAATCCTGTGTTTACAAATGCTCTGTTTACCATGTGCATTTTCCTATCCTATTCCGGTGTTTTTCCTATCCCTGCGTTTTAAGAATCATGCAAGCCAAATGAGCCCTTACAGAATTACTTCAGTTACAGGTACGTGTCGAAGGGAACTTTGTGTGGTTTGTCCTGCTCCTGCCGCGACGTCGTCCACCTCACCTGAGCTGCTCCATCGACAGAAGCATCCACCAAACCAGACATCACGACTCCTGACCGTCTTTCGCCGCCTCAGATCTCCTTCCCTGCCGCCGGCACGCACCCCAATGGCATCACCATCATCGACTCAGCAGATGAACCTGAGGAGTACACGGGTCCACAAGAGAGGTCGCACTCTTTTGTTTCTGCTTATGTTATGCATTGCTTAAACTTACCTGCTACTTTATCGTCCTGTTCAGCTCTTGGACTCCCAACTCAGGTCCAAATTCATGTTCAAACTTGAGTTCTAAATTAGTTGTGGGGCACATATCGAGGCAGCAATGAATAGTATGTCTGTCTAATATCTGGTTCACCTAGGGTATGCCTATGTTGTTCATCTTGGGTGGGAAACAAATAGTAAAGCAATCATCATCTGTCTTTTTATTAATTTAAAGCAATCATCAGCCTGCTATCATTATTTTTGGATCCATCCACTGGTTGTTACCATCACTCTAAATTTCTGCATGCTCTCCTTACATAATCTCACCATATTTTTTTCGTATGCATGTCAGATATTGTACACAGTCATGCTGAACATGTAGAGAAAAAGAGAAGAGTTTTGCGCGGCAATACAATGTCATGCAGACATCGCTCCATGGTGGGTTCAATGGCAAACCCTCCCCACCCCTCTCCAGATTGTAATCCAGAGGAAGATATCTGTTCTGAGGCGTATTCAGACGCCGCTGACCACTCCTATTTACCCCCAAGGTGTTTGCTCTACCTTGGCATGATGATGTTAGTCATATCATGCATATGTTGCCTTGCAGTGCCTACTTTTGACATCATATATGTCATCTGCTTAGTTTAGACATGTTCTGTAATGCCACCTGTTTAGTTTCTATATCATATATGGGAATTATGCAGTCTCATGTCTTTTAGCCAGCCATAATATATGTGAAATGTGCAATGCCATCCTGTTTAACCAGGCATCATATATTTGAATGATATCTTGCCCATCCTTTTCTTCATTACATTTCCATTTGTCGACAATGTTTGTACATTAAACTACTCTTCCTGTGAATCAGCCATTTGGGTGGGAGATGGAAAAATCTGGAGTGAAAACAAGGCCTTCAGAGCAGACAGTGCTACCTGTCGAAGCAGATCTCTTGTTGGGTCCCGATAGCTCCTCAGAGATGGATTCAGAGACAGATGACCAGTCCTATTCCCCCACTGAGGTGTATGCTCTAACTTGGCACGGTTATACTGCTCATATCATGCATACGGTGTCTTGCATTGCATAGTTTAGACATCATATACACAATATTCAACACCATGTTCTTAGTTCAGACATCATATCGAATGCCCTCTGTTTAGCATATAAATCACATATGTGAATTAAATGATGCGATCCTGATTACTTAGATAACATGTAGGTGAATTATGTCATGCGATCCTGTTTAGTTATTCATCATATCTTTGAATTATGTTATGCTATGCTATCCAGTTTAGATAGACATCATATATGTGAAATTATGTCATGCTATCCGTTTTAGTTAAACAATATACATGTCAACTATTTCATGCCCTCTTTTTTCCACACTATCTATTGCATCTGTCTCTCATACAATGTCTGTACATTCAACTATGTTTCCTGTTTATCAGCCATTTGAATTGGAGCGGGTGATGCCAGTATCTAGCGGAATAAGAACACGGTCTTCAAATAAAACAGTGCTACCTCTTGGTGGAGATAGCACCCCGGTTGTACATGCACAAGAACCAGCCCTACCACACATAACCCAAACTCTCGCAGATTGTACCCCTACTGCGATGGACAGAGAACCAGCTTCACCCAATCTAACCCCAACCCCAGCCGATAGTAACCCAGTTCCTGTTGACACAGCACCATCTCCACCACAGAGCTCCCAAACAACAGCAGTTAGTAAGGCAGCTCCAGTGCCCAAAGGGCCAGTACTATCACGGCGAACCCCAACTCCACCAGTTAGTACGCCTATTCCTGTGGAGGAAGCACAACCAGCCAGTCGTAGTTTAGCATCTATCGCATTTGACGTTGTTAAATCGTATGTGCGTATCTTCCCATCTTGGAAATATTATACTGAAGATGAAGGAAAATGCCAGTTGCAGGTGTTTGTCCAGGAGTTATGTGTAAGTAATGTTATTCATGGCAATTACTTTGCTTCGTCCCATACATCCTACCTCCATGATGGTTATAATACAGCAAATTTTCCCATTTTTCTCTATAGAGAAGGACCGATTTGGAAACTCAGGATGAGGTAACCTGTGCTAATACCTCTGCTATCTTCAAGAATGCTTGGTGGCAGTATCAGAATTACCTGAAGAAAACGTACTTCACCGGCAAAGAAACTCATCAAATTCCCTTACGTTCTCCTGAGACACATTTACTGGACGATGACTGGGAACGCCTTGTTCTGTACTGGTCCCGAACCAAGAATGTGGTAAGGTCTATGAGCTCATTTTCTATTTTTAAGTATTTTATTCTTGCGTCTTACTGTACTCTGTTCATGTAGAACAAGTGCCTAAACCTGAAGAACAACTGTTCTAATTTAAGATTCCATTGCTATCATAGTTCAAAAAAGCGCTAGGCGTTAATTGTGCGTTTTGCCACCGCCTTGCGCTTTACTGACCAAAGCGCATGCTTATGCGCAGTTATGCACAGATTATGCGTAGTTATGCGCAATGCGTTTTGCCAACGCCTAGAGCCTAGGCGCGCTTAAGCGCTCGCTTAGGCGCGCCTTTTTTAACTATGATTGCTTTGCTCTTGTATCACTGTATTTACTGATACGAACTTATTTTTAAATTGAAGGATCCAATCGAAACTCCAATGGCACAGCAGGTATGTTCATGCATGTTTCTTTAACAGGTTTGCTCTTATCAATAGCTCTGTTGATTTCAATTTCAATTGTGTATACAGTTGACTTTCATATCATGCACATTACTAGCATCACAACAGAGCCAATAGTGTTGTTGTACATGTAGACCCGTGGTACCCATCTGAAATCTTGTTGTGCCGTGTAGTTTCCCACGCTTTGTATTCTTTCACTGCTGCTTTGTCTTGAACTGATATGATTTGAACCGTGTCTCTATTTTGATTTGGCAAGACAATGCAGTGACCATAGGACATAGATATATGTTTGTTTGATGCTTTTATTATGTACTAGTACTTGGCAATAGAAGACTTGGTAGTTTAATCCTGTCCACCTTACTAATGAACTAGTTCACCGAAATGAGTTTCATATACTAGTACATGCTAAACTTGTTATGTGTCTGCTTGTTTCTTCTTTTAGAATGCTGACAGAATATTGGGGAAGAGTGCCTTATTAAGCAATGGTAAAGGAAGTAATGCAGATAAGGTTCAGGATAGTGACACATCCTTGTTGGTCTCCAACAAAGCTGATAAAACAGCTAAGGAAGACTATCTTGAAGACAGCGAGACAACCCCAAAGTCCTGTCTTGGTTTAGTGTTCGAGTTACTGGCCACTACCGCATGCACAAGCTATTCAAACTCACTGTCTGAATCAGTTCGGTTTCTTGAGTCTCAACTACAAGCTGAAAGACATCGATCAGCTGTGCTGCGACAAGAAGCGGAAGGACTGCGGAAGTCCCTGGAGCATTCAGATGCATACTTTCTGGTGCAACAGCAAGCGTTGGAGGATTTTAGCGCCAAACAGGACAAAGCTAATCAGCTTGCTAAGCTTATTGCCAGCATGGTGGATACCTAGGATAACGTTTCTTGAGCTCTTCTGAAGTTGTTTCAGTTATGCTCTTGTTTTGCTGCCGCGTTTATTTGCACTGGTGGCCAATTTTGACGGCCAAGTGTATGTAATATGCTGCTTTGTTCCCTATATTTGCACTGTTGGCGAACTTTGATGCCTAGTGGATGTAATATGTGTAATAGCGGTAATAGGCTAGCTTTAATTGCTTGCTTATTTATTACCTTATTGTCTTGTTTAGTTGTTTGCTTGTAGTCACTGCAGTTCTTTTTCTGTGTTTTTCTAGTGGCCAGAATAGCCTATTTTTGGTAACTAGGCCAAAATAATCATGGCAACACACGGACTGTGGTAACCATGGGCCTCCTGCAGGCCGTATGATCCATGGGCCTTCGTTCGGACGTAGGACCATTGGCCTTCTATACGGGCCGTAGGATCCATCGGCCTTCTATACGGGCCTTAGGGATCAATGGGCCTTCTACGGGTCGTAGGGTCCATGGGCCTTCTACGGGTCATACCATCCATGGGCCTCATACGGGCCATAGGATCCATGGGCCTTCTACGGGGCGTATCATCATTTCACCAATCATGGTCAGTACTATTCGTGGACCATAACGGGCAGTTAATAGGACGTATTTGATAACTCTATGAAAACAGCCCAACGGGTTTTTTTGACATGAAAACGGCCCAATGTATTAATGGTCTGCAAACTGGCCGACTGTAAAGACGGGCTGAATTTGGCCCACAAGCAGAAAATGACAGTAACGGGCCGTATGTAACCGAATGCTGCAAATGAGCCCAAGAATCAATGGGCCCTGAGAAGGCCGAAAGATAACTTGGGCTGGAAACGGCCCAATGGAATAACGGGCCGTTAATGGGTATAAAGTGATACACTGTTCATTACGGGCCAGTTTCACAACGGGCCGTTAATGGGCCAAGAGTTACAAAGGTCCTCATATGGGCCGAAAGAAGTCATGGGCCACACATGGGCCGGAAGTTAAAACGGGCTGAATCATATTGGACGGCCCAGATGACGCTACTGGGCCTAATTCGGATAGGGCATAACGGGCCCTCGGTTAGCGGGCTGTAAATGGGCTATATGCGAACAGGCCGTTAACAGGCTTTCCGTGGGCCGGCCCGCCACCTTTTGACCAAGTCAAATGGGCCGGCCTTTTCACAGGAATGGGCCTCTGTTGGGCCGTGCCACGTGTCGACGTATCATAGGCGCCTTCTGTCCAATGAGTGGATGACATCTATCCCAACGGTGAGCAGACACGTGTTTCCTCCAGCCAATGATGATTTTACACGTGGAAAATCCCCATTGGTCGGGGCTGTTAACGGGTTATCAAATCCAAAACCCGACCCGATAGCTTAACGGTGTTCCGTTACGGTGGATGCCACGTGTCGGTCACCCTTGACGAAAGCAGTTCTGTGGTGCGCGATTTATCATCATGGAAGTGGACACTTCCGTGATGATAATTTTGGTAATGTCATGGAACACTTCTATGACAGCACATGTATGACTATCTTGATTCTATCATAAATTTGTCATGGATGTACATGCATGACAAAAAACGCGACCTACTGTGACAAACATGTATCATCACGGAAGTGTATTTTTTTTGCAGTGACTCTTTGGGCCTTGCCGCCTTCCTGCAGCCGGTTGCTTGGACCAGCCGGCCATCAGAAGGCAACCCTTTTTCTTTGATGCCTGAGGGGCACAGCCGACCCCGATGTCTTGAAATACCAGGGGGAACAGATTGGGCTACCCATGGTTTATTATTCCGACAGTAGTCCCCGAAGTTGGTGGGGCATCGCGGCTGAACGTGTGAGAGGCCTCGGCAGCTTCCTTCTTTGAAGAGCCGACAGCTAGGAGTCGGCCGTGACAAGGCACGCCGTCTGGTTATTTCGAAACTCGAGGGCGGGAGCTAGGTGGCCCGCCGCCGGGTGCCGAACTCGCCGCTCGCTGACCACGCGCCACGCGGCACGAGCCAGCTGGATCAGCTTGCCCGCCTACGCGCCCAGGACATTGCCGCAGGCTGGGGCCCGCCACCACCATGTCTCGGCATGCGCGTGGATCCGCTGCGGCCGAGGTGGACGGTTGGCGTTCCGGGGCGTGGTAAATGCATGCCATTACTGCGCGGTAAATGTGGGGTCGTTGGGGCGTGGGCGTAGTTAATCCCACATTCCCCATGCCCTGCCCCCTCGGCTCCACCGCCCGGGGCTATAAGTAGGGGGAGGAGGGGAGCGGCAGACGCACGCGCGCCCTCCTCCTAATATGCCATCTTCATGTTCCTCCCTTTGCTACCGCCGCAGCTCGTCGCCGCCGTTCCTAGCCATCTCGCTACGTTGTCGCTCCGTCGCGAGCTCGTGCACCCACCACCGCACCGTGCCTTTGCCAATCTCTAAGTGCTCATGGCACGCGAGTGGTCGAGCTCCGGGGCTTGGGACGGCTCCGATGTCCATGAGGATCACATCACGTTCCTTCGCCAGACGCGGTGGCTGCCCGGCAAGGATTTCATAAAGGTACGCCTGCCACCTAAGAGGGAGATCTCGCTGGCGCTGGAGGAAGGCGAGCGCATTGTCTTCCGGTCGCACTGCCTTCGCGGCTTTGGCCTGCCGGCAAGCGGCTTTCTCCGCTCCTTCCACTAGTTCTACGGACTCCAACCGCACCACCTCACGCGAAACACGGTGGTGCTGCTGTCGGCCTTCGTCACCCTCTATGAAGGCTACCTCGGTGACCTCCCCACCGTCGAGCTCTGGGGGTTGTTCTTCTACACCAAGCTCGGCACCTACGCCAAGGGGAAGGCGGCCTAGTGTGGCACCTTCGTTACAGTGTGGCGCCTTCCTCGCAGTGCGGCGTCCGACTGCTGACAACCCCTTCCCCGCCATCAGCTTGACACAATCGGTCAAGTTGTGGCAAAAATCATATTTTTTATGTCAAGAACGTCCACCCGACAGAGACTTTGTTAGCCTGCCGGCTTATACAGCCGGCCCACCGGCTAAACCCTGCTCCAACTGGTCGTACCGTCTGAAGACACTGTCAGCCGCCTCCGCCGCCGCTGTCACGCGGCTCAAGGTGATGACAAAGATGGAGGGCCTCAAGGGGTTGGACCTGCTGACCGCCTTCGTGGTGTGCCGGGTGCCCCCCTTTAAGGCCGGCCCCACATGATCTGCCAGATGAGCAGGAACCGAGACCCGTGCCGGATGTGCACCAAAGAGATGTCGCGCGCGGAGGTGGCGCATTTGGTGAACTATATCTCAAAATGCAAGCTCCCGGAGGAGGAGTGGCAGTTCGGCAAGGAGTCGTATTCCCGCGCTCTCCCGCCGCCTGTGGTAAGTTCTTAACTTTTCCTCCTTTCTCTTTAGTTGTCAGGGTCTTCTCTGCCGTCTGACCAGTCGGCCATGAGACAGATCTTCACCACCCAGTCGACAGCCGACGCCATGGAGCAGGGCCACAAATATCTCCCCGACCGAGCGGTGAGTGACGTGGACGACCCCGACTTAGGGGCGGTTGCCTTCGAAGAAGATGATGCCATGGGTGGTGACGGCGGAGCAGGCGGCTCCGAAGGTGGAAGCGGCCTCGAAGACTAGCCGGATGATGATGAGGAGAACGCGACGCACCGCCAGCCGGCCACCGACTAAGCGGTCGCGAGCTCATCGGCCGTGCCGACTGCCCCAGGCAGTGAGTTAAAGCACCGAGCCGCGCCGTCGATGTTCTTCAGTCGTCCAAACAAGCCCAGGAGCACCGCAGCGGCGACCAAGCGGGAGGATGCCACTGCGAAGGCGGCCCGATTTAAGAAGACCGTGAAGCAGCTTCTGACGGTGTCTACGTAAGTGTTGACTTCTCTTGTCTTCTTTCTTCCTTTTTCTTGCGATGTCATCCTGAGTTCTTTTTTATTTTGCTTGATCAGGGCCCCACTCTCTCTTGAGCGGTCTGGTGCCGCCATTGTGGTCGGGACGGCGTAGGGCTCCGCTAACACCCGCCGCGTGGACCCGCTTGCCGAGCTCCAGGCGGCGACATAGAGGAACACGCGGGAGGTGCACGAGGAGTGGGAGGAGGCGGAGCGGCAGCCGGCGGTGGCGACCAAGGCGGCGCAGGAGGAGGCGGACGCAGCCGTGAAGGCCCATGCCAACGCCGCGGCCGAGGCGCAAGCTGAAGAGGCCACACGCGGCCGGACTCGCAACTCGTCATCCCACTGCGCGCCGTGCCGCCCGCGCCTGAGATCTCAGAGCTGACTGGAGGAGCCAGCGGCGGCCATCCGTCCATGGATAGGGAAGGGGGCGACGACGTCACCCTAGGGGCGGAGATGCCTCCACCGGCTCCGACCGACGAGGACCAAGGCGACCAGCCAGATGCACTACCGGTGCCACCGGCTGATGGCGAATTGGCGGCGAGGGCGGCCCCCACGGTCTGATCCCCGGGACACCGGCGGGCGGCGAAGGCGGCATCGGCGCCACGACCGCAGGAGGCCGAGGCCGCAAGCTCGTCGGCCCTGGAGGTGGAGCCACCAACTTCGGCTTGCCGGAGTGGATGCATGGGGGCGGGACGGCCATTCTGAATGCAGCCGCGCAGGACGTTCTGGCCGGCTCCAGGCTCAAGCCGCCGCTCTCCAAAATTACACGCAGGAGTTACTGGCGTCGCGAGCGGTCATCCGAGTATGTTTCTCATTTTTTATCCTTTTACTCTTTCGTGGGGGCACGTCAGCGCACCCACTGGGTGTAGTCCCCGAATTTCGGGCCGGCTGCTGAGCAGGTGGCCTGGTACTTTCAAGCAGGCTTGAGTGCTGACTCGCCTTCCTTTCTTTGTCTTTGTTACAGGATTATCACAACCTCCACGCGACCGCCTTCAACTCCCAGGTCCGGGAGCTGGCTGATATGTCTCCAACATATCTATGATTTTTGATTGTTCCATGCTATTATATTACCTGTTTTGGATGTTTATGGGCTTTACTTTACACTTATATATCATTTTTGGGACTAACCTACTAACCGGAGGCCCAGCACGTATTGCTGTTTTTTTCCTATTTCAGTATATCGAAGAAAAGGAATATCAAACGGAGTCCAAATGGAATGAAACATTCGGGAGCATGATTTTTGGAACGAACGTGATCCAGAGGACTTGGAGTGCAAGTCAAGAAGCTCCTGAGATGGCCACGAGGGTGTAGGGTGTGCCCCCTGTCTTGTGGGCCCCTCGGGCATCCACCGACATACTTCTTCCTCCTATATATACCCATATACCCCGAAACCATCAAGGGAGCCACCGAAGAAATATTTCCTCCATCGTAAGCTTCTGTATCCGCGAGATCCCATCTTGGAGTCGTCGCCGGCAATCTGCCGGAGGAGGAATCCACCATGGAGGGCTTCTACATCAACACCATAGCCCTTCTGATGAGTTGTGAGTAGTTTACCACATACCTTCGAGTCCATAGTTATTATCTAGATGGCTTCTTCTCTCTTTTTGGATCTCAATACCATGTTCTCCCCCTCTCTCGTGGAGATCTATTCGATGTAACTCTTTTTGTGGTGTGTTTGTCGAGATCCGATGAATTGTGGGTTTATGATCCAGTTTATCTTTGAGAAATATCCGAATCTCCTTTGAATTATTTTATGTGTGATTGAGTTATCTTTGCAAGTCTCTTCGAATTATCGGTTTGGTTTAGCCTACTAGATTGATCTTTCTTGTAATAGGAGAAGTGCTTAGCTTTGGGTTCAATCTCGCGGTGTCCTTTCCCAGTGACAACAGGGGCATCAAGGCACGTATTGTATTGTTGCCATCGACGATAAAAAGATGGGGTTTATATCATATTTCATGAGTTTATCCCTCTACATCATGTCATCTTTCTTGATGCGTTACTCTGTTCTTATGAACTTAATACTCTAGATGCATGTTGGATAGCAGTCGATGTGTGGAGTAATAGTAGTAGATGCAGGCACGAGTCGGTCTACTTGTAACGGACGTGATGCCTATATACATGATCATGCCTAGATAATCTCATAATTATTCGCTTTTCTATCAATTTCTCGACAGTAATTTGTTCACCCACCATAATACTTATGCTATCTTGAGAGAAGCCTCTAGTGAAACCTATGGCCCCCGGTTCTATCTTTTATCATATACGCTTTCAATCTACTTTTACTTTCATCTTTACTTTTCCAATCTATATCATAAAATACCAAAAATATATTTATCTTATCATATTATCTCTATCAGATCTCACTTTCGCAAGTGGCCGTGAAGGGATTGACAACCCCTTTATCGCGTTGTTTGCGAGTTCTTTGTTTATTTGTGTAGGTTCATGGGACTTGTGAGGAGCCTCCTACTTGATTGATACCTTGGTTCTCAAAAACTGAGGGAAATACTTACGCTATTGTGTTGCATCACCCTTTCCTCTTCAAAGAAAACCAACGCAAGCTCAAGACGTAGCAAGAAGGGTTTCTGGCATCGTTGCCGGGGAGGTCTTCGCTCAAGTCAAGACATACCAAGTACCCATCAGAAACTCTTCTCCCTCGCATATACATTATTTGCCACTTGCCTCTCGTTTTCCTGTCCCCCACTTCACCCTTGCCGTTTTATCCTCCCTCTCTTTCCCAATCTCCTCTCTTTTCCGCTTGCCCTCTTCTTCCTCTCTCTTTCGCTTGCCTTTTTCTGTTTGTTTGTGTGTAGGATTACTTGTCGCCATGGCGCAAGATAATACCAAATTGTGTGATTTCTCCAATACCAATAATAATGATTTCCTTAGTAGTCTGATTGCTCCTCTTAATGATGTTGAGTCTTGTGAAATCAATGCTGTTTTGTTGAATCTTGTTATGAAAGATCAATTCTCCGGCCTTCCTAGTGAAGATGCCACTACCCATCTAAACAACTTTGTTGATTATAGTGAGATGCAAAAGAAAAAAGAGACGGATAATGATATTTTTAAATTGAAGTTATTTCCGTTTTCACTTAGAGATCGTCCTAAAGTTTGGTTTTCGTATTTGCCTAAAAATAGTATTGATTCTTGGAACAAGTGCAAAGATGCTTTTATCTCTAAGTATTTTCCTCCTGCTAAGATCATCTCGCTTAGGAACGATATTATGAATTTTAAACAACTTGATCATGAGCATGTTGCCCAATCTTGGTAAAGAATGAAATTGATGATTCATAATTGCCCTACTTATGGTTTGAATTTATGGATGATCATACAAAAAATTTATGCCGGGTTGAATTTTGCTTCTATAAATCTTTTAGATTCGGCCGCGGGAGGCACATTTATGGAAATCACCTTAGGAGAATCTACAAAACCCCTTGATAATATCATGGCTAATTAAAGATTAATTTGGAAGTTTCTATACCTAGAAAACTTAATGATGAGTGGGAACCTACTATAAAGATAAAAATTAAAGATTATGAGTGTTTTGCTTTATGTGATTTGGGTGGTAGTGTTTCCACAATTCCGAAAACTTTATGTGATATTCTAGGTTTCCATGATCTTGATGATTGCTCTTTAAATTTGCACCTTGCGGATTCCACCATTAAAAAGCCAATGGGAAGGATCAATGATGTTTTCATTGTTGCAAATAGAAATTTGGTGCCCATAGATTTTATCTTCCTTGATATAGATTGCAATCTTTCTTGTCCTATTATTCTTGGTAGACCTTTCCTTAGAATGATTGGCGCGATTATTGATATGAAGGAAGGGAATATTAGATTACAATTTCCATTAAGGAAAGGCATGGAACACTTTCCAATAAAGAAAATCAAATTACCTTATGAATCTATCATGCGAGCTACTTATGAATCAAGTGCCAAAGATGGCACTAGTTAGATCTATCCTTGCTTTTATGCCTAGCTTGGGGTGTTAACCAATAGCGCTAGTTGGGAGGCAACCCAATTTTATTTGTGTTCTTTGTTCTTGTTCCTGTTTAGTAATAAATTTTGCATATACTTTCTGTTTATATGTGTTTTCTTGTTTTATTTAGTGTTTGTGCCAAGTAGAACCTATAGGATAACCTATGATATGAGTTAATTTGATTCTGCTGAAAAACAGAAACTTTGCGCTCACGAGAAAAAATTCAATAAATCACAGAAACGTGATTTTGTGTTGATTCTTTCTGACGTAGATCAATAGACAAATTGTTTAGGACTTCTTATTTTGGTAGGATTTTTGGAGTTCCATAAGTAACCTAAAGTTACATATTGCTACAGACTGTTCTGTTTTTGACAGATTCTGCCTTTCATGTGTTGTTTGCTTATTTTGATGCATCTATGGCTAGTATGTAAGGGTATGAACCATAGAGAACTTGGAATACAGTAGGTTTAACACCAATATAAATAAATAATGAGTTAATTACAGTACCTTATGTGGTGGTTTTTCTTTCTTTCACTAACAGAGCTTATAAGATTTCCTGTTGAGTTTTGTGTTGTGAAGTTTTCATGTTTTGGGTAATGATTTGATGGACTATGGAATGAGGAGTGGCAAGAGCCTAAGCTTGGGGATTCCCAAGGCACCCCAAGATATTCAAGAATATCCAAAAGTCTAAGCTTGGGGATACCCCTGTAAGGCATCCCCTCTTTCGTCTTCGTTCATTGGTAACTTTACATGGAGCTATATTTTTATTCGCTACATGATATGTGTTTTGCTTGGAGCGTCGTGTATTATATTAGTCATTGCTTGTTAGTTTACCACAATCATCCTTGCTGTACACACCTTTTGGGATAAGCCTACTTGATTGAAATTTGTTAGAATACTCTATGTGCTTCACTTATTTCTTTTGAGCTAGATAACTTTTGCTCTAGTGCTTCACTTATATCTTTTAGAGCACGGCGGTGGTTTAATTTTGAAGAAATTTTTGATCTCTCATGCTTCACTTATATTATTTTGAGAGTCTTTTATAACAGCATGGTATTTGCTATGGTTATAAAATTGGTCCTAGAATGATGGCCATCCAAGTTGTGTATAATAAAAACTATTATAGAAGTGAATTGGATGCTATGATAAATTTGATACTTGATAATTGTTTTGAGATATGGAGGTACTGATATTAGAGTCATGCTAGTTGGTTGATTATGAATTTAAAGTATGCTTGTGTTGAAGTTAGCAAGTCACATAGCATGCACGTATGGTAAAAGTTCTATAACAAATTTATTGCATGAGGTGCTCTTTTGATTGTCTTCCCTTGTGTGGAGGTCGGGGGCGTGCGATTGTTAACTCTTACGAACCTCCCCCCTAGGAGCATGTGCGTAGTTCTTGGTTTTTGATGACTTGTACATTTTTGCAATAAGTATATGAGCTCTTTATGACTAATGTTCAGTCCATGGATTATACGCACTTTTATCTTTCCATCATTGCTAGCCTCTTCGGTACCATGCATTGCCCTTTCTCACCATGAGAGTTGGTGCAAACTTCGCCGGTGCGTCCAAACCCCGTGATACGATATGCTCTATCACACATAAACCTCCTTATATCTTCCTTAAAACAGCCACCATACCTACCTATTTATGGCATTTCCATAGCCATTCTGGGATATATTGCCATGCAACTTTCCACCGTTCCGTTTATCATCATGACATGCATTACTATTGTCATATTGCCTTGCATGATCATGTAGTTGACATCATATTCGTGGCAAAGCCACCATGCATAACCTTTTCATACATGTCACTCTTGATTCATTTCCCATCCTGGTACACCGCCGGAGGCATTCATATAGAGTCATATCTTGTTCTAGTTTCGATTTGTAATTCATGAGTTGTAAACATATAAGATTGATGATCATCATTATTAGAGCATTGTCCCTAAAGAAAAAAAGGGGAAAGGCCAAAAAGAGAAAAAAGGCCAAAGAAAAAAAAAGAAAAAAAAGAAAGGCCAAAGAAAAAAAAAGGAAAGGCCAAAGAAAAAAAAGAAAAAAAAAGAAAAAAAAAAGAAAAAAAGAAAAAGGGGGCAATGTTACTATCTCTTTTCCACACTTGTGCTTCAAAGTAGCACCATGTTCTTCATATAGCGAGTCTCATATGTTGTCACTTTCATATACTAGTGGGAATTTTTCATTATAGAACTTGGCTTGTATATTCCTACGATGAGCTTCCTCAAATGCTCTAGGTCCTCATGAGCAAGCATGTTGGATGGACACCCACTAGTTTCTTTTATTGAGCTTTCGTACATTTATAGCTCTAGTGCATCCGTTGCATGGCAATCCCTACTCCTCATGTTGACATCAATTGATGGGCATTTCCATAGCCCATTGATTATCCTCGTCAATGTGAGACTTTCTTTTTTTGTCTTCTCCACACAATCCCCATCATTATATTCTATTCCACCCTTAGTGCTATATCCATGGCTTACGCTCATGTATTGCGTGAAAGTTGAAAGAGTTTGAGATAATTTAAGTATGAAACAATTGCTTGGCTAAAACCGGAGTTGTGCTTGATGGGAGTATTTTGTGTGGTGAAAATGAAGCATAGCCTAACTATATGATTTTGTAGGGATGACCTTTCTTTAGCCATGTTATTTTGAGAAGACATGATTGCTTTATTAGTATGATTGAAGTTTTACTATTTCTTATGTCAATATGAACTCTTATTTTGAATCATTTGGATCTGAACATTCATGCCACAATAAAGAGACATGCATTGAATTATGCTAGGTAGCATTCCACATCAAAAATTCTGTTTTTATCATTTACCTACTCGAGGACGAGCAGGAATTAAGCTTGGGGATGCTTGATACATCTCCAACGTCTCTATAATATTTGATTGTTCCATGCTATTATATTACCTGTTTTGGATGTATATGGGGTTTACTTTACACTTTTATATCATTTTTGGAATTAACCTACTAACCGGAGGCCCAGCCCGTATTACTGTTTTTTTGCCTATTTCAGTATATCAAAGAAAAGGAATATCAAACGGAGTCCAAACGGAATGAAACCTTCGGGAGCGTGATTTTTGGAACGAACATGATCCAGAGGACTTGGAGTGCAAGTCAAGAAGCTCCTGAGGGGGCCACGAGGGTGGAGGGCACCCCCCCTATAGGGTGAGTCCCCTGTCTCATGGGCCCCTCGGGCATCCACTGATGTACTTCTTCCTCCTATATGTACCCATATACCCCGAAACCATCAAGGGAGCCACCGAAGAAATATTTCCGCCACCGTACCCTTCTGTATCCACGAGATCCCATCTTGGAGCCATCGCCGGCAGTCTGCCAGAGGGGGAATCCACCATGGAGGGCTTGTACATCAACACCATAGCCCTTCCGATGAGTTATGAGTAGTTTACCACAGACCTTCGGGTCCATAGTTATTAGCTTGATGGGTTCTTCTCTCTTTTTGGATCTCAATACCATGTTCTCCCCCTCTCTTGTGGAGATCTATTTGATGTAACTCTTTTTGCGATGTGTTTGTCGAGATCCAATGAACTGTGGGTTTATGATCAAGTTTATCTTTGAGAAATATCTGAATTTCCTTCAAATTCTTTTATGTGTGATTGAGTTATCTTTGCAAGTCTCTTCGAATTATTGGTTTGGTTTGGCCTACTAGATTGATCTTTCTTGCAATGGGAGAAGTGCTTAGCTTTGGGTTCAATCTTGCAGCGTCCTTTCCCAATGACAGCAGGGGCAGCAAGGCACGTATTGTATTGTTGCCATCGAGGATAAAAAGATGGGGTTTATATCATATTGCATGAGTTTATCCCTCTACATCATGTCATATTTCTTAATGCGTTACTCTGTTCTTATGAACTTAATACTCTAGATGCATGCTGGATAGCGGTTGATATGTAGAGTAATAGTAGTAGAAGCAGGCAGGAGTCGGTCTACTTGTCACAGACGTGATGCCTATATACATGATCATGTCTAGATATTCTCATAATGATTCGCTTTTCTATCAATTGCTCGACAGTAATTTGTTCACCCACCGTAATACTTATGCTATCTTGAGAGAAGCCTCTAGTGAAACCTATGGCCCCCGGGTCTATCTTTTATCATATACGCTTTCAATCTACTTTTATTTGCATCTTTACTTTTCTAATCTATATCATAAAATACCAAAAATATATTTATCTTATCATATTATCTCTATCAGATCTCACTTTGGCAAGTGGCCGTGAAGGGATTGATAACCCCTTTATCGCATTGGTTGAGAGTTCTTTTTTTGTTTCTGTAGGTTCATGGGACTTGTGAGGAGCCTCCTACTGGATTCATACCTTGGTTCTCAAAAACTGAGGGAAATACTTACGCTACTGTGCTGCATCACCCTCTCCTCTTCAAGGAAAACCAACGCAAGCTCAAGATGTAGCACTAGCCCAGCGGACCACAGACTTGTTCGAGAGCGGGAGTAAGCACTCCGCCTTATCTCTCTTGTGGGGGCGCGTCAGCGCACCTGCTGGGTGTAGTCCCCGAGATTCGGGCTGACTGCTGAGCATTCGGGCCGGATCTCTCCAGCAACTTCTTGTCTTATTTCTTGATTTCTGACTGTCTGCCTTTTCTTGTTTTGTAGGAGCCAATGCTGCCTTGCAGCAGCAGTTGGGCGATGCCCAAACCGCGCTGCACGCCAAGGAGGAGGAGTGCAACAAGGCGGCCCAAGAGCGCGACTGCCTAGTCAAGAGCTGGCTGAACAGGCGGAGCTTCACAAGGCGGCCCTTCAGAAGGCGAAGGACAGCAAGGCCGCTCTCTAAGCCGAGTTCGAGACTCAGTGGTGGAACTGGGACGAAACAAAGAGGGCGCTGAACGACGGCTACGGCCGGATCGAGGATATGGTCGATGGTGAGTTGCCTTCTTCTTTCCTTCGTTTGCCAACTTCTATATGATCCAGCTTTTGACTTCATATTTTCTTTTTCTTCTTGCACAGAATACTTCCCTGGCTACGCCGTTGCCAGCAGCCAAGCCATTAAATGTTGCCACGAAGAGCGAAGGCAGGCTGGTGGGCAGATCGCGCCGAACGCCCATTGGTCGCTCGATGAGCAGCTCCTTGCCATCCAGGCCCGTCTCTAGCCGGCTCATCAGATGCTCCGCCGGCTGCATCGTGTCAGAGCCCAGGTGATCTCCGCCCTCTAGCCAGACACCCAAGCTCTGTGCACCCCCAGTCGGACTACCGACTGGCTGGACGTGGCAGTCGGCCGTTTGAGGCGTGGAAGGGCTCCTTGGCCCGGGCAGGCGCACAGCGGGCCCTGGAGTTTGTCAAGGCGCGGTACCCCATGCTAGATCTAGCCTAGTTGGCCACGTTCCGGCAGGAGGCCAACGAGGAGTTGGTGGCGGTGAGGGCTTCTCTCATTCAACGCGATGCGGCAATCGTCGAGTACACCGACACCGACATCTTCGTCCCTGAGCTGAACGAAGAGGGTGCTGAGGTGGTGCTGGACTTGTTCGGGATGAACCCGGAAGATGGCGAGGACTCGGCAGAGGAGATTGCCTCCAGCGACGAGGGCGATACGAGGAGAGCGAGGATGGTGAAGACGTCGTGCCGGAGGACGGATCGGACGGCCAGCCTCAACCCGACCATGCCTCAAGCAACGAGCCACGTGTGAGCACACCGACTGCTGCTAGGGACGACCAAGCCGAGACTTGCGAGCCGACCATTCCACCAGCCGGCGCCGCCGACTCCACCAACCTGCCGGACCCGCCTGCTGCTCCCTTGTCCTAGGCGGCCAACTTATCTTTAACTTTTTCTGCCTAGTAGTCTTTTGAAGAATACTATTAAATTCGCGCAGTTCCACCCACTTGGGGTGTATTCAAACTTATTGAATTCTGGCTTGAAAGCCTTGCTTATGTACATATTATCTCGCACGTGTCGTGCTTTTGCCGAATTCCCACTTTCCTTACGTTTTGATCCTTTTTGGCTTTTTCCTTTGCCACCCTCCCTTGGCTGCCGCCTTACCAGCCAGGCAGCCGCTCTGCGGACTGTGGTTGAGACAAGTGCTTAACCATTTGGGAGGACAAGTACTTTGGCCGCTTAGGATGTAGCAAGGTAAGTGAGAAGCCGACCGGCCAGCTTCTCAGTTGCCGGTCGGCGAGGCGGGAAGCCGGCCTATTTTATGTAAATGTTTTTTGTCCTTCGCCATTTTTCATGTGGGCATCGTTTCCTGCCTTCGACTCTTGCCAGCCGGACAATCATTCTGCAAACTGCGGCTTGTGGCAAGAGCGGGCTTCAATGCCGGCACATTACTTGTCCGACTACACGTAGCATTGAGATAATACAAGGCAGCAAGCCCCCGGGGCCGACTGGTCGAACCCGGTGCCAGGCAGAAAAATGAAGTGACACAATCATAGGCATGAAACTTATCATATAGATAAAAAGGGTAGTCCCTGAGTGCTTCTCGGGAGACCCGATGTCTTGTACTTAATACAAAAGATAGCATGGTACATACTTCATCAACTGTAAAATCTTCAAAGGAGGTTTGCATTCCACGGGTGCTCCGATTCCTTGCCGGAGTCGTCCCTCTTGCGCGCCCTGGGCTTTTGTGCATCGATGAGGTAGCAGGAGTCATTGCCCAGGGCCTTGTTGATGATGAAGGGGCCTTCCCAAGGGGCCGAGAGCTTGTGCTGGCCGGCTGTTCGCTGGATCAGCCAAAGCACAAGGTCTCCCTCTTGGAAGGATCTTGGCTTGACCTTCCGATTGTGGTAGCGGCGAAGTCTCGGCTGGTAGATGGTGAACCGACTGAGTGCTAACAGCCGGCCCTCTTCCAGCAGATCAAAGTCATCTTTCTTGTGCTTCCTTCGCCTCCGCCTCCGTGTACATGGTGACGCAAGGTGAGTCGAACTCGATGCCAGTTGAGATGATAGCCTCGGCCCCATATCCGAGGAAGAAAGGAGTGAATCCGGTTGACTTGTTCGGAGTGGTGTGCAGGCTCCAAAGGACGGCTGATAGCTCATCGATCCAGCAGCCGGCCGAGCACTCCAATGGCTCGATCGATCGGGGCTTGATGCCGGAGAGGATGAGGCCATTTGCTCGCTCAACTTGGTCGTTTGACTGCGGATGGGGCAACAGATGCTAAGTCATGTCGGATGCCCTGTGTCACGCAGAAACGGGCCAATGCTCCCTTGGAAAAATTTGTGCCATTGCTGGTGATGATGATGTGTGGTATGCCGTACCGGACAAATATATCTGCAATGAAGGTCACGGCAGTCGGCCCATTCAACTTCTTGATTGGCTTTGCTTCAATCCACTTGGTGAACTTGTCAACAGCGACAAGCAAATGAGTCATGCCTCCGCGTGGTGTCTTGAATGGACCCACCATGCCCAGCCCATAGACGGCAAAGGGCCAAGTGAGGGGGATGGTCTTGAGTGCAAAAGCCCGCAAGTATTGTTTGGAGCTGAATATCCGGCACCCTTTGTAATGCTTGACCAAGTCTTTAGCGTCGTCCAAATCAGTCGGCCAAAAAAACCATGGCGGAAGGCCTTGGCAACAAGTGATCTTGAGGCCGCGTGGTGGCCGCATTCGCCTTGGTGGATATCTTTGAGGATCGCCATGCCTTTCTCTGGCTCTACACAATGCTGGAAGACTCCAGTCACGTTGCGCCTGACAAGCTCTCTATTTACTATCGTGTAGGCTCCTGCCTGGCGCTGCACTTGCCAGGACGAGATCTCATAAGTCGGGAGCTCTCTGTTCACCGGGAAGTTGAGGATGGGCTGCACCCATGATGGAGCTGTGATTTCTTCTACTACCAGCACACCCACTGCAACTAGGGCGGTTGGGTTGGGAGGTGGCGGGTTGGGGTCGGCCACCGCCTGCTGTGTGGTTGAAGTCCCCGGGCCGGCTGCTGCAGTCCCTGGGCCAGGCTCTGAAGTCCCATGCCAGGTGCGGCTGCAGCAGTCCCCGAGCCACCTGCCGAAGTCCCCGAGTCGACTGCTGAGGTCCCCAAGTCGGATCCGACTATTCCTGGAGCAGCTGACACGAAGATGGAATCTGATTCTGGCGAAGGCTTGATAGATGACTTGAGGAGGTGCTGAAGGGAGACGCCGATTGGTATTGCTTGCCGGGTGGAGCCGATTCATGCCAGGGCATCTGCTTGCTCGTTGTCGGCCCATGGCACGTGAAGGAACTCGCACCCTTCGAAATATCTGCTGAGTTGCTGGACGAGGAAGTGGTAGCTTGCCATATTTGCATCCTTGGCGTCCCAGTCGCCAGACGACTGTTGGACCACCAAATCTGAGTCGCCAGCACAGGATCTGGCAGATGTCGAGCTCTTTGGCCAGCTGAAGCCCGTGTACGAGTGCCTCATACTCGGCCACATTATTGCAGGCGGCGAAATGGACTGGCAATGTGTATCTGAGCTTGTCGCCTTTGGGAGAGGTAAGGATGATGCCGGCTCCCAGACCGGTGCTCATCTTGGAACCATCAAAGTGCATCCGCCAATGGGTGGAATCTAGTGCTGGTGGCAGGTACTCGGTCTCGGCCCAGTCGACGAGGAAGTCAGCGAGTGCTTGGGACTTGATGGCGGTGCAAGGCTGGTAGAAGATGGTGTATGGCGCCAGCTCAATGGCCCATTTGGCCACCCGGCCTGACGCATCCCAGCTGCCCGTGATCTCGGCAAGCTGGGCAGTGCAAACGACCGTGATGGGATGCTCTTGAAAGTACGGCTTGAGCTTATTGGCGGCAAGGTACACGCCGTAGCACATCTTCTGGTAGTGGGGATAGTTTTCCTATGAGGCTGACAAAACCTCACTTGGATAATACACGGGCCTCTGGACCAGCTGTGCCTTGCCGTCTTCTGGGTGTTGCACCACAATGACTGTGCTCACCACCCGGCTGGTTGCAGCAATGTAAAGGAGCATGGGCTCTTTGTCAGTCGGAGCCGCCAGGACAGGCGGTGTGGTCAACACCTTCTTTAGCTGGAGAAAGGCTTCGTGCGCCTGGTCATTCCACTCAAAGTGAGTGCTTTTCTTCATGAGTTGATACTAAAGATGGCAATTTTATCCATGGACATGGATATCCATGGATATCTGACCCGAATGGATAGGGTTTGGATATGCTTTTGTGTCCATGGGCGGCGCCCATACCCGACCCGATTGTTCGTGGGTAGGGCATGGATATAATCTTGTACCCATGGATATACCCAAACCCGACCCAATAGTATGACTTGATGCAAAAAAAATCTGCTATCCCCGCCCCCACGTTCACATGTCCCACTGCAATTTTACACTTTTTTTTATGTAAAAGTGCATAAGAAATTACACAATCCCCATCGTAACTTTTATAAGGTGATAATCAATCCCCTCCATAACATACTCCAACACCCCTTACCTTATTTTTATCTCCTTCTTAAATGATTCGTCATTCTATATTTTAGAAAAATACTAAATGATCTTAGGTTGTTACTGGATGTTGATTTACCATAAGTGAAGCCTAGCCTGGCACGAGGTGAAGAATGGAAGAGTTTATGTTAATATTGTGTTAAGTCTTATTTATATGTCTCAAGAGGACCCAATGGATATCCAGTGGATATGGATATCCATCGGATTTGGACATGGACAAAATTTTTCACCCATGGATTTTTTTCATGGGCGGGCAAAGACTGTCTTCATGGATATGGATATGGATTTGATATTGTTCAACCCTATCCAAACCCGACCCATTGCCATCCTTAGTTGATACAAGGGAAGAGCCTTCTCTCCCAGCTGACTTATGAAGCGGCTTAGGGATGCCAAGCACTCGGTGAACTTCTGGACGTATCGTTGTCGGGTGGGCATCTCCATCCTCTCGATGGCTTTGATCTTCACAGGGTTGCACTCAATGCTGCGTTCAGAGACCAGGAAGCCAAGGAGCTGGCCGGCTGGTACTCCAAAAATGCATTTTTCAGGGTTGAGCTTGATTTGAAAGCAGCGTAGATTGTCAAAAGTTTCCTTGAGATCTTCTAGAAGGGTACCGCACTTCTCCTTCTTCACCACAATATCGTCTACATATACATGGGCATTTCTGCCGAGCTGTTTGAGGAGGCACTTCTCCATGCAATGCTAAAAAGTGGCACCGGCATTTCTCAAGCCAAATGTCATGGTCAGGTAGCAAAAGGCTCTGAAGGGTGTGATGAAGGCGGTCTTGAGGTGATCGGCCGGGTTCAACTTGATCTGATGGTACCCTGAGTAGGCATCCAAGAAACTTAACAGCTCGCATCCGGCTGTGGAGTCTATTACAACATCTTTAGCTTGTGTTGGTTTTCCTTGAAAAGGAAAGGGTGATGCAGCATAGTAGCGTAAGTATTTCCCTCAGTTTTTGAGACCCAAGGTATCAATCCAGTAGGAGGCTCCTCACAAGTCCCACGCACCTGCACAAACAAACAAATAACTCATAATCAACGCAATAAAGGGGTTGTCAATCCCTTCATGACCACTTGCGAAAGTGAGATCTGATAGAGATAATATGATAAGATAAATATATTTTTGGTATTTTATGATATAGATTGGAAAAGTAAAGATGCAAATAAAAGTATATTGAAAGCTTATATGATAAAAGATAGACCCGGGGGCCATAGGTTTCACTAGTGGCTTCTGTCGAGATAGCATAAGTATTACGGTGGGTGAATAGATTACTTTCGAGCAATTGATAGAAAAGTGAATAATTATGAGATTATCTAGGCATGATCATGTATATAGGCATCACGTCCGTGACAAGTAGACCGACTCCTGCCTGCATCTACTACTATTACTCCACACATCAACTGCTATCCAGCATGCATCTAGAGTATTAAGTTCATAAGAACAGAGTAACGCATTAAGAAAAATGACATGATGTAGAGGGATAAACTCATGCAATATGGTATAAACCCCATCTGTTTATCCTTGATGGCAACAATACAATATGTGCCTTGCTGCCCCTGCTGTCACTGGGAAAGGACACCGCAAGATTTAACCCAAAGCTAAGCACTTCTTCCATGGCAAGAAAGATCAATTTATTAGGCTAAACAGAACCGATAATTCGAAGAGACTTGGGAAGATAACTTAATCACACATAAAATAATTTAGAGGAGATTCAAATATTTCTCATAGATGAACTTGATCATAAACCCATAATTCATCTGATCTCGACAAACACACTGCAAAAAGAGTTACATCGAATAGATCTCCAAGAAGAGGAAGGAGAACTTTGTATTGAGAATCAAAGAGAGAGAAGAAGCCATCTAGCTAATAACTATGGACCCGAAGGTCTGTGGTAAACTACTCACAACTCATCGGAGAGGCTATGGTGTTGATGTAGAAGCCCTCTGAAAGGATCGATATGGTTGACTAGAGGGGGGGTGAATAGGCAACTAACAATTTTTAGACTTTTCTTTAACAAATTAAAACTTGCAATGAAATAGGTTGTCTAGATGTGCAACTACGTGGACAACCTATATGATGCAAATACAATAAGCACACAAGCAAGCAATGGATATAACACAAGTAAGCTTGCAAAAGTAAAGGGACAAGATAACCAAGAGTGGAGCCGGTGGAGACGAGGATGTGTTACCGAAGTTCCTTCCATTTAAAGGGAAATACCTCTCCGTTAGAGCGGTGTGGAGGCACAATGCTCCCCAAGAAGCCACTAGGGCCACCGTAATCTCCTCACGCCCTCACACAATGCGAGATGCCGTGATTCCACTATTGGAGCCCTTGAAGGCGGCAACCGGACCTTTACAGACAAGATTGGGGCTATCTCCACAACACTTGGAGGCTCCCAACAACACCACGAAGCTTCACCACAATGGAGTATGGCTTCGAGCTGACCTCAACCATCTAGGGTGCTCAAAACCCAAGAGTAACAAGATCTGCTAGGGATAAGTGGGGGGAATCAAATTTCTCTTGGTGGAAGTGTAGATCTGGGCCTTCTTAACCAATCCCGAGCAAATCAACAAGTTTGATTGGCTAGGGAGAGAGATCGGGCGAAAATGGAGCTTAGAGAAATAATGGAGCTTTGGGGGAAAGAGGTAGGTCAACTTTGGGGAAGAAGACCCCCTTTTATAGTGGGAAGAACAATTCAACCGTTATCCCACTCACCAGCCCTGCACAGAGCGGTACTACCGCTAGGGAAGGGCGGTACTACCGCTTCGGGCGGTACTACCGCTCGACCCAGCGGTACTGCCGCGCTGCCCGGGGCCCTGACCTCAGGGCGGTACTACCGCTAGGGAAGGGCGGTACTACCGCTCCGGGTGGTACTACCGCTCGACCCAGCGGTACTGCCGCGCTGCCCGGGGCCCTGACCCCAGGGCGGTACTACCGCTAGGGAAGAGCGGTACTACCGCTCCTACTACCTCCCTTAGTGCCGCAAAACCCGACACCAAAAACTTCATTCGAGAATCGAGGCGGAAGTAGCCCAGACACACAGCGCTACTACAGTCGAAAAACCCAAGCGGTACTACCGCTCGGAGAGCAGTACTACCGCTTGGAGCGGTACTACCGCTGTGGTTGCGGTACTACCGCTAGGGCAGAGCAAAGCACAGCAAGGGGAAAACAGCAGCTCCAGAGATGCGGAAGGAAAGACGACGGGTGTGAAAAGGATGTGTACGTGTGATTCCACCCAAGTCTTACCAAAGCGGATCCCCTCTTGATAGTACGGTGACTCCTATGGAACTAGTCCACCAACAACGAAACGAAGGAGCTACACCGTCTTGAATTACAACACCGAGGGGAGGAAATCTTCTCGTGCCAATGGATGAATCTCTGAAAGAACTAAACACACACGATTAGTCCGCACAAGCATTGTCATCAATCACCAAAACATATTGGGGATAAATATGCCCTTACAATCTCCCCCTTTTTGGTGGATTGATGACAATACGGGATTTGCACAATATGATAGATATAGGATAAGCGCAAAAGCACAAACGTCCTAAAATGTAGAAGGGCTCCCCCTGGATATGTGCTACCTAGAAAAGTGCTTTGGACTGCACGGCACAGATGCCAGGATCAATGCTCCCCCTACATTTTAGAGACCAACTACCTAAGCAAGATATGAGAGCAACATATATATAACAGGATAAGCATGGAACTCATAAGCTGGAAAGACATAGATAATGAAGCGTAAAGGTAAGGTAGCATATGTCTCACACCATATGACTCGAGCTTAGGTCTTACTGACAGAACCAGAACTTAGGTCTCACTGACACAAACCAAATAAAGCAACAAGCGAAAGCACGAACACAAAAGACAGAAGACACAAAGCGCAAATCCCTAAACTCTCTCCCCCTTTGGCATCGAGACACCAAAAAGGAGAGGGAGTGTTGCTACGGCTCCAGGTGAAGGCAAACGAGGGACACCCATCAGATCTCAGAGGGATCATCTGCGGTACCATCGTCAGCCGGGAAGTGCTCAGCATCAGAATCAGTCCAAGGGCAGTGCTGCTGAATCCACTCCTCCTCCTCGGTAAGCTGATCCTCAGAACCACTAATCACAATAGCACCCATCTAACGCATGAGCTCCTTGTGGAGACCTCGGGCCTTCTTCTCAGCCACATGAGTCATGTACTGACCATGAGAATCCATGCAAAACAGCTTCTTCACCTTCATCTTGAGCTTCTTGGCCCAAGAGGGCTCTGCCTTAGAAGGCACGTAGTCATCATCTTCATCCACGGCCTCAGCCCCAATCTCCTCCTCAGTCTCCATGGCAGCAGCAGATGAATGAACTCCAGTCCTAGGGGCCTGAGTGCCCCAATTATCCTTCTTCCTCAGATGCTTGACATCGTGAGAAACCAACTCTCCAATCTCCAGCACTACCTTGGGATAGACACGATCCCAAGCCTTCTCAATGAGCAGCATAATGAATGGACCATAAATCGGGCACTTGCACTCGAAGATAGCAGAAACCAGCTCAGACCACATAACATGAGAGATATCCAAGGACTCTCCAGTGCTCTGCACCTTCTCCTGCTGACAGAAGAGAAGCATGTCCACGAGATAAGAGTGAACCTGGTCCAGATTCCCGATGCGAGGGAAAAGAGTCTCTCTAAAGATACGGTGAACAATATCCAGATAGGCAGGCAGCTCATAGGTCTCCTTCATCTCAGGGTTGATCCTCAGAGTGCAGTAGGGCCACAGAGCTTGCTTGTGAGTGGCATTGGCACGACGGTGGGGGCGAAAGCCGACAGAAGACTCAAGTCCTAGATCTTCCACCCCAATCAATTGCATGAAAGCTTTCCACTTGACTGACAGCAACTTGCCATTTGTCATCCAAGTCAGAGTCTTGTCCTCATCGGTCCCAAGGTGAACCGTGCATAGAATTGGGCCACAATATCAGCATCATAGTCCTTGTTGAATTCCATGATCCCGAGAATATTCAGCTGAGTGCACATCTGAAGAGCTTCACCAAAGTAGTCAGGATCGTTCTCCATATTCTCGGTGTCGATGGAGTGCACGTTGACATAGAGATTCTTCTTGGCTTCGAGAACATCAAAGTAGATGGCAAACTAGAACCTGTTCTAGAATGGACGGTTAACCAAAGTGGGATCTTGGTCGACTTCATATGGGGTGCGGCGGCGCCTTGCCCAGAACTCCTTGGGCGACATTTCTGGCACGGTTTTGCTTGACTTTGGCTTGACCCCAGGCTTCTTCTGCAGTTGAGGAGGAGGTGGAGCACTAGAAGATCCTCCGGCAGGCTCAGTTGGCTCAGTGGTGCGGTAGCGCTTGGACGAGGCACGACTGGGGTTGACACGACGAGCCTGATGCTTAGGAACCTCATCACCTGGAACCACACACACAAACACGCAAACAACCAGAAAGAACGAGCGTAAGCCAGAAACACGAACAAAGAGGATCACTGAGAGGTAGGAGTATGATGGAACCTGGTAGAAGGCGGTAGTACCGTGACCCTTGAGCGGTAGTACCGCTCCAAGCGGTAGTACCGCTCTGGAGAGAGCGGTAGTACCACTCTCAGCGGTAGTACCGCTCTGGGAGAGCGGTAATACTGCCCGCGGTGGGGAAACAGCAGTTTCCTACTACCGTGGTCAGATCCGGTACTACCTGTCAGGACCCCGACTCGATGCCACATCGATCTAGCATGTAACACCTCATATCACTTTGCGGCCTCACGCACGGTATTCCCACAGGTGTCGCCTTACCTTTGCCCGGGACCGTTTGCGCCTTTTGGCACACGTATATGATAGTGTCGCTAGCATCCATATGATAAGGAGCCTGGGCTGACATGGCTAGTCGTAAACCCAAAGTGGCACAGACTTACAGGGACAGGCATTCATGACCCAGCATCGAACGTGTCGGTCATCAGCGAGTGAATCCAGGCTGTAGCACTGGGCTAGCAGGACTCCGGTAAACTGGGCTGTAGCGGGCTAACAGGACTCCGATATTCATCGCGTGACATTTCCCCGAAGGGACAGACACACGAACGAAGAAGGACACATGCCGGCCAGCCTAAGTGTTCCGGAGCAGTAGCAAGCTACCATGGCTCGGTGGAAACACTAGGAGACATTTCCCGGTAAGAGAGGCTACTAAAGATAAACAACTAGATGGTCAGATCCCACACATACCAAGCATTTCAATAGCATACACACAATATGCTCGATATGTGCAAATACAACATGGCATCACAACATGACTCTACGACTCAAGTAATTTATTCAATAGGCTCCGAGGAGCGAGATATTACAAACATGGGTCTCATGACCCAACAATCAGAGCATACAAATCAAAGCACAAGCGGAAGCTATCATGTCTGGGTACAGACATCTATAACTGAAAAAGGCTGAGAAGCCTAACTATCTACCAGATCCTGCCGGGGCACAAGATCGTAGCTGAGGTAACAAGCTAAACGTCGAAGTCCACGTGGAACTACTAGTGAGACTGAAGTCTCTCTGCAAAACATAAAATAGGCAAACGTGAGTACAAATGTACCCAGCAAGACTTACATCAGAACTAACTACATATGCATCATTATCAACAAAGGGGATGGTGGGGTTTAACTGCAGCAAGCCAGCTTTGACTCGGTGGCTATCCTGAACTACGACTACAATGTAACTCTTTTGAGGTGGCGCACACGAGTCCACATATTCACCATATCAATACACCACTATGGATCCGCTCCCGTCTCCCTACGAGAACGCCATCCATAGCACTCACGCTTATCTTGCGTATTTTAGGGTATCCACTTTCACTTGTCTATGAACTGATATAAGCAACCCAGAAGTCCTTTACCGCGGACACGGCTATTCGAATAGATGATGTTAACCCTGCAGGGGTGTACTTCTTCATACATGTTTCCACCACTTAGCGTCTGCACACGACATGTGCTCGGCAGACTTCAAGCGAAAGCCGACGTGGGTGTAGACCACGACCTACCTAAACACTCAAGTCTCTAGTCCAGGTTTATCGCCTATTCGGGTTCCATCCATGAGGAGATCCGGCCGGAGTTTCGCTCACAGCCCCAAACGATGTGAACAGGGTTCCGTGACACCAAACGGGCGCCCGGTTTACCCGGCCACGTGCCTACCGCATCACAGCCCACCCCTACGGTCAGCGCTGTCCACGGCCTCCAGCATACTACAAACACCAGAAACTACTTGCAACTCCTGGACAGAGGACGAGGGTGAATAAGAAGTCGAGCGGGGTCATATTTTAGGGCCCAATGTATGGTAGTAGCTGAATCATGGATCACAAACACAGAACTCAGTTCCTGTGGACGGCTGCAATGAGACAACCCACCATGTACTCCTACATGGCCTCTCACCGCTACCTTTACCAAATCGTGTTCACACACTTAGCTCACACACAGTAGGACATGTTCACACACCTCTGATTCATCCCCGATGAATCAGACCTGACTCAACTCTAAGCAGTAGCAGGCATGACAAACAAACATGAATGAGTAGGCACAACAGGGCTCAAACAACTCCTACTCATGCTAGTGGGTTTCATCTATTTACTGTGGCAATGACAGGTCATGCAGAGGATAAAGGGGTTCAGCTACCGCAGCAAGTAACAGATGAATCGGTGTTGTCCTAATGCATTAAAAGAGAGCAGGAGCGAGAGAGTAGGATTGTATCGGAATGAACAAGGGGGTTTTGCTTGCCTGGCACTTCTGAAGATAACATTGAGTCTTCATCAGTGTCAACGATCACATCATCGGTATCACGTCTATCGAGAGGGGACAAATACCGGCAACACAGAAGGGAACACAATCAATGCAATGCACAATATGATGCATGATCATGACATGGCAAAATGAATGTGTTTTGAGCTAATGCAACTAGCAACAGATTAAATGAAGTTGGTTTGAATACAAGATTCAAATTCAAACTCCATATGTGATTATTCAAATGCCATTTAATTGATTTGTGCTAAACAGCACCTATAAGTTGTTCTAACATGCATGAAAATGGTACAGATGGATTCCTTGAATTTTTCTGATAATTTTTCATATATAATTTATTTAATTTGGAGTTACGGTTAATTTTCTATGAATTTTAGAAGTTGTGGTTATTATCTGAAATTTATAAATCATTTTTGATTTATTTTAATTCCAGAAACAAATACTGCGTTAGCATGACGTATTAGTGACGTCAGTAGTCAACGTGGCTGGTCCAGGTCAAACCTGGCCAGTGGGGTCCATATGTCAGCGTCACAGGTTAAACAGGGGGGTTTAGTTTAGTTTAATTAAAGATTAGGGCACTAGGGCCCACATGTCAGTGTCAGCAGGGGGGGTAATTAAATTAAAATAAACTAAACTAATTAACAGGGGGGCTGGCCCCACCTATCATCGTCCCAGGGGGGGGTCAAACCCCTGGTCAGCAGGGCCTAACCTGCCGGCGGCTTGACGCCGGCGAGGCCGAGACGGCGGAGGCCTTCGGATTTCTTGCTCCGGCGGCCAAATGGGCGGATGAGGGCGTCTACGTGGAGCTGGGACTCGCCCGCATCCATCTGTGCAAACGGCAGGGGCTGAGGTGGCCCGAGCTCACCGGAGGCAAGCTCACGGCGGTGGCCGGAGTTCGGGCGAGGTCGGGGTTGGCGTTAGGGGGCACGGGAGGGGAAGCTGGTGTGTGAGTTAGGTTCCTGGTGAGGTGTGGAGCACGTTGCCGTGCTCGGTAGCTAGCTCCGGTGGCTCTGGCCTTGTCCGTGTCATCACCGGCGGTGAGGAGCTCACGGCCCCGGTGAAAAGGGCGGCTAGCGTGCGGGAACGAGCGCGGGGAGGAGGGGAAATGGAAGAGGAGCTCAAAGCGGATCCGGTAGAGGCAACGGCGAGGCCGGGGAGGGGCTGGAGCTCGCGAATCCTCGAAAGTTCGCCGGCGGCCGAAGGTTGGGGACGAGCTCCGGGAAGATGCTACAGGGCTCCCGCGGTCGAATGGGTTGGTGTAGAAGACGCAGAAGGCGATGGCGGTTCCTCTGAACTCATCGGAGAGGCACGGGGTGGACGGTGGCCGCGGTGATGCTTGTCGGCGGCGACGGGTGTGTTCGGTGGCTGCGCGCGAGAGAGCCAGAGGAAGGGAGGAGCTCGGGGAGAGAGTGAGAGGCCTGGGGGGGTGTGTGGCGTCGCGGACGGGGTCCAGGGCGACGAGAGGAAGCAGGAGGTGGCCAGGGGGAAGCAGGAGGTGGCCGAGGCCTCTCGGGCGCGCGCCACGCCTCGCCTCTGTTCGTCCTCCTGGCAAAGGAGGAAGATGACAAGGGGGGGGGGAAGGAGGTGGGCTGGGCCGGCCAGATGGGCTGGCCAGCTGGGCCGGCTACAGGTAAGTGGCCCAGGTAGGCTTCTGTTCTGTTTATTTATTTAATTTATTTTGCCACTGTTTTTGAATTTAAAATAATTCAAACAATGCCAAAAACTCCTTTGAATATTTTATATTGCTAGATGGACTTTTCCAAAAGCTTATAAAATATTTCAGGGGTATTTGAAATTATATTCCAATTATATGAATATAATTCAAATTCAAATAGCTAATGAATTAAATCCAAAGTCCCAAAAATAAATCCTTAAAAATGTTCAATATTTTGGTTGGGACCAGAACCCTTGCCAAAAATTCTCAAACATTTAAGAAGAGCATTTTGGAACAATGAATGAGATTTTTAGGGTTTCTGCCCTTCTTTTATTTAGGGTTTTGAGGCTTCCAACAATCCTCAACTCATGTTTCAGAAATTTAAATATGATGCCTGGATGAAGATGCAACTATTTACAAACAATATTTCTAGGGCCGTGACACTACCGTCCTACCAAATTCAAAAATACACCAACCAAACACTGATCCAAACAGTCTAGAAGCCTTCTCCATCCTACTCAAGCCTAGATCTAGACAAAAATCTAGAGATGCAACAGCTTTTGCCCCTATAAAGCTAGATTGGAAATCTAGAAAAAAGGAAACAGGGAACGGGGGCAATACCGGCATCCATGGCAAGAGGACAAGGTGGGGATCGATTCCACCGAAGGAAACGGGGAGGAGCGCCCCGGAGAGGGAGATCCGCCGGAGCCCTCCTGCGGCACCGGTTGCTGAAGAGAGAGACGAACAGGGCGAAGGGGGCGAGCGAATGGGTATGGGGGAGAAGAAACTCCCCCTGCCCCCGATATAACCCCCAGCCCGCGCCTCTCCGCGGTAGTACCGCGCTGGAGGGCGGTAGTACCGCGTTGGAGGGCGCTAGTACAGCTAAGAGCGGTAGTACCGCTCGCCACCAGCGGTAGTACCGCTTCAGCAAACACATGGCTTCTAGACCAACGGCTAACGCTCAAAAAGAAACGGAAAGCAAGGCCAACAGAACGAGAGGACCGACGCGGCAACACACACACACACACACACAACAGAACAGAAACAACTCAAACACAAACAACCACACGAAACAGAGCAAGCTCTAGCCTCTCTCAGGAGAGGGCGGTGGCCGGAGCCACCTATGTTTGTGTTAATTGGTATGGCACCGCGAAGAATTATCCTTGGGCCCATGACCAAAACTCGTCTTTGAAGCACAAGTACCATCAGGAATGGCTATTGTGAAAGAGTTCATCGTTTTATGCATAATGGGGGAGGGAAAGTTCATTGAGAGAACAACACTCCCCCTATGTCCATGCCTACATCTAAGCTAGGTACCAAGTTCAGTGGGGTGGGGTGTGCAAGGGTTCAAGTCACATTGCTCGAATCAATGATATTTAGCTCATGCCTTAACTCGCGAAATCTTGCTTCATCCAAGGGCTTCGTGAAAATATCTGCAAGGTTATCATGAGTGTTGACATACTTGAGCTCGATCTCTCCTCGCCTAATGTGATCCCGGATGAAATGATACCGAATCTCAATGTGCTTCGTCTTGAAGTGTTGCACCGGGTTGAGAGAAATCTTGATGGCACTTCCGTTGTCACACCAAAGAGGCACTTTGTCACAAATGACACCGTATTCCTTTAAAGTTTGCCTCATCCATAGGAGTTGTGCACAACAACTATCGGACGCCACATATTCAGCTTCGGTGGACGAGAGAGATACACAACTTTGCTTTTTGGAAGACCAACTCACCAAAGAGCACCCAAGAAACTGGCACCCTCCGGAAGTGGACTTCCTATCCACTTTGTCTCCCGCCCAATCGGAATCCATAAATCCTTCAAGCTTGAAGTTTGCCCCTCTTGGGTACCATAAGCCAAAGTTTGGGGTATGAGCCAAATATCGAAAGATTCGCTTGACCGCCACATAGTGACTTTCCTTTGGTGCAGGTTGAAACCCTGCACACATCCCCACACTCAACATGATATCCGGTCTAGATGCACAAAGGTAAAGCAAGGAGCCAATCATGGAGCGATATACCTTTTGATCCACCGCTTTACCATTGGGATCAATGTCAAGTTGGCACTTGGTGGGCGTTGGAGTAGAGGCCAGCTTGACATCACTTAACTTGAATCTCTTGAGCATGTCTTGAGTGTATTTGGCTTGGTTAATGAAGGTACCTTCTCTTCTTTGTTTGATATCAAAACCAAGGAAGAACTTCAACTCTGCCATCAAAGGCATCTTGAACTTAGAGGTCATGAGAGCGGCAAATTCTTCATTGAAAGCTTTGTTAGGGGAACCAAAGATAATGTCATCAACATATAGTTGGCATACAAACAACTCCCCTTTGACCTTCTTAGTAAAAAGAGTGGGATCGATTAGCCCCACTTCAAATCCACGATCTTGTAACAACTCGGTAAGGTGGTCATACCACGCACGTGGGGCTTGTTTAAGGCCATAGAGCGCCTTGTCGAGTTGATACACATGATCCGGGAAGAAGGGATCCTCGAACCCGGGGGGTTGCTTGACATAGACCAACTCATTAATAGGACCATTAAGAAAAGCACTTTTAACATCCATTTGTTGCAACTTAAAGTTGTGATGGGAAGCATAAGCAATCAACAAACGAATGATTTCAAGGCGAGCAACGGGAGCAAAGGTTTCACCTTAGTCGATACCCTCGACTTGGGAGTAGCCTTGTGCTACCAATCTTGCCTTGTTGCGAATGATGTTCCCATGAGCATCTTGTTTGTTCTTGAAGATCCACTTGGTTCCAATGATGTTATGGTTCCCGGAGGGCCTTGGCACCAATCTCCACACCTTTTTGTACTCGAAGTTGTTCAGTTCTTCATGCATGGCATTGACCCAATCCGAGTCTTCGAGCGCCTCATAGACCGTATGGGGTTCAACACAAGTGACAAACACGTGTTGTTCACAATAGTTTGCTAATTTTCTACAAGTGCTTACCCCCTTTCTTAGGCTTCCAACCACATTCTCCATGAGATGACCTTTGGTGGTGAGTTTGGAAGCAATCTTCGCGGAACGACGCTCCAATTCCTCCTCGGATGTCGAAGGAGGAGGGTTCACTTGATCATCTTGAGCGTCGTCAAGAGCTTGTTCTTGATCTTGAGATTGCTCATGATCTTGAACTTGCTCGAGGGGAAGAACTTGACCTTGGGCATCATGTGGAGATTCACCACCATCTTGTAATTGATCTTGCCCTTGGTCTTGTTCCCTAGGTTTAGGGCCTTCACTTTGTTCTTCGGAAGCGTGTGGGTCTTGAGTAGGTGAAGGCTGCATCGAGGTGGAGCATTGTCCTTCTCCTTTGGCCACAAGGGGTTCCTCAATGGGTAGGATATGACCAATACCCGTTATTCTTATGGCTTGGGGAGGAATTTCATCACCTGCATCACAAGTACCACTTTGCTCCACTTGGGAGCCGTTATTTTCATCAAACTCTATGTTACACGTCTCCTCAATGAGTCCATTGGACTTGTTGAGAACACGGTAAGCATGAGAGTTTGTAGCATAACCAACAAATATGCCCTCATGATCTCTAGCCTCGAATTTAGACAAACGAACACCTTTCTTGAGAATGAAACACTTCCACCCGAACACCCGGAAGTACTTGAGATTGGGCTTGTTCCCGGTGAGTATCTCATACGGAGTCTTGTTCAAGCCTTTGCGGAGGTAGAGCCGATTGGATGCATGACAAGCTGTGTTGATGGCTTCGGCCCAAAAGTTGTATGGAGACTTGAACTCCGCCATCATGGTCCTTGCCGCATCCATCAACGTCCGGTTCTTCCTCTCCGCAACACCATTTTGTTGAGGGGTATATGGTGTAGAATATTGATGCTTGATCCCTTCATCACTAAGAAACTCATCCAAGGTGTAGTTCTTGAACTCGATGCCGTTGTCACTTCTTATTGTCAGAATCTTTGCATTATGTTGACATTGAGCTTCATTTGCAAAGTCGATGACGGTTTGTTGAGTCTCACTCTTCCTCTTGAAGAAGTATACCCAAGTGTATCTTGAATAATCATCCACAATCACCAAGCAATACTTTCTACCCCCAAGACTGTCAAAGGATGGAGGCCCGAAGAGGTCCATGTGCAGGAGCTCCAAGGGTCTCTTTGAGTAGAAGATTGTCGTGGGAGGGTGAGCCGTCTCATGAAGCTTTCCTTCGATGCAAGCACTGCAAACACGATCTTTGGCAAAACTAACATTTGTTAGTCCATGAACATGGTCCCCCTTGAGAAGACTTTGCAAAGATCTCATATTGACGTGGGCTAAACGGCGATGCCAAAGCCATCCCACATCAACTTTAGCCGTTAGGCATGTCGCGGTCTTAGTGGGTTGCTCCCAAAAGTTAATCACATAGAGACCGTTCTCGACATGCCCAACAAAGGCTACTTTAAGAGTCTTTCTCCACAAGAGGGCCACAGTATCAATATCAAAGAAGGTGGCAAAGCCCATGAGTGCGAGTTGACGAACGGAAAGTAAATTGAACGCAAGGGACTCAACAAGCATGACTTTCTCGATCGTTAGATCATGAGAAATGACAACCTTGCCAAGGCCCAATACCTTAGAATGTGAGGCATCACCCCATTCGACATTGGAGGGCATAGATGGGATCTTGTGCACGTCCACCACCAAGTCCTTGCTCCCGGTCATATGATTTGCTGCTCCACTATCGAGCAACCATGATCCCCCACCGGAAGCAAACACCTACAAGAGATCAATGGTTGGTTTTAGGTACCCATTGAGTAATGGGTCCTTTGATGTTAGTAACAAGGGTCTTAGGAACCCAAATAGACCATTCAATGTACTCGTAAGGAGAACCAACAAATTTAGCATAAACATGCCCATCACTAGCACGGCACAACACATAAGATGGGTTAAAGTCGCCGGCTTTGTTGGGAGAGATGGCTTTGCGCTCTTTGGCATCACCACTCTTCCCACTGTTCTTCTTCTCATTAGGAGCACCTTCTCCCTCCCTCACAAAGGTTTGCATGAGCGGAGGAGGTCAATCGGTCTTGCTCTTCTTCTCCTTGTTCTTCTTCTTGTTCTTGGACTTGGGTGAGAACCCAACTACCTCCTTGCCCACAACTTCCTTTTGATTGCTCAAAAGGTCATTTAGGTTCTTCTTGCCTTGTATGCATGACACAAGACCTTTCTCGAGTTGTTCCTTCAACTTGGCATTCTCCTCCACAAGATGCACATGCTCACAACAAGGGTTAGTAGCATTTGCATTATCAATTAAGACCATGTGAGGAAATGTGGCCTTTTCCTTGGTTAGCTTAACTTGGAGTTGAGCATGAGACTCCTTGAGGGAAGCATGAGCACCTTCAAGACCTTGTGGGCCTTGTCAAGTACATCAAACTCCTCCGTGAGTCTAACATGATCAACCCCAAGTTTAGCCTTCTCGGAAGCTAGAACACGAGACACAACAAGAGCATGATCAATATCTTTCTTTAGTTTAGCATGACCATCGTTGTGTGACTCCTCAAGAGCCAAACGATGCTCATGCTCTTCCTCAAGAGCATTAGAGAGATCCGATATCTCATTGGCATAGTCACGACTATGACTTTCCATCTTAGAGATGGTTTTTTGGTGAGCCTCGATCATGTCATTGGCTTCACCAAGTTGTTCCAAGAGAGCAACAAAGTGCTTCTTGGATTTGCCCTTGAGCTTCCTCATGAAGGACTCAAATTCGTTGATGTCCTCATTAGACCCCTAACCATTATCAAAATCATCCATTGAAGGAGGGTTAGGAATAATGGTGGTTTTGATGTTGGAGGTTACCTTGTTGGTGGCCTTAGCCATGAGGCACTTGGCGGTGATGTTCTCGTTAGGTGCATCGAAGAGAGACACCCGGGGAGTTGTGACAATGGCAACGGATGCCATGTCCATTGTTTCACCATCTTCATCATCATCGTCATCCTCACGGTATTCTTTTTGAACCACCAACCCGCGAGACGGAGTCTTCTTGGTGAAGTTGTTCTTGTTTGGGAAGGACTTGGCTTTGTCTTTTCGGATGAACTTGCCACCATTGTCTTCCCACTTCTCGTAGGGACAATCCGCAATGAAATGGCTAACATTGCCACAGTTGAAACAGGTTCTAACTTGTTGCTTCCCCTTGAGGCCACTTGAGTTGTTCTTGTTGAAGTTGGGTCTTGTATTCTTCTTACTCCAAAACTGTCTTGAGGCAAGAGCCATGTGCTCATGATAATCATACTTCGTGTCCTCAGGGTTGCTCTCCTCATCTTCCTCTTCTTCTTCTTCTTCCACACTAACCTTGGCCTTCAAGGCAATATTGGGCTTCTTTGCCCTTTGGGAACGGAGCACCGCATTGTCGGCGGTCTTGTCCAAGATGCTCATTGCAACAAACTCATCCAAAACTTCACTAGTGGTCATGGAGTGGAAGTCCAGTCTTTGGTGAATGACGGAGGACATGGCCTTGTTGTAGGGCATCATGGCCTTGAGGAACTTGCGCTTGATCCAGTTGTCATCCGTGTCCTTGCTCCCATTATCTCGGAGTGCGACCGCGATTTTGGTCACTATTCGAAAGATCTCACGAGGTTCTTCATCCTCTTTCATTGCAAACTCATCGGCTTCATCTTGCACCACTTCATAGTTGGAGCGTTGAATGCTAGCACTTCCTCGATAGAGACGCTCGACACATTTCCATGCTTCTTTAGCCATGGCATGAGGTCGAAGATGAGGGAGATCTTCGGGAAGGATTGCATCTTGGATGATGAAGAGAGCACTTTCATTGAATTGATTGTCCACTTCTTCTCGAGGGGTGAAGTTGCGCGGATCATGAGGATAGAAACCTTCTTCAATAATTCTCCAAAGGTTAGTGTTCACATGTTTTAAGTGACGCTTGAAGCAATAGAGCCAAGCATCAAAATCTTCATTTTTCACATATTTAGGAGGAGGACCGGCATGATTCAAATGAGTTGAGGGGATCGGTCCTCTATACACTGGGGGTTCCACATTGGCAAAAATGTCGGTGCCATTTCTACCACTAGTAGACGGACTCTTTTCACTGTTAGCTTCCCCTTTGTCGGAGGTAGCATCCATCACCTTGTTAGTGGGATCACCCACTTTCATCGGCGAGGTAGATAGTTTAAGTCCGTCTAAGAAATCAGAAAACATGCTTTTAACCTCGGCCGTCATGGAGGTTTTCAATGTGTCTAAAGCCACATTGAATTCCTCGCGAGAGACCGAGGCTCCCCCTTCAGCCGTGGACGAGATGGGATTCACACCGGAGTGCTCCTCCGCACCGTCGTGGGTGTCAACCATACTCTTCGGACGGCAAAGTCCTTAATAAAGAGACGAGGCTCTGATACCAATTGAAAGGATCGATATGGTTGACTAGAGGGGGGTGAATAGGCAACTAACAATTTTTAGACTTTTCTTTAACAAATTAAAACTTGCAATGAAATAGGTTGTCTAGATGTGCAACTACATGGACAACCTATATGATGCAAATACAATAAGCACACAAGCAAGCAATGGATATAACACAAGTAAGCTTGCAAAAGTAAAGGTACAAGATAACCAAGAGTGGAGCCGGTGGAGACGAGGATGTGTTACCGAAGTTCCTTCCTTTTAAAGGGAAGTACGTCTCCGTTAGAGCGGTGTGGAGGCACAGTGCTCCACAAGAAGCCACTAGGTCCATCGTAATCTCCTCACGCCCTCACACAATGCGAGATGTCGTGATTCCACTATTGGAGCCCTCGAAGGCGGCAACCGGACCTTTACAAACAAGATTGGGGCTATCTCCACAACACTTGGAGGCTCCCAACAACACCATGAAGCTTCACCACAATGGAGTATGGCTTTGAGGTGACCTCAACCGTCTAGGGTTCTCAACACCCAAGAGTAACAAGATCTTCTAGGGATAAGTGGGGGGAATCAAATTTCTCTTGGTGGAAGTGTAGATCTGGGCCTTCTTAACCAATCCCGAGCAAATCAACAAGTTTGATTGGCTAGGGAGAGAGATCGGGCGAAAATGGAGCTTGGAGCAACAATGGAGCTTTGGGGGAAAGAGGTAGGTCAACTTTGGGGAAGAAGACCCCCTTTTATAGTGGGAAGAACAATCCAACTGTTATCCCACTCACCAGCCCGGCATAGAGCGGTACTACCGCTAGGGAAGGGTGGTACTACCGCTCCGGGTGGTACTACCACTCGACCCAGCGGTACTGCTGCGCTGCCCGGGGCCCTGACCTCAGGGCGGTACTACCACTAGGGAAGGGCGGTACTACCGCTCGACCCAGCGGTACTGCCGCGCTGCCCTGGGCCCTGACCCCAGGGCGGTACTACCGCTAGGGAAGAGCGTACTACCGCTTTGGGCGGTACTATCGCTCCTACTACCTCCCTTAGTGCCGCAAAACCCGACACGGAAAACTTCGTTCGAGAATCGAGGCGGAAGTAGCCCAGACAAACAGTGGTACTACGGCCGAAAAACCCAAGCGGTACTACCGCTCGGAGAGCGGTACTACCGCTCTGAGAGCGGTACTACCACTGGGGAGCTTCGGCGGCACTACCGCTGTGGTCGCGGTACTACCGCTAGGGTAGAGCAAAGCATACAAGGGGAAAACGGCAGCTCCAGAGATGCGGAAGGAAAGACGACGGGTGTGAAAAGGATGTGTACGTGTGATTCCACCCAAGTCTTACCAAAGCGGATCCCCTCTTGATAGTACGGTGACTCCTACAAAACTAGTCCAGCAACAACAAAACGAAGGAGCTACACCATCTTGAATTACAACACCGAGGGGATGAAATTGTCTCGTGCCAATGGATGAATCCCTGGAAGAACTAAATGCACACGATTAGTCCGCACAAGCATTGTCATCAATCACCAAAACATATTGGGGATAAATATGCCCTTACACCCTCCATGGTCGATTCCCCCTCCGGCGGAGCGCCGACAAAGGCTCCAAGATGGGATCTCGCGGATACAGAAGGTTATGGTGGTGGAAATAGCTTTTCGTGGTTGCCCCTGATGTTTTCGGGATACGTAGGTATATATAGGAGGAAGAAGTACGTCAGTGGACGCCCGAGGGGCCCACGAGATAGGGGGCACGCCTAGTAGGGGGCGCGCCCTCCAGCCTCGTGGCTGCCTAGGAAGCTTCTTGACTTGCACTTCAAGTCCTCTGGATCACGTTCGTTCCAAAAATCACGCTCCCAAAGGTTTCATTCTGTTTGGACTCCGTTTGATATTCCTTTTCTTCGAAACACTGAAATAGGCAAAAAAAACTACAATACAGGATGGGCCTCCTGTTAGTAGGTTAGTCCCAAAAATGATATAAAAGTGTAAAGTAAACCCCATAAATATCCAAAACGGGTAATATAATAGCATGTAACGATCAGAAATTATATACGTTGGAGACGTATCAAGCATCCCCAAGCTTAATTCCTGCTTGTCCTCGAGTAGGTAAATGATAAAAACAGAATTTTTGATGTGGAATGCTACCTAGCATAATACTCAATGTAATTTCCTTTATTGTGGCATGATTGTTCAGATCCAAATGATTCAAGATAAAAGCTTATAAAACATAAAAAATAGTAATATGTCAAAGCATACTAGCAAATAATCATGTCCTATCAAAATAGCATAGCCAAAGAAAGCTTATCCCTACAAAATCATATAGTTAGGCCATCATCTCTCACTACACCACTCACCATAATTCCCTACTGACGTCTGTTGGGAAAAAGTAACTATTGCCGACCCACAGTCGGCTAGGAAAATTTCTAACGGACTGTGAGTCGGAAAATCCGTGTACACTAACCCGTTGTCGGTCGGGAATAGTACAACATATACCATCCAACGGTCGGTCGGGGATTCCATTATGGCCCACGGAACGTCGGTCGGTAAATAATCCCGACCGACAGTCGGACGCTAAAGTGGGCCTCGTGAGCCCAAACATTTAGCGCCGAACCGGCCCAATCCGCGAAGTTTCCCCCCTCAAAATCAGGATGCCGCCGCCCCCACGCTCCATTCGTTCCTCACCAACGAAATCCCTAGATCTATCCTCCTGTTGCTCCCCACGCACGCCGGCGCCCACGCCTCCGACCGCCGCCCCGCCTCGCCCCGCCCCGCCCCGCCCCGCCCGGGGCTACTGCCAGTCTATCCCACAGCTGCCCCACGCCGCCCTTCCTCTGTAGCACCGCCCCGCGCCGCCCTGTCCCTACAGCGCAACCCAACTCCGTCCTGCCTCTCTCCGCCGCCGGCTCCACACCCTCGTGCTCTCTCTCTGGTTGGCCGCCTCTTTCCAACATCCCTGACCTGACCTCCCCATCTCCACCGTCTAGCTCACGAAGACACACACATCGGCAGATTTGCATGGGGGCAGCTTGCGCCTGGGCAAGGGCATCCCTCTCTGTCTTCGGCTAGGCAGGGGCAACGAAGCGGCTGAGGTATAGCTCCCCCTCCATACATTCCTCTGTCTTTGCGTCCAGTTATTTTGCCGCATCAATTTTGTATTACAAAGTTTGTTAAGAGATGAACAGGGAGTGAAGGAGTTCGCTGTGGATTATGGGTAGAAGACTGTCTTATTTGCCCCGTCAGTACTCTGTTGGTAGACGCTGTTTATGTAGATTTAATATATTTTTATAGTACTGAGTTATGTTAGATTTAATTTTTATTACAGTACTAAGTTCTGTTGGCAGCCTGCAACTTCTTTGTCAAAAATTGTAAAAATAATTTGGTTCTCTTGAAAGTGAATCTTCTTTGCAGCACCAATGGATGCGTTTCTAGTGTTTGTGCTTCTCTAGCTAAGCACATTTCTGGGCTGAGTTCACGACAATGGTGCGTCAGCATACCGCCATCCAACTGCCCAAATACTCACTTAACTTTTTCTTACCGAAATCTTCTTCATGCTTTACTTTCTTATTGAATTCTTCTTCATGCCACCCAAGAAAAACAACACAGCAATAGTTCTTCCTTGCTTGAAAGATGGCTCAAGCCAAACATAGACAGCCTTGTGACATGGTTGTCTTGCTTTCCTCGTTTCGCTTTATTTTAGTGTACACCACTTTGCTGGATAACCACATCCAGCCGGAGGAAGGAACCATGGAATCACAATGCAGAACTCCCGCTGGATAGTTCGTGCTTCCTGCCTCTCAAAGAAAAGGACCTGACCCACAATGGCCTGAATTAAGCTCATCTTGAATCTTGGTATCATATAGACATATAGACAGGTTTGTTATTGTCATGTTTCCCTGCAAGCAACTACAACCAAAATTAACCTAGAAACTAACACTATGCAGACTGATTATGATGCATACAAAAGATACTGTGGATTAGTATATGCATTTCTCATTATAAATATTTTTCCATTTATTGTTATAAATATTTTTACTACCCAAATTCCAAAGGACCAGAGCAGTCACCATGATTGTCAAATTTCCTTCAATGCAAAGGTCAAATATTGTGTTGAAACATTTATGATACAATAATCACTTCTGCTACTGAAACATTGCATCTGACCGGACTATACAGTGCCAAGATGTCCTCCATGGGGTCGGGTAATATAACTGGTGACACAAACTTACTTTTACAACTAAGGGGCAAACAATGGGCACATGGGCCAAACAATGGATCACAATAGAATGTAGCACAAGCCTCTCTATTCTCTCTACATGTGACCTCACATTCATCTCTCTCATTTTTTCTGCAGTTAAACAAAGGACAAATGTGTGTAACATTGAGGCGATGAAGAGAAGTAGCAGAATATTTGCGACACCACCTTAGTGCATAAGGTGTGTGGAGTGTCAAGTGTTTATTTTTGTTTTTAGTATATGATTTTCATAATGTAGAGCCTCATAAGTCTTGTGTTTGATCCACTAATATTTTCTATTTTTAGCGATGTACTCATACAGTGTGTCTTTTGCAGGAGGAAAAAAGGCAAGCGCAAGAGTCACAAACAATATATAGGTAAATTGTTGGGGGCACCTAGGTGCTCAGGCACCTAGCATTTAATAGCTCGCATGTGACTCGGCGGCTTGTGAATTTTCTACGCACAAATGAATATATGTATACATAAAAATTGATACATTCATGAGTATCCATGACAAAATATTTTATTATTTATATCAACAAATTGTGCTGACTCCAAATAATATAAACATACCCATGGTATATATAGCTACTAATGAAATTATGTACATACATGGGTACGTATATATCCAATAATTTATCCTGGATTTTAGGTAGTAAAGAAATTATATACAAAGCGGATATGTATATATATATATATATATGATAATTTTCTTGTAGCCTCCTAGATTTTCTCGTGAGGTTGTTGTCAATGTTGTGATCACAAGGGATGCAACGCTGCCTTATGAATATGATGGTTTACAATTTGTCGCCGATGCTGTCACAAGGTCCATTGCATGACCATCTAGCAAGGTAATCACCAACAATATGTCTTTTGTCTACTTGGCTCAAATTGTTTGACGTGTCATACTGATTCATGATCACTTTGGTAGATGAAACCCTACAAGCCAGGGGCATCTGCCTCCGTGTTAATCTTGCGTGAGGTATTCTCTTACAAAAAATCAAACATCAACAGATGACAGATGCATGTGAAACTTGTAGTCTGGACTTCCCTTTGATTTTTATGTCTCATATTCTTTCTCTCTTGCAGATCTCTGATGGTGGTGGAAAGACAACATTTGTTAATTTCATTATCGATAAGAAAACGTGAGAACATATCTTTTCTTCATCATCATTGTCAAAAGGCCGCTAGTACTTAGCTTCCTGTAGTTATAACTAGACGAGTGTAGCAGTCAACATAGCTACAGCTACAACATTTGTTTATGTTCCCTATTATGCAGCTTGACATGAATTATTTTCAGTTTCACAGCATAACATAAATCGTGAGTGCACAACATTTTTTTAACCCTGTGATATAAATCATGTGAAGATAGTCATGAAATGGTTCAATCATCCAATTATTTCTCAAAACTTGGGGTCGCGTCTCCTGGTCGACATTGGTTATTCTTAGTTTGACACTTTCGTAAGGATCCCAAGTTTACAAGTTTGCAAATCAAACTTATTCACCTCAAATTTAGTTGGTTGTATATTAATTCAGTTTCTATGTTTCATGCCTGACGCTCTTTACTCTCAAGCTGAACAGGTAGTACAGTAGTACTCACTGAAAAGGAAATTTCATCCGCTTGCATGTATATTAATTGTACGGTTTTTTGTCTTTCCATCTTGCTGTCAGGTTGTGCACGGAAGACAAGAGGAACAAGAAGAAACCATGAAGCTGTCAGTTTGCTCAACTAGATATCTTTTGTAATGGAGCAAAACCAATGCATCTTGTAGCTACCATTTTGTAAAGGATATCTTGTAACGTAGAAAGCATTGAATCGTCGGACATGCATCTATCATTTTATAAACCTATCGGGTGTTTCGGTCACACAGACAAATGTTTCCTCTTATTTTGTTACCTCTATTATGAGAATTATAAGTGTTATTTTTGTTTGGTCCTAGTTTAATATTTGAGAGTACATGCAAGTTATTGTAACTTGATAGATAATGATGAGATATGTCACCTGATTGATATTGTTTTGATACTGTAATACGCCAAACACCATTGGCAAAGTGTAGATGAACTATCGGTTGGCAAAAGGAATCACCGTCCTACTGTTGGTTGGCAAAGGTTCATGGCAGGGCCAATGGATAGTTGGTCGGCAAAGATATTGCCGTCAAACAGTCGGTCGGGAAAGGTTTGTAAGAGAAAATCGGTCGGGAAAGGTTCCTGGCAGGGCCAACAGAAAGTCGGTCGGTAATGTTTCCTATAGCCGTCCAATAGTCGGTCGGGAAAAGGCTTTCCCGTCTGGACTTTCCCCAACAGACCGTGTCAGTCGGCAAAAGTCTTTCCCAACCGACTGTTTGTCAGTGGAAGTTGTTTTCCCGACCAATATGTTTGTTGGGAAAATAGTGTTGTGGTGTAGTGTCTATTACACAAAATACTCCCCTTATGCATAACCCTGATGACGAGCCGAGCAATTGGTTCATACTTTTTAACGTGCTTCAGCCTTTTCAATTCTTATGCAAACATGAGCGCAAGCCATGGACATAGCAATATGTGTGGTATACGGTGGTTATGAGTACAAGGAGGGAGAAGATAGTCTCACATCAACTAGGTGTATCAACGGGCTACGGAGATGCCCATTAATAGATATCAATATGAGTGAGTAGGGATTGCCATGCAACGGATGCACTAGAGCTATAAATATATGAAAGCTCAACATAAGAAACTAAGTGGGTGTGCATCCAACTTGCTTGCTCACGAAGACGTAGGGCGTTTTGAGGAAGCCCATCATTGGAATATACAAGCCAAGTTCTATAACGAAAGATTCTTACTAGTATATGAAAGTAACAACATAAGAGACTCTCTATCATGAAGACCATTATGCTATTTTGAAGCACAAGTGTGGAAAAAGAGATAGTAGCATTGTCCCTTCTCTTTTTCTCTCATTTTTCTCTTTTTTTTCTTTTCTCTTTTTTTGTCTTTTTTTCTTTTTGGTGGGATTCTTAGGCCTTCTTTGGCCTCTTTTTATTTTTATAAAGTCCGAAGTCTCATCCCGACTTGTGGGGGAATTATAGTCTTCATCATCCTTTCCTCACTTGGGACAATGCTCTAATAATGAAGATCGTCACACTTTTATTGATACAACTCAAAGATTACAACTCAATACTTAGAACAAAATATGACTCTATGTGAATGCCTCCGGCGGTGTACCGGGATATGCAATGAATCAAGAGTGACATGTATGAAAAATTATGAAGGTGGCCTTACCACAAATACGATGTCAACTACATGATCATGCAAAGAGCAATATGACAATGATGGAGCGTGTCATAATAAACGGAACGGTGGAAAGTTGCATGGACATATATCTTGGAATGGCTATGTAAATCCCGTAATAAGTATATGGTGGCTGTTTTGAGGAAGGTAAATAATGGGTTCACAATACCGGCGAAAGTTGCACGGTACAATAGAGGCTAGCAAAGTGGAAGGGTAAGTGTGTGTATGTCCACAGACTCACATTAGTCATAAAGAATGCATATACTTATTGCAAAAATTTATTAGCCCTGGAAGCAAAGTACTACTACGCATGCCCCTAGAGGGATAGATTGGTAGGAAAAGACCATCGCTCGTCCCCGACGCCACTCATAAGGAAAGCACTCAAAGAGCACCCCATGCAACAAATTTGTCACACAACTTTTACCATACGTGTATGCTATGGGACTTGCCAACTCCAACACAAGTATTTCTCAATTTCATAATTACCCAACTAGCATGACTCTAGCATTATTACCTTTATATCTCAAAACAATTATCAAGCATCAAATTGATCATAATTTTTAATGCACTTTCTATGATAGTTTTTATTATACCCAACTTGGATGCTCACCATTCTAGGACCAATTTTATAACCATAGCAAATACCATGTTGTTCTAGGAAACTCTCAAAATAATATAAGTTAAGCATGAGAGATCAACAATTTCTTCAAAATTAAGCCACCGCCATGCTCTAAAAGATATAAGTGAAGCACTAGAGCAAAAATTATCTAGCTCAAAAGATATAAGTGAAGCACATAGAGTTTTCTAATAAATTTCAAATCAAGTGGGCTTCTCCCAATAGGTGTGTACCGCAAGTATGGTTGTGGTAAAATAAAAATAAAATACTAATATCATACATGACGCTCCAAGCAAAACACATATCATGTGGCGAATAAAAATATAGCTCCAAGTAAAGTTACCGATAGACGAAGACGAAAGAGGGGATGCCTTCCAGGGAATCCCCAAGCTTAGGCTTTTGGTTATCTTTGAATATCTTGGGGTGCCTTGGGCATCCCCAAGCTTAGGCTTTTGCCACTCCTTATTCCATAGTCCATCAAATCTTTACCCAAAACTTGAAAACTTCACAACACAAACTCAACAGGAAATCTCATAACCTCCGTTAGTGAAAGAAAGAAAAACCACCACATAAGATACTGTAATGAACTCATTCTTTAATTATATTGGTGTTAAACCTACTGTATTCCAAGTTCTCTATGGTTCATACCCTTACATACTAGCCATAGATGCATCAAAATAAGCAAACAACACACGAAAGGCAGAATCTGTCAAAAACAGAACAGTTTGTAGCAATCTGTAACTTTCGAATACTTATGAACACCCAAAATCCTACCAAAACAGGAAGTGTTAGGCAATTTGTCTATTGATCTACCACAAAAATAATCAACGCAAAATCACGTTTCTGTGATTTATTGATTTTTGTCTCGTGAGCGCAAAGTTTTTGTTTTTTAGCAGAATCAAATTAACTGTCACCATAGGTTATCCTATAGGTTCTACTTCGCACATCCACTAAATAAAACATGAAAACAAATCTAAACAGAAAGTATATTGATTATTTATTTAATAACATCAAGGAAAAATATTGGGTTGTCTCCGAACAAGCGCTTTTCTTTAAAGCCTTTTTAGCTAGGCATTCAGATTTCAATGATGCTCACATAAAAGACAAGAATTGAAGCATAAAGAGAGCATAATAAAACATGTGACAAACACATCTAAGTCTAACATACTTCCTATGCATAGGCATATTATAAGCAAACAAATTTGCAAGGCAAGCAAAAACTAGCATATGCAAAGAAGAAGAAAGGGACAATAGCAATTTCAACATGACGAGAGGTAATTTAGTAACATGAAAATTTCTACAACCATGTTTTCCTCTCTCATAATAATTACATGTGGGATCACAAGAAAATTCATCAAAATAGCTATCACATACAATATTTTCAACATGATCCACATGCATGCAAAATTGACACTCTTCCAAAATAGTGTGATTATCATTAACTAAAGGCATGACCTCTCCAAACACACTTTTGTCAAAAACTTCATTAGATTGAACATTATCCAAATATGTGGGATTTAAATTTGACACTCTTCCAATCCCACTTTCAATATTATCGCAAACATTATTATCAATCTCATATTCATCATGGGGCTTGAATAAATTTTCACGATCATAAGAAGAATCACCCCAATCATGATCATTGCAACAAGTAGTAGACATAGCAAAACTAGCATCCCCAAGCTTAGGGTTTTGCATATTATTGCAATCATGCTTTTCATTTAAGGAACTACCAAGTATGTGTGCAATAGCAACGAGCTCATGTTTAACATAAGGAACTATAGCAAATTCATCTTCATAAATATTGGCATCAAGGCCACAAGAATAGCAAGCATCATGTTCGTAAAGGGATATTTCAATCAAATCATCGGGATCATCATTATCTATAGATTCATTCATATCATTATTTTCTTCCAAAGCAACAGTCATCCTCTCAATAAATTCTTTGACACAGACATTATGAGCATAGTTTTCATAGCAATATTTAAGTATGTCAAAATTTTCAAATTCCTAGAGAGTAATATCATACTTTTCAATCAAATAAGCAACTTCATAAGCACCCTTAAAAGCAACAAATTCCTCAATATGTTTGATATCATAGTAACTATAAACACCCTTTGCATAAAACGATAAGATTTCATTTTCATTAAACTCGCATAGGTAGGGAAGGTGTTTTTTAGGGTTCTTAGAGCAACAAGTAAAATCACAAAATTCACAAAGATTACAAGCATAACCCACCAATCTGTTTATTTGATCCCATAAGAGTCTCCCTTTTTCAGACAAACAGTGATGCACAAAATGAGCATGCTCATCTAAAGATTTCCCATCAACTAGGCTAGCTGGGGTTTTAGCACTGTAAGTGCATCTAGTGCCCCTTAGTGATTTCGGTGTATTGAAGACTTATAGGTTAAGGGACTGATGCGTTTGTGAGTGTACACAGGTCTATAAGTCTATGAAGAGTTTGATATTTACAGAGAAAGTTGACCACTAAAAATGAAGTTCTTCAACTGAAGACTTTGGATTTCTGAATACTTTCAGAAGACTTTGAAAGTGAAGAAATCGGTGTGACCTTGAAGACTTGGAATTCATTCGAGGAACATGAAGCGTGAAGACTTTTGTTTTCATAGTTTCATTTTCTCTTTCTTGAGTCATAGGAAACACCGTACTGTTAAAGGGTTGAGGAAATACTAAGGAAAAATTTCCATGTGATGCTCAACTCAAAATCCAACACCTACCAATCCCTTTGAGTGAAGCCATTGGAAATCTCGTACAGTTCAGTCACGTTTTTTAGTGACAGAGAAGAAGTTCTTCTAGTCGCTGAGGAATTTGTTCTGACTGAGGAGTTAGGAATTCGCCAGTGCGGATTGCCTACACAGTGAGGAGCATGACAGCCCTGAGGAATTTGAGAGTCAAAATTCCAACCATTGTTGTGCTACGCACTAGCTGTCCCAAAATATCTACCCACCTAATGGTCATATTATTGAAGGGCATTTATGTCTTATCATGTCAGGCTGCTCCCCGACTATAAATAGCCGCCCCCTACAACCACTAGCTGGTTGGCTACTCTGAGAGAAACTGACACTTGTCATTTGAGAGCATCCCATCCTACGAGGACTTTGAGCGAAAATCATCAAGTGAGGAAAACCCAAAACCCAAACCCAAACACCTTCAAACCCAAAGTGATTGAGCATCACTGAAGAGATTGATCCTGCATGGATCCGACGCTTGTTACCTTTGAAGACTGTGCTTCTTCCAGACGGTTAGGCGTCAAGGTCTAGAGCATCCAAGAGGAATTGTGGATCATCGAGTGACCGAGTTTTTGAAGGTTCGGAAGTCACCTGAAGACTTACCACGAGTGATTGGGCGAGGTCTGTGTGACTTTACCTCCAGGAGAATACGGTGAGGACTGTGTGTCCGGGACTGTGTGTCCTTTGGTTTAAATACCTAGCCTCTCCAACCAGATGTACAACTGAGACAGCAGTTGGAACTGGTCTACCAAATCATTGTCTTCACCAAGCTTACTGGTTCTATTTCCTCAACTCTTTCAATTCCTCATTTCACTTGTTGTGTTCTTGTTCATATCTGTTTGAAGACTTTGACTTAAGACTTTCTCAATTTCCTCAGTTCAATTTCTTCAGTTTGTTCGTCTTCATCCTGTGTTTACGATTTCTGTACTCTGTGCTTGTCTTCATTTCCTCATGATGACTATGCTTGTGTTCTGTTATGTTTACTTCTGAGTACTTATTCCGCTGCAAGTAGTTCTTCGCTAAGGAATTTCCTCACCAACAAGTTCCTCAGTGAAGAATTCATAAAAATTGCCTATTCACCCCCCTCTAGTCGATATAACGCACTTTCAATTGGTATCAGAGCAAGGTACTCCCTTGTTCTGTGTGATTTTGGTTTAACCGCCTGGAGTTTTAGTTATGTCGACCACAGGTATGATCAAGGTCTCTGTTGGGTGTCCTACCTTCGATGGAACGGACTACCCCTACTGGAAGAATAAGATGTGAATGCATCTTGAGGCAATTGATAATGATCTCTGGTATGTTGTGGAAAATGGTGTTCCCTCGGTCACACCTTCTCTGAACGCTACTGATGTGAAGAGATTCAAGCAACTCGATTCTCAAGCGAAGAACATCATATGTGGCCATCTGAGCAAAGCGCCATATGGAAGGGTGAGTGCTTCGGAAACTGCTAAGCTTATCTGGGATAGGCTGTCCAAAGTAAATGAAGGAGTCTCAACTCAACATGACTCTCGTGTTGACATTCTTCGCAATCTCTTCAACCGCTTGAAAAGACTCGACAATGAAAATGTTCAACAAACCTTTGATCGCCTCACTGACATCTCAAATGAGCTTCAAGAACTTGGTGCCACTGACATAACCGACCATGAGGTGGTGAAGAAATTGCTGAGATCGCTTGATTCTTCATTTGATACTCTGGCACTGATGATTCAAGAGCGTGCTGATTACAAGTCACTTGACCCCGCTGATATCCTCGAGAGGCTAAACACTCATGAGTTCCAGCTTGGTGAGAAGAGAGATCTCTATGGTTCGAGCTATGGCAAACCACGTGCTCTGAAGGCTAAGGCTGTCTCTGAGTCTGAAGATGAAGACTCTGGCAGCAGCCTTGGTGATCCTGATGAACTGAGCCAGGAACTAGCACTGCTCGTAAAGAAATTTCAGAAGTTCTCAAGACGTGGTCGCTTTGGCAAATCCTCAAGGAGTAATGATTCCTCATCCAGTGACTACAAGAAGAGGCTATGCCACAAATGCAAGAAGCCTGGTCACTACATTCAAGATTGTCCTAAGTGGGATAAGGAATTAAAGAAGAAGAAGTACAAGGATGACAGTTCTGATGATGCCAAGAAGAAGAAGAGATCTTCAAAGTCTTCATCATCAAAATCCTCAAAATCTTCATCTCACAAGAAGAGAAGCTCCAAGAAGGCTCGGGAATTCATTGGCAAGGAAATGGACTCTAAGGATGAATCTGAGGAAGAGGAGGCATCCGAGGAGTCCGAGTATGGTGTGGCAAGCCTAGCTCTTTCTACTGCATTCGTCAGCAAGTCTATCTTCAACTCTGAAGAAAATGGTATCACCAACAAGGCTGATGAAGGCAATGATGACTACGCTCCCACCTATTGCTTCATGGCAAAGGGTGCCAAGGTAACTAAATACCCCTCCTCTGAATCTAGTGAGGATGAATCTGATGAAAACCTCAAGCCTAGCTACTCTAAACTTGCTAAGATTGCTGTGAAACAACAAAAGGCTATTGAAAAGGTTCAAAACATGCTAGACAAAAGTGATGATATGTTGGGTGAAGAAATGGATCGCACTAAAGACTTGACTGGAAATCTTCAGATACTTCAGTCCAAGTTTGAAAACCTTCAAGGTCATCATAACACTCTCTTGTCTGATCACGAGAAGGTTTCTTATGAATTTCTTCAAAGAAAGAAAGATCTTGAGAAGCTAAGAATGAGTTATGGAGATCTTCAGAAGGAGCGTGATTCATTGCTTGCTCAACAAATCAGTGCTACTCAGGAAGAACTTGTTCCTCCATGTTTGAAGTGCATTGAACGTGAAAATGCTAATTCTTCACCTGAATGTTCAAATGCATCTAATGCTACAAATTCTTCATATGTATCTGCTATCACTAATTCCTCATCTAAGGACATTGCTAGTATCACTGATGATGTAGGGTTGAAGGAATTGTACACGACAGGCATGTACAAAAGCCTCAAAGGGCATCAGATTCTTTGTGATGTGCTTAAAAAACAGATCCTCAACAGGAACCCTAGGAAAGAGGGTATTGCGTTTGAGAGGAAACTCAATGCTGATGGAACATATTGGAAGCCTGAGCAGTACCCCAAAACCTCATGGGTTGCTGCAAAGGGACCTCTAGTTGATCCATCCAATCTATCTAGCTTTACATGTGAATCTCCTCATTCTTCTGATGAGTCATTTGACTCCAACTATAAACTGTTCAAAAATCAGAATGGTAAAGTATTTGCTAGATATGTTGGCACTAAATGCAGGAACAGTTCTCCTATGAAGAAAATCTGGGTTCCCAAAAGGTGCCTTGAAAGTCTTCAGGTGAATGTCCTCATGACACCACCTGTGAAGAATAGGAACCCAGATCAAATTCTTCATATGGAACCAAGTCCTCATATGAAAAAAATTCCTCACGTGGATCAAATTCCTCAAAAGGATCAAAGTCCTCATATGATCATCATTGTGCTAACCCCTCTGTTTCGCAGGGAAGAGCTAAGGGCTATGAATATCAGCATTATTCTTCTAACCGTTATGTTCATAAGTCCTTGAAGAATTTCTCTGCTTATTCATATGCTTATCCGAACTCCTCTTATGTGAAACAAAGTGGACTGGCTTCTATGCCACCTTTATCATATGGAGCTCACAGAGTGATGAACTCTTTGCCAGCCCTTCAGATGTGGGTGGTGAAGAAAATAAACTAATCTCTTATCCAGGGTCAGGTCTCGAAACATGCTTAAAACGTATGAAGAGTTTGCTGGAGACCTGAAAATTGCCTGAAAGGACGCAGGCTAATCATGAAGAAATGAACTTTCATTTCTCACGTCCTCATACTGTTTTATCTGTTCTACTACCTGATGATATTGGTGTCATATTCTTCATTGATGAAGTATATGAGTTCGTAAGTTGCACTAATTCATATGAAGGATGATCAACCCAAAGCCAATGTGTGGGTCCTCGATAGTGGATGTACGAATCACATGACTGGTGACAAGAATCTATTGATGGATGCTCCCTTATCACCATCGCATCTGAAGCATATCATCTTTGCTGACAAAGGCAAAAGTCAGGTATTGGGCCTAGGTAAGGTTGCGATCTCAAAGGATCGACACGTGGACAAAGTCATGCTTGTCGAGTCCTTAGGATACAACCTCATGTCTGTCTCAATGCTGTGTGATCTCAATATGGTTGTTGTCTTTGGCAAATATCATTGTGTTGTGATCTTGGAAGCTGACAATTCCAAAGTCTTCGAAGGCTTTAAGAGAGGAGACTTGTACATTGTTGATTTCTCTACAGGACCACAACCGGCCGTATGCCTACTTGCAAAAGATTCAGAAGGCTAGCTATGGCCTCGACGACTTGGTCATGCTGGCATGAGGAATCTGCACACGCTTGCGAAGAAGAAGCATGTCATTGGCATTAAGAATGTCAAATTCCTCAAGGATCATTTATGCGGAGCCTGTGAAGCTGGAAAGATGAACAAGGCCAAACATCCAGCAAAGACTATCATGACTACCACTCGACCATTTGAATTGCTTCACATGGATCTCTTTGGTCCTAATCATTATTTTGCAATTTTAAATTATGCAACTCAATTGGCTTTGTTATTGTTGATGATTATTCTCGTTACACATGGGTACACATTGTCACTTACAAACATGAGGTGCAGGAAGTCTTCAAACGATTTTCCTCGAGGGCTTCAACCAACTTTGGTGTGAAGATCAAGCACATCAGTAGTGACAATGGGACTGAGTTCAAGAATTCCGGTGTTGATGGCTATCTTGATGAACTTGGTATTATTCATGAGTTATCTGCTCCTTATGCTCCTCAGCAGAACGGCGTCGTGGAGCGCAAGAACAGAACTCTTGCTGAGATGGCTTGCACTATGCTTGATGAATACAAGACACCTCATCGCTTCTGGATTGAGGCAATTAATACTACGTGCCACATCATCAATAGAGTATATCTTCAAAAATTCTTCAAGAAGACTGGTTATGAACTCCTCACTGACAAAAATCCCGATGTGAGTTATTTCAAAGTCTTTGGTGCTAAATGTTGGATTAGAGATCCTCCTCACAGTTCTAAATTTTCACCGAAAGCACATGAGGGTTTTATGCTTGGTTACGGAAAGGACTCGCACACCTATAGAGTCTTCAACAGTGTTCTTCACAAAGTTGTTGAAACCGTAGATGTGCGGTTCAATGAAACTAATGGCTCGCAAAGAGAGCACCTACCTTCTATGATAGATGAACCAGCACCTGAGGAATCTATAAAGTTCAAGGCTACTGAGGATATCATTCCTACCGAAGAATCTGCTGAAGAATTAATTCTAGATCGTGAAGAACGTCGAGCTGGAGCAACTGAAGAAAATGGGGCTGAGGAAAATGGTCCTGAAGAAAATGTGGATCAAATTCCTCGACGACAACCCGCGCATCCTCGCGTTGCAAATGAACTTCAAATTGAGAGAATCATCGATGACATTGAAGCACCAGTTCCTCTCACACGCTCAAAAGCTTCACATTTGTCTAACTTTTGTGGGCACTTTGCTTTTGTCTCTATCACAGAGCCCACTAAGGTAGATGAAGCATTTCTAGAGCCTGAGTGGATTCAAGCTATGCAAGAAGAACTACATCAGTTCGAGCTCAACAACGTTTGGGAACTGGTCAATCGTCCAGATCCTCTCAAGCACAATATCATTGGCACAAAGTGGATCTACCGCAACAAGCAAGATGAAAATGGCCTTGTGATGAGGAATAAGGCACGGCTTGTAGCTCAAGGCTACACATAGGTTGAAGGAATTGATTTCGATGAAACTTTTGCACCTGTTGCTAGACTTGAGGCTATTCGCATATTACTTTCTTATGCTAACCATCATAATATCACTTTATATCAAATGGATGTGAAAAGTGCATTCCTCAATGGTAAGCTTGAGGAAGAAGTATATGTTGCTAAACCCCCTAGTTTTGAAGATCCAAAACATCCTGACAAAGTCTTCAGACTCAATAAGGCCCTGTATGGCCTCAAGCAGGCCCCTGGGGCGTGGTATGATACTTTGAAGGAATTCCTCATGAAGAAAGGCTTCAAACCTGGTTCACTCGACCCAACTCTTTTCACTAAGTCTTATGATGATGAATTGTTTGTGTGCCAAATATATGTTGATGATATTATCTTTGGCTGTACTAACCAACTTTATAGTGATGAATTTGCCTATATGATGAGTGAAGAATATCAAATGTCTCTGATGGGAGAATTGAAATTCTTTTTAGGTCTTCAAATTTGTCAACAGCACAATGGCATATTCATATCTCAGGAGAAATACCTCAAAGATGTATTGAGGAAATTCGGCATGCAAGATTGCAAAGGGGTAAAAATTCCAATGCCCACAAGTGGCCATCTATGCACTGATGAAAATGGTATCGACTTTGATCAAAAGGTATACCGCTCCATGATTGGCTCCTTATTGTACTTATGTGCATCTAGGCCAGATATTATGCTTAGTGTTTGCATGTGTGCCCAATTTCAAGCTACACCGAAGGAATCACACCATAAGGCTGTGAAGCATATTATTCGATATCTAGCTCACACACCAACACTTGGATTATGGTACCCCAAGGGCTCGGCTTTTGATCTCATTGGATATTCAGACTCTGACTATGCTGGTGATCATGTGGACGGTAAGTCAACATCTGGCACATGCCATTTCCTCGGACGATCTTTGGCCTGTTGGTCCTCACAGAAACAGAACTGTGTACCACTATCTACAGCTGAAGCTGAGTACATTGCTGATGTGTCTTGCTGTGCTCAATTGCTGTGGATGAAGCAAACTCTCAAGGACTACGGAGCCAACATGAAGAATGTGCCTCTCTACTATGACAATGAGAGTGCAACGAACATTGCTCACAACCCAGTTCAGCACTCGAAGACAAAGCACATCCAAATTCGTCATCATTTTCTTCGTGATCATGTGTGGAAGGGCGACATCTCTATTGAGCATCTACGGACTGAAGAACAGCTAGCCGATATCTTCACTAAGCCCTTGGATGAGAAGAGATTCAGCAACTTGAGGTGTGAGCTAAATATCCTAGAATCTTCGAATGTTCTTTGAAAAGGACACTCATCCTAACACTTATGCAAAATTGATGACTTTGATGTGCAACACACAAAGTAACGTTTTTCTTCAAACAATGAAGACTAATCCTCTAAGTGTGAAGAAATTAACAGAGAAATTGATTCTCAGAGCCCTACGATAATTGTACGCGGCGTCTGAAATCAGCTTTCTTATACGGTGGGTTACGCCACCACCAAAAGTTGAAACTCTTCAATTCGAGTTTTTCCTCAGTTTTTGAAATTCCTCAGTTGTTCAAATTCTTCAACTTTGCATTATCTTCACTATTTCTGTCGTTTTTTCACTGGGTTCCGCCACCACCAAAAGTTGAAACTCTTCAATTCGAGTTTTTCCTTAGTTTTTGAAATTCCTCAGTTGTTCAAATTCTTCAACTTTTCATTGTCTTCACTATTTCACGAGTTTATGTCCTCTACAACATTCACTTATTGCTATTTCTTCAAGTTGATTTTCTCTGCTAAGTGAATGTGATCGGACCCTTCCCCCCCTATGCTAAACTCAATCCAATCTTTTCACAAATTCTTCATGTGCGTTCTATTTGACACTCGTTCAAAATCTTCACTGTGTCCTTGTTAGCTGAAGAAATTGTGAACGGAACTTTTAACTTATCTTATCTTAATTTTCGGTTTTGCCACTCAAATAGTTCCGCATCCCATGATAAAACTTTTCTATTCACCCATGATCTCACGATCGCCACCTCAAAGTACATGGGTGACACATGTCAAGCGAATGAGAAGGGTCAAGGGCACGTTCTTCCGATATCCTCGGGCGTACAGTTTTTCACTCCGACTATAAATACCCTCCTCCCCTTCCTCACTTTGTTTTTACTCCGCTCGAGCTTCTCAAACCCTAGCTCCGTTGCTACTTCATCATCGCAATGAGGAAGAGCTTCACTGCCTCCACCTCGTCGCTGCCGTACTCGTGTCGGCTGCGGATTTCTTCCCTTCGCCGCCACCGTAGCTGTTTTCCTCTACAGAGTTAGGGCGTGGAAGATCTGAACTGATGAACTTCACATCTACACTTCCCAGTTCGTCATGTTCTTCATCAAGGGTAATTAAAAGTTACTTTTACTGCCCTCTTTGATTCAAATGTTTTCTTAAAAATCTTCAAAGGTGTTTGTTCTTCAAATCTTCACACACTGAACACCTCACATGTCATCTGCTTTTGATTCGTTTCTCTAAGCAATAATTTTTCTTCAATATTCCTCAATTGTGTGGATTTTTGATCTATACAACTCTGGAACCTAAGACAATGAACGCTTAGTGAAATTCTTCAAGACTCATCTGGTCAAATTCCTCAAACTTATTCTTTTTGAAAAACCTTCTGAGAACGCATATGACCTCTCCAAATCCCTCGCAACTATACTCTGTTCATAGGTACTCATGTCTGCTGCTGAATCACTAGGTTCTCATCAACTTAACTCATTTGCAACGTTCCTCGAAGAAAAGTTGCATACTTCTTCAGAAAATTCCATTGTTCATATTCCTCGGCTGAAGAAAATGGCTGATGGTAAGAAGCCACAGAAGGGTGGAAAGAGGCCTGAGGTAAATACTGCTTTCGAGATCCCCGATGACATATACAAGGATTATTGCACTACTAATGAGGCCAAATTTGGCAAGGAGGACAAAAATCAGCGCAAGGTGCGCATACAAAGGATAGAGAGGAGATGGGTATGGGAATGGAGGGAGTACAGATATGTTACTCCCAAGTATATGAAGAAATTTGATATCAACCCTCCATGCCAAAGACCTCCGTTGAGGCCTAGCCAATTGGCAGATCCCACCAGCCTCAAGCGCGGTGAGGATTATCCTGATGAATGGGCAAAGCGCCAGGACAAGCTGTCCAAACAGGCAAGAGAAGCAGTGAGGAAATTTAATGAAGACTCTGCTGCTGCTGCTTCTGCCGTTGAGGCATCTGCAAGCAAGCCAAGGAAGGCCATGCCTAAGAAGCCTGCTCACAAGCCAAGTGCTGCACCCTCAATGCCCTCACGGCCAAGCTCCTCAGCAATGCCCTCATGGCCTGATTCTTCAATGCCCTCACGGCCAATTCCTCAACCTGCTCCTCCTTCAAAGTCTTCAGCTCCTCCGACAAAGTCCTCAGCTGCTCCAACCAAATCCTCTGCACCTGTGCATCTCGCCACGTGCCAAAGGACTACAGGCTTCTCAATTGCCTCAGGAGCATCTGCAAGTTCCTCTGCTGCACCAAATTCTTCAATTGGCCCCTCTCTACTGAAGAAAAAGGCTACTGCTGGACGAGGTCCTCAACCAAGTCCTCACGAGAAGCAGGTCGCCTTTCAAATGCCATCTGATGATGATGAGGCTGATGATGAAGATCTCGACAAAATCATCAGACACAGGCAAGTCAAGGCCGCTAGAGCCAAAGGCAGCAATGTGCCAATGTTACTGGATCCAAAGTTGATCCTAGACTTCATTGATCTATGGCACAAGGACCCAAACACGCCTTTGTCGGAGATGAACCTCACTCCTGGTCAAAGTCATGTCTTGACTTCTTTCATTGGAGAAGAAAAATGGAAGTATGACCAAGCAAGGTCATTGAAGAAAGTGCAATACAAGAAGCAGCGCTGCCTAAAGGACAACATCCTCAATCTTTCGCCTGAGCGGCTTCTTTCACTGCAAGATGAAATCAAGAAGCTCAGCAAAGAATTTGAAGCCTACAAGGCTGACTGGAAGGGCGCTAAGGTCCGATTCGTCAACCTGACGAAGACTTTCACTTCAAGTGTTGCTGCTCATGTGCGCATTGAAGTCACTCCTGCTGAAGCATCTGTTCAACCTACTAAAGAACATGCCAGCACCGCTGATGATAATCAGGGTGCTGAAGAAAATGAAAGTACCAGGGCTGATGACTGCAATCCAGCCGCTGGAAATTGCCAGGGCATCCACTAGTGGTGCGCCTGAAGAAAATGAAGAAATCAGGGCAACTGCATCAGTTGTGCCTGAAGAAAATGAACAAAATCCCTCTGCTCCTCCTGCAGCAACACCAACGCCAACTCCAATCCTTCCATCTGCATCAGATGTGAAGAAGACCAAGGCTGTAGAGCATGCATCAATGAAGAAAAGGAAGGCATCAGCTTTATCAGATTCTTCAGCTCCGAAGAAGATGAAGCCTTTGATAAGCTCATTTGACAACCCAATTAATGTCGTTCCTGTCTCATCCATGCCATCAAAGGACCTTGTTCCTTTTGATGAAGAGTATGTGATTCCAAGTGAATCAGATGAAGAAATTCCTTCTGATGCTTCGTCGGAGCAGTTGGATGAAGAAATTGAAGTGGATGCAATCCCTTCAACACCTGTTGTCACCTCACTTATGCCTCGGTTTACTGCTGAAGAGGTTGGCGTTGAAGAAATGGTAGATGAAGATGTGGACATTGGCTGTACCACTCCCGTGCTGAATGATAACTTTTGGGAAAGTCAGCACCCCAACTCTCCAATGTTCACTCCACTTCAACAAATTCCTCAGTGCTACTGAAGTACAAATGGGATCTGAAGAACCTCATGCAACCCCATCTATCCATGAAGAAATTCCAGCCACTAGTGCTGATGAAAATGTAAGTGAAGAATTGATGACCCAGGCTGCTACTGAAGAAGAGCCTGAAATTCCTCAGCCTGTTGAACTTGAGATTGAGATTCCTGAGGTGGTGATGCAATTGACTAATACTCCTCACCCCACGCCAAAGGATCCCTTCTCAAAGAAGCAAAAATTCAGGGCTGATGATTTCTTCAGCGAGCATGTTTTCTTCATTGAATTCAACCCATATGACTCTGCTCGTCTTAGAAGGAAGCACTTCTGGACTGCCAGCCAGGCCAACTTCTATTCTTCACTGCTTTTCAACAAAGACAAAGTCTTCGACCACGCACATATTCCTCACGTGGCTATGGAATCAATGCCTTGCTTCTCTCCAGTCCTCAAAGTGATTCACGATGCAGGACTACTCAACTTTTGCACTGACATTGTTGATTGGAATGAAGAGCTTATTCTTCAGTTCTACGCAACGCTGCACATCACAGGTGATGTTGATGATATCAACACTTGGGTGTTGGACTGGATGATCAATAATACTCATTATAAGGCACCGGCCTCTGAATTACTTCATGCCCTACCAATCAGTCCTCCACCTGAAGGTGCTCGTTGTCTGTACCAAGAACCTGAACTTACTGCTCATTACATGGAAGTGCTAATGAAGCCTCTGAAGCCCGGTCAAGCCCCAAGGACCGAATTCCTCATGAAGGACTTACTGTATGTGCCATGAACAGTCTAATGCATTCTGACAAAGACTTTGAGTCCTATCAAAGGCCACGACTCATCTGATGAGGACATTGTTGGCATCATGAAGAATCTGCTATTTAACATCATGCACGGCATTCCTGTAAACTATCATGATTTCTTCATGAGGACTCTGGAAAATGTTGCACAATCTCCATTTGAGCTGAAGCCTTATGCTCCTTGGATTATGAGATTCATTAGGACAAGGTCTTCACTCAACTACATAGCAGATACACTCAACCATGGCAGCTACTTGCCCCCTATTGAAGTCCTCAAGCAGACATTTTCCTCAGCTGATCAAAAGGGCAAGGCCACTGCTATTGTTGATGAAGGCATTCGTCCATTGGATGGTCAGTTTCACAAAGCTGCATCCTATTCCACCAATGATGACTCTGCCACTCACGATTCTGCTGCCAATGCTCCCAAGTCAACTCCTCGAGCCACTGCTCCTCGTGTGATGACTGATTGTGAGCTGCTTCTTAGTTTTCACCAGAAGGTGGATCGAAACCACAAATGGGTTAAGCGTCAGTTTGGTTCTATTCTTCACAACATGACTTCTACACATAATGCAGTGAAGAAAAACCATTACTATCTCCATGAAGTCTTCGATCGCACCTAGGCTATTCTGTCACATCTATATGATGAAGAAGATCTTAAGCAAATGGGGCTTCAAGGACGATTTTGACTGGTCTGCTCCTCCACTGAAGAAATACAAGAGGGTCAAGGTCCCTCCATTGGTAGCCAATTCATATTCTTCATCACGCGACACGGACGAGTATGAAGACTTGGACGACACTACGGCAGGCCCTACAATGACACAAGACCCCAACAACGTTGGCGCTCCTTCATCATCATGATATTTTTCAGGGACGTTAGTCCTCATTTTCAACCCTTTTGGTCATTCGATGACAAAGGGGGAGAAATTTGAGTTAGTCTTGAAGCGTGTCTATCTTATATGGGCGTTTTTTCTAAGTTACAACTCTCGCTCTTTTGATGACTTTGCTGGATCGAGTTGTAATCTTAAACTCTATGGTGGTCTGATACTTTTGCTGAGTTCTTCTGCATGCTTATTCCTCATTAATGTCAATGCACGCATGCTGAATTACTTCAGCCACCATATTTCATCATGCATTTCAAATTCTTCATATTATATGTCAAATGCGTGTATGAATTACAAGATATAGGGGGAGATCTCCATGATTATACTCTTCAAGTGTGCATTGCTTAAAAAGCAAATTCCTCACTATGCACATCTTCAGGGGGAGTTCTTCTATATCTTGCAATCAAATTCCTCAATATCAGTATTTACACTTCATATGTTTATCCCCGTTGAAAACTTAACCTATATTGTCATCAATCACCAAAAAGGGGGAGATTGTAAGTGCATCTAGTGCCCCTTAGTGATTTTGGTGTATTGAAGACTTATAGGTTAAGGGACGGATCCGTTTGTGAGTGTACACAGGCCTATAAGACTATGAGGAGTTTGATATTTACAGAGAAAGTCGACCCCTAAAAATGAAGTTCTTCAACTGAAGACTTTGAATTTCTAAAGACTTTCAGAAGACTTTGAAAGTGACGAAATTGGTGTGACCCTGAAGACTTGGAATTCATTCGAGGAACATGAAGCATGAAGACTTTTGTTTTCGTAGTTTCATTTTCTCTTTATTGAGTCATAGGAAACACTGTACTGTTAAAGGGGGTCGAGGAAACACCTTCAAACCCAAAGTGATTGAGCATCAGTGAAGAGATTGATCCTGCGTGGATCCGACGCTTGTTACCTTTGATGACTGTGCTTCTTCCAGACGGTTAGGCGTCAAGGTCTAGAGCATCCAAGAGAAATTGTGGATCACCGAGTGATCGAGTTTGTGAAGGTTCGGAAGCCACCTGAAGACTTACCACGAGTGATTGGGTGAGGTTTGTTTGACTTTACCTAAAGGAGAATACGGTGAGGACTGTGTGTCCGGGACTATGTGTCCTTTGGTTTAAATACCTAGCCGCTCCAACCAGATGTACAACTGAGACAGCAGTTGGAACTGGTCTACCAAATCATTGTCTTCACTAAGCTTACTGGTTCTATTTCCTCAACTCTTTCAATTCCTCATTTCACTTGTTGTGTGCTTGTTCATATCTGTTTGAAGACTTTGACTAAAGACTTCCTCAATTTCCTCAGTTCAATTTCTTCGGTCTATTCATCTTCATTCTGTGTTATCCTGTGTTTACGGTTTCTGTACTATGTGCTTGTCTTCATTTCCTCATGATGACTATGCTTGTGTTATGTTATGTTTACTTCTGAGTACTTATTCCGCTGCAAGTAGTTCTTCGCTAAGGAATTTCCTCACCAGCAAATTCATCAGTGAAGAATTCATAAAAATCGCCTATTCACCCCCCCTCTAGTCGATATAACACACTTTCAAGCACGAGCGCATAAGGATCGAAGATTATCCAAGTAGAACACTGTTGACACCGATTTCGGTCAAAGTGAAACATGATTCTTAGATATTATAAAAATAAAATCATTTACATAAAATGAAAAAATAATGAGTTGCCGGATACGTGGATAAAAAATACCATGATGAATTTCTGTCGTGTTGTTCAATATAAAACAGCAGACCCAAAAATAAAAGAGAAGGAGCAATATCATCGCATAAATTAGAGGACATATGACTTTTATACACTTACGCCATCAGCAACGATAAGATCCTAATGTTGGCGCAAATTCAAAGACAGCACTAACATTGCCAAAATATTATATCGTACGAGGATTATTCTGCCACCGCTAAAAATATATATTGGCACAACAATGTTCGCGTAAAATAATATAACGCGCGATGATGTATGAAGAAAATATCAAGTCATCGTATAATTAGCAATGAAAAAATGCCTTCCCATGTCACTAGAATTATTTTAGAAACGTGCATGCATGCGATTATATTAGGCGACAAGAATAACATCTAATTGAATAATTAGACAACCCATGGTCCGAACATGCTCGGCCTGCATGCATCTATGTAGTGCATGTATGAGCTAAGTGCATGCATGTGTTATGCATGGATTAATTATGCGGCAAGATTAAGATCTAATTGACTAATTAGCCAGCCCATGGTCCGAACACTTACGGCCTGCATGTATTAACTTATGACAATCTATTAAGAGCCCGTCCAATTAAACGCTTGTAGCCCATTAAAAAAAACATCAGAAGAATGATCCACTCGGTCAAGTTTTCTCCATGATCAAAAGACGTGGGCAAGCTCCCACAATCCCACGATCAAAAGAGCGTGAGCACGCCCAGCCGGAGCCCTTCACTGCGCTCCCTGCTCCTATAAATACCAGCCGAACCCATAGACTTGGGTGTTGAACGATTCATCCATCCATCATTCACACACGTACATGCGCTGCAACACCGTCTTCGTCGCCGGCCGTTTGTCTCACCGTCGTCGTCGTCGTCGGTCATCCGCTCGCTGCCGCCGTCGCCGGCTGTCCGTCTTGTCGTCGCCGTCGTCGCCGGCCATCCGCTTGTCGCCGTCGTCGCCGTTCGTTCGCCATCGTGCACATACGTCGTCGGCCGCACTGCTCGTCATCTGCACCGCCCACAAGCTGCTACACGCCGGCGTTGCTTGTCCGCATCACACGAAAAAAAAACAAGGCAAGGTGAGAATGCATGGCTACCTTCTTGCTCCTTTCTTGATGCATTCCTCTTGCACCATATGTCCCAAAGTACTATGGGTGTTCTACGTCACTTCACATAGCACATCTAGTTTGGTCGCATGGGATCTAGCATCCCTTGTTGATACAAACCATGGTTAAATGATGTTCATCTTGTTTTGGTCTCGTGGGATCATGCATCTCATGTTGATACAATTCAAGAATAAAAATATGTTCCGTCTTGTTTTGGTCTCATGGTGATCTTGCATCCCATGTTGATACAATTCAAGGTTAAAATATACCCATTGATGATCCTTCTCTTTCACCGTACACCTCATATATGTTCCGTGCTACCCAAGCAATTTTTGCTTGATTCGGTCTCATGGCGATCTTGATCCCATGCTAATACAAATCAAGATGATGCATGACATGCCTAGTGGTCATATATCACTCCTCAGTCATATAATGATGCAAACTAAGTGCACACGATGCAACTAAAATTCATCTTGTTTTGGTCTCATGGCGATCTTGCATCCCATGTTGATGCAATTCAAGAATAAAAATATGTCCATTTTGATTTGGTCTCATGGTGATCTTGCATCTCCATGTTGATACAAGTCAAGACCAAAAAATTATGCTCATCTTGTTTTGGTCACATGGCGATCTTGCATCCCATGTTGATACAATTCAAGAATAAAAATATATCCATCTTGATTTGGTCTCATGGTGATCTTGCATCTCCATGTTGATACAAGTCAAGACCAAAAATTATGCTCATCTTGTTTTGGTCTCATGGCGATCTTGCATCCCATGTTGATACAATTCAAGAATAAAAATATCTCCATCTTGATTTGGTCTCATGGTGATCTTGCATCCCATGTTGGTACATATCAAGGATAGAAATAGAAATAAAGCTCATATTGATTTGGTTTCATAAAGTCCTGTTTTGTTGGAAATTCACACATGTTTCTTCCATATAATTTATCGTCTGGCTAGACCCCTAAACGCATCAGTATAGGGTGTAAACTTGTAGCATGCGGCTGTATATTTCTCAAGAAGTAGCATTATACGCTCAGTTTTTGTACTAGTGAAAACCCATGTGAAACAAAGCCATGACAACTCAATATACATGACTTTTGCTCTTCATAGTTTAGGGTCATATATATAGACTTTGAGAATTGTCATATACTTCATCATGTACATGCGAAACATATACTGATATATACTTCTGTTTGGTTACACCACAAGCGTACAATCTATGCTACATGGTGATAATACAAGCAAGAAGAAGTCCCGACACTTCATTTGGTTATGCTACATATGGGCACGAAGTTGCTACATGATGTTAGTACTAATACAAGTGAAGCGAAACTTTATAAAAGAAATATTCTCATTCAAACCCATATAAATATTTGACTAGATCCACTTAGTCGCATGCCCATATATGACATGTTTGAGACTAACAAAGCTAGTATTTAAGCATAACCCATATGTCATAATATAATCTCTCATACGGATTAAAATTGTACCATGCATAGAAAAGTAACTAGGGTCATAGCCTATGTTACTCGCACTAAACATAATATAGTGCGATCGAGTATGTCATCAACAAGTTTCGTATAGTCCTCGCATATAATGGCTTGAGGCAAAGCTATATACGTTGCTATAAAGTAAATCCAACTCATAAAAATAGTTATGCCCTATATTGCATATATACCGTTAGCCCGGCTAGTTAACCATTAAATAAGTCAACTACTACATATTTGCGATGGTTAATGAGCTAGGCATAAACGTGCTACATGAATGAACATTGTCAAATCATGAATGTTGTGCAACGCATATGTTAGCATAGACGAAGTTCAAGGCTCTCCGAGTACGCCGACATCGAAGACAGCGAGGAGGATTTTTATTTCTACATTTTGTAGTTTTCTTTTAATTCTACAATTTGTAGTACTCATGTGTTGCAATTCTATGTAATAGGATAGTTGGAATTCTTAATTAGGGGTTTTCTCTACGGAGATGTAATTAACAGACCTTTCATGTAAATGTAAGAGTTCTGGAAATAAAGTACCTGCAATGTTTGATCCTATTTTTATTGTATGCATTTATGCATTTCAATTATTCACTCTGTATCAATGACGTGGACGCGTGTTCTCACGCCTGCCATTTTCCCGTCATCAGATTCTGGCACGCCCGGTGGGACTTATTTCTCCCCTCATCTTTGAATTCCAACATAGGATTGCAACATATGAATTCCCATAGTACCTAAATCATAAAACATTATATACAAAAACCAAAAAAATCAAAGAAAACTAATATATGGTTTTCTTTATTTTGAAGGCATGGAGGGCCAAGTGCAGCAGTTTGTGACCCTTCGCTTCGGTGACCTTTGGCTTAATGTGCCAATTGGTCCTATCGTGACCTCACTAAGTGAAAGCTGGAAGACTACTGCCGCATCTCCAGTTGTACCAGATCAAGAAGAAGTCACTTCTCCACCAACGGAGGGGTTCACACCTGTTTTGTCAAAGTCTGCAAAGAGAAAAATGAGGGCTGCTAGAAAGAGGGTTGCTCAGAGTTCTGCAGGAAGGGTTACTCATGCTCTAGTGTCAGTAATGAAAGGAAAGATAGTTGAAGCAGAACCATCCTACCGCCGTCAATCCAAGGACAAGGGAAAGAAAGTGGTGTTTGAGAAATCCGAGTTTCCGCCACTTGTTTACAAGGGAAAAGAGAAGATGGTAGAGACACTCAACTCCAAGCTACCTGAGAAAAGAGGCGGCATTGCGGTCATATTGCCGTCAGAGTCATCTTCAACAGGAAGGCCCACCAACGCTCGGAATATACTTCGAGCCGATGCTCCTGAGTTTGTCCCCTCACTGGCCCATAAACCTAGTGAGAAATACTTGGGAATAATGCAAAAACGTTCTGTGGAATGGAAGGGAGTGTGCCTTACATCTGGTGACCTCAAAACAGGCCACATAAATCCAGCATGTGCACCATCAGTTCCTCTATTTGAAGAAGCAGCCATCTTACGAGAGTCCTTTGAAGGTTCGTTTGATCCAGTGCGACATCAACGGCAACAGAGAAATGTCCGTCGATCTTGGATTGATCTTCCAGCTGCCGTAGATCAAGAGGCGGCGAGCCGACACCGTTCTCATGTGAGCAAGTCTGTCAAGGGAAGATGGAAGAACACTCGTCCAAAGATCCAAGTTCAGAATCCAGATGACTCATATGTTGTTAAATGCATCTGTTAAGCAATAAGGTCACAGCTTCCCGGCGCATCCACATCAAAAAAATGATGAGGGTGGTGCCATCATGCGACTGGCGGAGGCCCTGGACCAACGGCCTGAGTACCAAGAATTCATTCAGCAACATCCTGAACATCAAGAGTATGTGAACCAAGCTGCTTATGTCCGTTCAAGAAGGGCGGCGTACAAAGAAAGAGAAAGGGCAGTAAGGGCAAGGTCTGGGTCAAGTAGAGTCCAAGGGGCAGAACCATCAGATGAGGACAGTCAAGCTAAAGTGAACAAGTGGCTATCAAATCCATCAAATGAGGTGGCCACGAGCTTGTCTCCATGGCCCTCTCGTAAGCAAACCAAGAATAAATCATTCGAGGTGTTCCAAGCAATGCCAGTTGGTGTTAGGGCGGCGTCAGACAAGACAAGCGAAACATCCTCCACATCAACACATTTCAAGAGGAAGAAGGCACGCAAAACTGTCATAGAAGGTCCTCGTCATAGTACACGAAGCCAAAAGGGTTCAGATTATGAAGAACTTGGGTCCAGCTGTGGTGGGTCTTATAATCCCCTATCGGACAGTACACCATGTCCTTCTGAAAATGAGATAGAACTCCACCATGGTGCGAAGCATACAGAACAAGTCCTAGTCGCGAATGAAACTCGTTCGGTCGAGGAGCAAGTAGCCAACCTTACGGCAGCACTTCAGCAAAAGGAAGATGAGCTAGCAGCCCTTCGAATTCAGATGAGCAATAACATGGTGGCGCGAGTGCTAGCAGCCAACATGGAGGAGCAGGGCTTAACCTTGAGGTGATCCAAAGAATGATCGCTAAGGGGGTAAAGTCCCAGTTGATCCAAACTCAGTACTCGATGCGGCCTGGGTATGTTAAGCCGTACCCACCCGATGTGGACCTAGTTCCTTTCCCCACAAATTACGGGCAGCCGCAGTTTAGTAAGTTCAATGGGAGTAGATCTCCCCATGAGCATATAGCACACTTCCTTGCTGCTTGCCAAGATACAGCCAACAATGGAGAACTTCTCCTTAGGCAGTTTGTACAGACATTGTCAGGGCCCGCCTTCACCTGGTACAGCAAGATACCTCCAAGCTCTGTAAAAACGTGGGAACAAATGCAAAACTCATTCCTCGAGCGGTTCTATAGCATGTAGAGGACGGTGGGCATAACTGAGTTGACCCAAACTGAACAAGGGTTCAACGAGAAGGCATTTGACTTCATAAATAGATGGAGAAACCTAAGTCTTCACTGCCCACAGCCCATCACGGAGCCAGAAGCAGTGCGGATGTGCATGAACAATCTCCGCTCGGAAGAGGCTGTCTAGTTACAAGGAGTGAGACCCCTCACATTTGAAGAGTTAGCTTCGAAATCCACGGATATAGAAAATTTTATGCAGCTTGTCGCTCGTCGAACAAAAACGACGTTCAACAAGCCTACACACAAAGGTGGTCAGCGTGAAAAGTTGCCGATGAAACCCAAGTCTGCACAAGCCATGGAGACAACGGCGGTAAAACCTCAGTTTCAGCCAGGAAGAGCACCTATAGGGAATCAAGCACAGCGAGATGCACAGGTTGGTAGGAGGCCAACTCTTAGCGAACGGCAAAACTGGGAGTATTCTTTTCCTGTGGAAGAAATTGATGACCTTTTCACTGGTTTAAGGGAGTTAAGTCTAATAGAACTTCCCAGGCCCAAAAGGCCAGAAGAAGCTTCAAAATTTAATGATCCAAATTTCTGTCACTACCATCGCATTTTGGGCCATGCACTCAAAGATTGCTTTGTTGTGAAGAATATCATCCAGAAAATGATCGATGAGGGGACCATTGATGCGGACCTCCTCAAAAGCAGGACAAAGGGAAAGAAAAAGGCTTCCGCAAATGTCGCCACCCTCCAAGATGATGCGGTGAGTCATGCATCTTCAAATATGAGGGGTACTTATGATGATACAGTACTAATTTCCGAATATGGTTGTTCTCCTATGATAATTCCAGGCCTTGCCAAATCGCAAGATCAGCATAAAGGAGAGGCTCACATTCCCTGCAGCGATGGTGCAGCCCAAGATTGGGGGCAACGGCGGTCAAAACACCATGTACTACCCCCAGTGATGAAAGAAGCCCCTCCTGCACTTCGCCCCAAAGATATATCAGCACACCACGAAGCGCATGAGAATAACAAATGAAGAATTCAACGTTCTCACTATTGGTGTGTTCGAGGATGACGACGAGTCTTTGTGCTTCCCTGAAGAAGAACCATTAGAAGTGGATCAGGTTCATCTTAGATCAGGTCGTCAATTAGCAGACCCTCATCCTCCACCTAGAAAGGAACCAAAAAGTAAGGATGCAGTTCCGAATGATCCGACGGACCCTGCATGTAGGGTGCCAGTCAAGTATGATGTAATCACACATTTGAAGAAAATACCAGCTATGCTTTCTGTGTATGATGCTTTGTGTCTTTCATCTGATATGCGTAAAGCTCTTGTCACGGCACTCACGTTCCCTGAAGACTACAGAGTAGAAGTATCTCAAACCGAGGTAGAAGAATCTGAAGTTCTAAATATGACGTTCACAGATGAGGATATGTTGTTAGGCTCCAAGAAGCACAACAGACCTCTTCTCATGTTCGGCGAAATTGATGTATTGCCAATAAATCGCATAATGATAGATGGTGGGTCAGCTATAAATCTGCTACCATTGCGTACGCTCAAAAAGATTGGATATTCCAAGGGAGATTTGAGCAAGTCTAACGTGGTTATACATGGGTTTAACCAATCAGGGCAAGAAGCTATGGGTACCATTTCGTTGGTTTTAAAATTGGATACATTATCCACATACGTGAAGTTTCACGTGATTGATGCGGCTACATCATATAATGCATTGCTTGGACGCCCGTGGTTACATGAGAATCAAGTTGTGCCATCCACATTACATCAGTGTATCAAATATATAGATCGGACAGGTGATACAGTCAGAATATTTGCTGATAAGAAGCCATTCACAATAGCTGAATCTTTCTATGCCGATGCAAAGTTCTACTTCGAGCCTGTTGATAAGGTGAAAAAGCCAAAATCCTAGAAAATACCCAAGTCAAATGTGGTAGAAAAGGAGGCCGCAGAATCCTCGTCAAAGAAAAAGACCTATCAGTATATACCAAGCAACCAAAGGAAGAAGGGTGACCCAATATTTCGTGTCATAGACAAATCCCATGACATGAAAGGTACTAATTTCCCTACGCCTTTACCTCCTTTGGTACAATATAGAATAAAACAATCCCAAAAAGAGTCGCGTGGTTCAAAAGTTGGTGAAAATGAAAATAAAAATACAACACAAATATCTGTGTTTAACAAAGATGATGAATCTTTACCCGTTTCTTTGTATGATAACAGGGTCTTGTACATGATGCAACAAATGGGTTATGACATCGCCACTGGCCCGTCCCTATGTGATGGCTGGGGACAGCTAGCACCGTTCGAAAAGGTGTTATCTCAAGAACAACTCGAAGCTCTGCACGAAGATCATGTTTTAAAAGAAATAAAGCATGGGTTAGGATATGAGGTTTGTATGGCCTCGGCTGAGTATACAGACATGACAGAAGCATCTCCACAAATGGAGGATGGCAACCAATGAAATGTGGATGACTTAGAAGAAATAAATATTGGTACGACTGATGATCCCCGTCCAATTTTTATTAGCAAACATTTGTCCAAAGAAAATAAACTAAAATATGAGGAGTTCCTGCGTGCGAATAGAGATGTATTCGCTTGGACTTATGAAGAAATGCCTGGGTTAGACCCAAACATAGTTGTCCATCGCCTCGATGTGCGAGATGACGCCACACCAGTGAAGCAAGCTCAAAGAAAGTACCGGCCTAAGATACTTCCACAAATAGAAGCCGAGGTCAACAAACTCATAGCCGCAGGGTTCCTTAGAGAAGTCAAATACCCCATATGGGTCTCTAGTATTGTACCCGTTAAAAAGAAGAATGGTCAAACACGCATATGTGTAGATTTCAGGGATATGAATAAAGCATGTCCCAAAGATGACTTCCCAATACCCATCTCTGAAATACTAGTCGATGCTACTATGGGGCATGAAATATTTTCTTTCATGGATGGTTGTTCCGGCTATAATCAAATTAAAATGGCACCTGAAGATGAAGAGTTAACAGCATTCCGCACAACTAAAGGCATATATTGTTATAAAGTAATGCCTTTGGGATTAAAAAACGTTGGGGCAACATATCAACGAGCAATGACAATCATCTTAGACGGGTTGTTATATGTGATTGTTGAATGCTATATAGATGACATAGTTGTGAAATCAAAGCATGAACAAGACCACTTGAAACACCTTGAAATGGTTTTTGAGCGTCTTAGGCAACATAATCTAAAAATGAATCCCATGAAGTGCACGTTCGGAGTTTCCTCTGGAAAATTTCTCGGTTTCGTGGTTACAAAAAATGGTATTCAGATCGATCCAAGCAAAATCAAGGCGGTCGTTAAGATGCCACCACCCACTAACTTACATGAACTGAAGAGTTTCCAGGGCCACCTAGCATATATTAGGAGGTTCATCTCAAATTTATCTGGGAGATGCAAACCTTTCTCGCGACTTATGAAGAAAGGAGTCCCTTTTGAATGGGATCAAGCATGCCAAAACGCATTCCTAGAAATTAAGAAATATTTGATAAATCCCCCTATTTTAGGCGCACCGATTAAAGACCGACCATTAATTCTCTATACTGCTGCAATGCCTACTTCACTAGGTGCACTCCTGGCGCAAAATAATGATGTAGGAAAGGAAACGTCCCTGTATTATCTTAGCCGCACCTTGGTAGAGGTCGAGTGCAACTATCCAGACATGGAAAAAATATGTCTCGCACTGGTGTTCGCTGCACAAAAGTTGCGACACTACATGTTAGAACACACTGTACATTTAGTCTCAAGAGCAGACCCTCTCAGATATATCTTAAGTAAAATGGTACTCTCAGGGAGACTAGCTAAATGGGCGATGCTTTTGTCACAATTTGACATCACGTATATACCGCAAAAAGCCATAAAAGGCCAAGCTTTGGCTAACTTCCTTGCGGCACATCCGATCCCAGATGATTTTCCTATAGATGATGACTTGCCAAATGAGGACGTATTCGCCATGACGGTAACAAAATCAACATGGAAAATGTACTTCGATGGCGCTTGTCGGCAATCTGGGTCAGGCGCCGGAGTCATTTTCATTACACCTGATGAAGGGGTGATCCCATACTCATTTACCCTAACTTCGGCAACGTCAAATAATTCAGTCGAATATGAAGCTCTTATCATTGGGCTTGAAATAGCAATAAAGATGGGGCTCGATACGCTCTCTGTTTATGGGGATTCACAATTAGTGATTAATCAACTGATGGGGACCTACATGGTAAAGAAACAAGAATTGTTGCCATATTTCAAAAGGGCAAAAGAGCTCCTAGCTATGTTCAAAGATCTAAATATTCAGCACATAGTTAGAAATCAAAACGAAAAACCTAACGCTTTAGCCGGTTTAGCTGCATGTATGTCACTAGACTCACATGAAATTATGGACATACACGTAGAGGAATGAAGAATACTACCAATATTTGTTGAAGAAGAAGAAGTGATAGTATCTTCTGCAATGACAGCTGATGTATGTGAAATCGAGGTAGGGGATTGGCGAGCACCATTCCTAGAATATCTGCTTCACGGATATCTACCTCTTGATGCTAGCGAAAGATCTAGAATCCGCAAAAGATCAATTCATTACACATGCATCAATGACATACTCTATAGGCGTTCTCATGATGGCATATTATTGCGCTGCCTTGCTGGAAATGAAATTATGGACGCCTTAAACGAGGTGCATGCTGGAATATGTGGCTCGCACCAATCAGGACCTAAATTGCACTACCAATTAAGGAGTCTAGGTTACTACTGGCCCACAATGTTTGAAGATGCCACTAAATTTGCAAAGAAATGCCATGAATGCCAAGTGCATGCTGACTTCGTACATCAGCCGCACGAACCACTCCATGCGACAAATATGTCTTGGCCTTTTGAAATGTGGGGAATGGATATAGTTGGTCCAATCCAACCACCGTCCTCCAAAGGTCACAAATTCATTTTAGCAGCAACAGACTATTTCTCCAAGTGGGCCGAACTTACACCACTAAAGGAAGACAAAGCGGAGAATGTAGAACATTTTATAAGAACACAACTCATTTATCGCTTTGGCGTTCCTTCTCGGATTATGTCTGATAATGGAACTCCGTTTAAAAACAAACAAGTGGAGAAATTATGCTCAAAATTTAAGATAGACCATCATTATTCCACGGCATATAATCCAACCGCCAATGGACAAGCAGAAGCTTTCAACAAAACTCTTTGCAAGTTACTAAAGAAGGTTGTATCAAAAATAAGCGTGACTGGCATGAAAAGCTTCTCGAAGCCTTGTGGGCTTATAGAACCACAACACGCACGCCGACAGGAATGACACCTTATTCCCTAGTATTTGGAGGAGAAGTCGTTCTACCTTTGGAGGTACAGATCACGTCACTGAGAGTCGCTACACATGAAAATTTGTCGGAGGAAAAATCAGTACAATTACGCCTCGATGAATTGGAAAGACTAGAAGGAAGACGACTTCAAGCTTTGCAAAATCTTGAGGCATACCAAGCTAGGATGTCGCGAGCATTCGACAAACGAGTCAAAAGAAGGTCGTTCAAACAAGGAGATCTAGTACTCGAGGTCATTTGTCCCATGAATATCACGCGGCGGATGAAAGGAAAATTTGAACCAAAATGGGAAGGCCCTTTCGTCATAAAAGAGGTTTATTCTAGCGGCGCGTATAGGATCATATCACCAGATGGGAAATACTCGCCGGCACCGGTAAATGGGAAATTCCTTATGTGTTACTATGCATAAGAAAAAAAATATACTCCATACCCTCACGAGTCTAAACTGGGGCACAAGAAAATAATCACTCCAATAAACTTACGAGTCTAAACTGTGGCACTTAGAATAAAATAAATAAATTTCACTCCAACAACTTATGAGTATAAACTGTGATGCCAAAAAAAAGATCATCCAAAATACTCCACACCCCTACGAGTATAAAGTGGGACAAAAAAACCCAATGACTTACGAGTACAAACTGTGACGTCAAAAAAGGGGTAATAAAAAAAACATCAAGCAGGCGCCAGACTTCATAAGCTTAAACCGCCATTCAAAAAAATTGTACGTACATGCATTTATAAATCAAAATAGAATAAAATAAATAAGGCTTCAAGCCATACACAACGATAGTGTAAATAAATAAGGATGCTTCAACGTCAAAGCTGGCGTACTAGCACATCATGCATAAAATTTGGAGTTCGCACGTGAAAAAACAAAGTAATGCTACATTTGAAGTGAAACTGAGTACTGAACATAAAATGATTCAAAGAGAAACGATGAATTGAAATGGCGAAAAAAAGGCCCCAAAGCTCTGCAGGTTCAAGCTGACTTGCTTCGGTCTTTAAATCTACTGTTTTTGTTTAAATTCAGCAAGCCTTGTACGTTTGCCAGCATTGGTATCCTGTAGACTCTTCACCAACTCCTTCTGATCAGATTGATGGGCATCATGTGCTTGTCGGCGCTGTTCCATTTCCAATTTAAGCTTGTGCAAAGTAGTAGTAACCTCTTCAAGCTGGGCCTTCAGCTCTGCTGCTCGCGCCTCCATTTCAGCGCACTTCTTTTCTACGGCAGATAAGTCCTCAATTATGGTCTTGGAAACCTCATGGCCAGACTTAATTTTAAGTTCTACTTCGGCAACAACATGTTCATCTCGCTCGGATTCCCTAGTGAATTCGGTCTGGCCACCCTCCAACTTCTTGGAAAGGTCAACAAGCCCGACCAAAATGGCCTACACCTTCGCTACCTTAGGCACTTGCGTGGGCAGCATTTGAGAAACACTCTCAAGCATGAGCGTCTCTCGGGATCACCAAGGGTAGAGTCGTCCAGTCCTTCGAGGGCTCGTTTCACTATGAAATCCGTAGCATCCATAAACGTGTCCTTGACGAAACTACAGTCCATCTGTGCGCCTTTCCCTGATACAGCCATCACCTCAGGGTCTTGTCAGTGGCGAATTTCCTGGTCACAATCTAAAAAAAAGGAAGAGTCATGAGAATTTGATGATAATGAACTACCAGATAGGTAAATAAACTACCAGATAAAGTTGACAAGAAATCAAGAGCACTAGGGGAATGGGGCACAACTTCAGTCACACCCAGGCTGGAAGGTGGATGACTTGTGCCACGCTTGCCAATGGTATAATCCTCGACGGATAAATTGAAGAGGTCACCAAGGCCATGGTCCTTTTCTCCCGTGAGAACATGGCCAAAATCTTCATCATTAACAAAGCTACTGAGTTCGGCATCTAATGACGGACCGTCCAAGGTTATTGGTTCAGAAAAATCATATTCTTGAGACAAATCAAGTTTGTGCTTGAGGAGGAGCCTCTCTTCCTCGTCAGCATGAGTGGGCGATAAATTTCTACGCTTCTATCCGCCGGTGGCCGGGGCAGTTGTCGGAAAATCATCACTACCCACTAGCAATAGATAAGCAGAGGAAGAACCAACTGCAACAACAGAATTTGGTACGCCACTTTGCTGCAGCCACATATATAAAAGGATGATATTATTAGCACTGATTAGTACAACAAAGAAATGAACAAGTGTACGCAGACCATTAACTCACCTCTTTAGATTTCATGAGTTGAGTAGCAACAACAGCCTTAACCTTTTGCTTCTTCTATTAAAAGGAGATATAGAAAAATTTTAAGACGAAGAAAGGAGCGAACGAACCATGGTAGTACCAAATATATATAGATGTATATATCTTACCTTTTTAGAGTTGATTAAAGGTTCATCATTTGAGAGAAAGCCATACAAAATGGGACGCCAGTGGTCCATAATTCTCTTTCCATTCAATTTGATGGCTGCAATATTTTCCTCCCTACCCCGGGCGGAGACTTCCTTGATAACGACAAAATCATTCTCTGAAAGCTTGCGAGGAACTATGTACTCCTCTCCATGTTTCAGAAAATTATGTTTCCGCGGATTATAATTCGAACCATTCGAGATGCCCGGACGAAGAGTATTGAATATGTTGTTAAATGGTTTCATAAATCCCACCCACCAGTTGTTCCAGGCCACAGAAGAAAATGCCTCATGCGCATCATTAAGAAGGTACTGGAACTCCCCTTGGTCCGAGCGTAACAAATGCGACCAATACGCGTATGCAACACCAGTATCCTCCTTTGTGTACACGCTGACCAACGGAGCATAGGGCACTTGTTGTCTCAAAGTAAGTTGTCGTGCAACTCGATCAGGATGATATGGCTCCGCTATGCAAAGATCATCAACATCAGTAGCACGCCTCCATGGAAGCATACCCCGATGTGAAGAAATGGTGAAGGACCTTTGCAACTGATCCACCCCGACTAAGTTCTTTGGAGTATAAGGATTCCAAAAAATATTGGCTCGGTCATCAAAGAAAATGCGTGCCCTAGCAGGACTGAAAGTTATGGGAACCCGAAACATAGTTTTAACCATGGTTGGTTGCATCGGCAATTGCTTAACATCTGGAAGATGTTTCCCTTTCACTTTGTCCTTAAATGGTTTTCTTAGATAAAGACCCATCCACCATGCGATATAATGCACTGGCCAAATCCTTTTCTCATAAGAGGGAGCGACGGGGTGCATACTGATCCTTCGAAGAGAATAATACAATGAACAAAGTGCCGAGGGAGCCAAAGAGATCTTGCGACCCGAAACGATCCAAGAGGCCATAAGAAGGACACCGGGACGAATATAAGGCCCCCCACCAACAACCACGTAAGAGCAAAGCCAGTGGGCTATAAAAGCCGCAATGTACATGTGTTGTTCCCGAAGGGAGGTGAAAGATGAAGTGTGTTCGCGTTTGTTATGGAAATGGTCACACCAAACTTGAAAAGTCACACTCCCGTTTTCGCGGCTGAGCCAGTAGAATTCTTCTAAAAGGCCAGATAAGAAATTTGGGAACATAAGCTTTGAAGGTTCTAGATCATCTATCGAGGGAACATATTCTTCGTACGGATCTCCAACTGAAGGAAGATCCGACATTAGAAGCATGTCAAGCAGAGTCACAGTGCGTTCACCGGATGAAAAAAGAAAAGTATTTGTTTGTGGATCCCATCTTTCTAGTAATGACCTTAGTAGCGAATCTGAAACTTCATATTCACCGAGGGAGCAATAAATGGCCCCATATATGTAATCGGTGTCCTCCGCTTCTCCTTTCAAACAAAACGAGTAGTTATTCAATATAGAGATGCCCCATTCAACATAGCCTTTGGGTTGCGGGACATACTCGACTGTGTGACCATCCCAACCTAGACCTTTTGCTACCATCCTGGTCCCTAGGGTGTAGGCTTCATGATCAGGTTTAGGATAAGGTGCTAGTGGATGAAAAGAATAGTCACTAAGAGTAGACCCCACATTCCAACCACGAGGATGGCGCGTCAAATTCGCATGTGCGAGCACTTGCTGTTTGATCACTAGGTTGACCTCTTCACTAGTATTAGGCTCATATAGATGCCGCTCAGCTAACTGACAAATTGATAGTTCATTGGAAGGAACAGACCCTTCACCATGCGCCATCTATATGCAAAAAAGGCATAAAATGAATACGACGGCATGTGTATTGTAAAAGAAACGCCTAGTTAAAAAAAGAAGGGAACGTCATGGTGTGTTACCTAGCTTTATTAGCAACTATCTTCAGCCAACAATTTAAATACTTTCTCTGTAAAAAAAAGGGGGAACAGTCGAGTAAATAAAAGACATCAGACCCAAGCATATGATGTATATGTTGCAAAAAAAAGAGAACATATTTTTGAAATAATATGTATGTGACCCTTATAATCGTCTCCACGGTCGTACGACGGACCAAGCCCAGATAGGGACTTGCCGGGACGCCGACCGTGAGAAAAAAACATATTGCTGGCATACTATATATACATGCATTTGCATCATCTCCAGGTTGTACGACGGACCAAGCCCCCATAAGGACTTGCCGGAACGCCAGCCGGAGAGAAATCATATTTTCGACACACATGCTAGGCTTGTTTTTCTAGACGGTCGTACGACGGACCAAGCCGATACAGAAACTTGCCAGAACGCCAACCGTGAAAAAAAATGTATTTTTGACATAATATATACATCGCGCTTGTAATCATCTTCACGATCGTACGACGGACCAAGCCCACAAAGGGACTTGCCGGAACGCCGACCGGAAAGAAATCATATTTTCAACATATATGCTATGCTTAATGGTGTCGAGGCTGTATGACAGACCAAGTTTATACAAACTTGCCGGCACGCCAACCGCGAGGCCAATATATTGCGTGATCACACGTACGTTCAATCAAGATACCATATAAGCATACTCGAATGAAATTACATGCCATGCTGATGCGCGTTGTCGTGCATATCTACTATACATATCCTACTTCAAACAAAATAGAATAGGAAGGAGACAGGCCTTGGAGTGTTACCTGGCCGGAAAGAAAACGTGTGATCCTGTTCTACTAGATTGTGATTATCTCACCTAAATAAGAAAAGGGAGAGACGGGAAGTCAGATTAAGATATATTAACCATCTACTCCTAAGAGCAGCAATCACATACATCCGAGGCAGGATTCAATCTGCACCTTCGTGGGAGTTGTTAGCTTCTGTGCCTAAGAAAAGAAAAGCAAATAGGAGTTCAGCTGGATGATGGAGACGCAAAGGCAGATGCCATCACTGCCTTAATGGTGATACGTACCCGAAGTTTGCCGAAGAGCAGAGTCCGATCAAGATCGGCAAAGCGTCGTAGTTACAGACAAACTGACGTCCAAAGGATATAAAAAGAGAAGAAATACACTCGGTTGGTTATTAGATGAGCGACGAGAAAGATGCCTACGAGCACGCGACTGGGCAGTAGCAGATAACTTTGTTTCAAATAACAACTCCTTAGCAATGGGAGTCTCAACTAATTATCAAACCGGCAGACTCATAACAAACCTCCAAGATTAAGGCCTTATCCAGTTGAAAGATCCAAACATACTTTTATAGCCACCGTACCCACCTAGCCTAACGTCAAGCCGGCCAGTTTAAAGTACGCGTACGCTGCCAAGGTTAAGCCAAATCTTTGAGGCACGTTAAAAAAATACATATATTTTCGAGTTCTGAATCCGAATTAAAAATAAAACATTCAAATTCAGACCTCGAGGGGCATCTGTTGACACCGATTTCGATCAAAGTGAAACATGATTCTTAGATATTATAAAAATAAAATCATTTACATAAAATGAAAAAATAATGAGTTGCCGGATACGTGAATAAAAAATACCATGATGAATTTCCGTCGCGCTGTTCAATATAAAACAGCAGACCCAAAAATAAAAGAGAAGGAGCAATATCATCGCATAAATTAGAGGGCATATGACTTTTATACACTTACGCCATCAGCAACGATAAGATCCTAACGTTGGTGCAAATTCAAAAACAGCACTAACATTGCCAAAATATTATATCGTACCAGGATTATTCCGCCACCGCTAAAAATATATATTGGCACAACAATGTTCGCGTAAAATAATATAACGCGCGATGATGTATGAAGAAAATATCAAGTCATCGTATAATTAGCAATGAAAAATGCCTTCCCATGTCACTAGAATTATTTTATAAACGTACATGCATGCGATTATATTAGGCGGCAAGATTAACATCTAATTGAATAATTAGACAGCCCATGGTCCGAACACGCTCGGCCTGCATGCATCTACGTAGTGCATGTATGAGCTAAGTGCATGCATGTGTTATGCATGGATTAATTATGCGGCAAGATTAAGATCTAATTGACTAATTAGCCAGCCCATAGCCCGAACACTTACGGCCTGCATGTATTAACTTATGACAATCTATTAAGAGCCCGTCCAATTAAACGCTTGTAGCCCATTAAAAAACATCATAAGAATGATCCACTCGGTCAAGTTTTCTCCACGATCAAAAGACGTGGGAAAGCTCCCACAATCACACGATCAAAAGAGCGTGAGCACGCCCAGCCGGAGCCCTCCACTGCGCTCCCTGCTCCTATAAATACCAGCCGAACCCATAGACTTGGGGGTTGAACGATTCATCCATCCATCATTCACACACGTACATACGCTACAACACCGTCTTCATCGCCGGCCGTTCGTCTCACCGTCGCCGTCGCCATCTGTCATCTGCTCGCCGCCGTCGTCGCCGGCTATTCGTCTTGCCGTCGCCGTCGTCACCGGCCATCCGCTCGCCGCCGTTGTCGCCGGCCATCCGCTCGCCGCAGTCGTCACCGTTCATTCGCTGCCGTCCACATACGTCGTCGGTCGCACTGCTCGTCATCTGCACCGCCCATAAGCTACTACACGCCGGCGTTGCTTGTCCGCATCACACGTACAAAAAAACCAAGGCAAGGTGAGAATACATGGCTACCTTCTTGCTCCTTTCTTGATGCATTCCTCTTGCACCATATGTCCCAAAGTACTATGGGTGTTCTACCTCACTTCACATAGCACATCTAGTTTGGTCTCATGGGATCTAGCATCCCTTGTTGATACAAACCATGGTTAAATGATGTTCATCTTGTTTTGGTCTCATGGGATCATGCATCTCATGTTGATACAATTCAAGAATAAAAATATGTTCCGTCTTGTTTTGGTCTCATGGTGATCTTGCATCCCATGTTGATACAATTCAAGGTTAAAATATACCCATTGATGATCCTTCTCTTTCACCGTACACCTCATATATGTTCCGTGCTACCCAAGAAATTTTTGCTTGATTCGGTCCCATGGCGATCTTTATCCCATGCTAATACAAATCAAGATGATGCATGACATGCCTAGTGGTCATATATCACTCCTCAATCCTATAATAATGCAAACTAAGTGCACACGATGCAACTAAAATTCATCTTGTTTTGGTCTCATGGCGATCTTGCATCCCATGTTGATACAATTCAAGAATAAAAATATGTCCATTTTGATTTGGTCTCATGGTGATCTTGCATCTCCATGTTGACACAAGTCAAGACCAAAAAATTATGCTCATCTTGTTTTGGTCACATGGCGATCTTGCATCCCATGTTGATACAATTCAAGAATAAAAATATGTCCATCTTGATTTGGTCTCATGGTGATCTTGCATCTCCATGTTGATACAAGTCAAGACCAAAAATTATGCTCATCTTGTTTTGGTCTCATGGCGATCTTGCATCCCATGTTGATACAATTCAAGAATGAAAATATCTCCATCTTGATTTGGTCTCATGGTGATCTTGCATCCCATGTTGATACATATTAAGGATAGAAATAGAAATAAAGCTCATATTGATTTGGTTTCATAAAGTCCTGTTTTGTTGGAAATTCACACATGTTTCTTCCATATAATTTATAGTCTGGCTAGACCCCTAAACGCATCAGTATAGGGTGTAAACTTGTAGCATGCGGCTGTATATTTCTCAAGAAGTAGCATTATACGCTTGGTTTTTGTACTAGTGAAAACCCATGTGAAACAAAGCCATGACAACTCAATATACATGACTTTTGCTCTTCATAGTTTAGGGTCATATATATAGACTTGGAGAATTGTCATATATTTCATCATGTACATGCGAAACATATACTGATATTGTTGGAAATATGCCCTAGAGGCAATAATAAATTAGTTATTATTATATTTCCTTGTTCATGTTAATCGTTTATTATCCATGATATAATTGTATTGACAGGAAACTCAGATACATGTGTGGGTACATAGACAACACCATATCCCTAGTAAGCCTCTAGTTGACTAGCTCATTGATCAATAGATGGTTACGGTTTCCTGACCATGGACATTGGATGTCGTTGATAACGGGATCACATCATTAGGAGAATGATGTGATGGACAAGACCCAATCCTAAGCCTAGCACAGAGATCGTCTAGTTCGTATGCTAAAGCTTTTCTAATGTCAAGTATCTTTTCCTTAGACCATGAGATTGTGCAACTCCCGGATACCGTAGGAATGCTTTGGGTGTACGAAACGTCACAACGTAACTGGGTGGCTATAAAGGTGCACTACAGGTATCTCCGAAAGTGTCTGTTGGGTTGGCATGAATCGAGACTGGGATTTGTCACTCCGTGTGACGGAGAGGTATCTCTGGGCCCACTCGGTAGGACATCATCATAATGTGCACAATGTGATCAAAGAGTTGATCGTGGGATGATGTGTTACGGAATGAGTAAAGAGACTTGCCGGTAACAAGATTGAACAAGGTATCGGTATACCGACGATCGAATCTCGGGCAAGTACAATACCGTTATACAAGGGGAATTGTATACGGGATCGATTGAGTCCTTGACATCGTGGTTCATCCGATGAGATCATTGTGAAACATGTGGGAGCCAACATGGGTATCCAGATCCCGCTGTTGGTTATTGACCGTAGAACGTCTCGGTCATGTCTGCATGGTTCCCGAACCCGTAGGGTCTACACACTTAAGGTTCGATGACGCTAGGGTTATAAAGGAAGTTTGTATGTGGTTGCCGAATGTTGTTCGGAGTCCCGGATGAGATCCCGGACGTCACGAGGAGTTCCGGAATGGTCCGGAGGTAAAGATTTATATATGGGAAGTCCTATTTTGGCCACCGGAAAATGTTCGGGAATTTTCGGTATTGTACTGGGAAGGTTCTAGAAGGTTCCGTAGGGGGCCCACCTGCATGGGGGGACCCACATGAACGTGGGTAGTGGGGGCAAGGCCCCACACCCCTGGTCAAGGTGCACCAAGATTCCCCCTTAGAAGGAATAAGATCATATCCCGAAGGGATAAGATCAAGATCCCTAAAAAGGGGGGATAACAATCGGTGGGGAAGGAAATGATGGGATTTCTTTCCTCCCACCTTTGCCAACGCCCCAATGGACTTGGAGGGCAAGGAACCAGCCCCCTCCACCCCTATATATAGTGGGGAGGCGCATGGGAGCTTTACCAAAGTTCTGGCGCAGCCCTCCCCCTCTCCCAAGTCCTCCCCCTCTCCCACGGTGCTTGGCGAAGCCCTGCAGGATTGCCATGCTCCTCCACCACCACCACGCCGTCGTGTTGCTGCTGGATGGAGTCTTCCTCAGCCTCTCCCTCTCTCCTTGTTAGATCAAGGCATGGGAGACGTCACCAGGCTGTACGTGTGTTGAACGCGGAGGTGCCGTCCGTTCGGCACTAGGTTCTCCTGTGATTTGGATCACGACGAGTACGACTCCTTCAACCCCGTTCTCTTGAACGCTTCCGCTTAGCGATCTACAAGGGTATGTAGATGCACTCTCCTTCCCCTCGTTGCTAGTCTCTCCATAGATAGGTCTTGGTGACACGTAGGAAAATTTTGAATTCTTGCTATGTTCCCCAACAGTGGCATCATGAGCTAGGTCTATGCGTAGTTTCTATGCACGAGTAGAACACAAGTTGTTGTGGGCGTTGATTTTGTTCAATATGCTTACCGTTACTAGTCCAATCTTATTTTGACGGTATTGTGGGATGAAGCGGCCCGGACCGACCTTACACGTACACTTACGTGAGACAGGTTCCACCAACTGACATGCACTTGGTGCATAAGGTGGCTAGCGGGTGCCAGTCTCTACCACTTTAGTCGGAACGGATTCGATGAAAAGGGTCCTTATGAAGGGTAAATAGCAATTGGAATATCACGTTGTGGTTTTGCGTAGGTAAGAAACGTTCTTGCTAGAAACCCATAGCAGCCACGTAAAACATGCAAACAACAATTAGAGGACGTCTAACTTGTTTTTGCAGGGTATGCTATGTGATGTGATATGGCCATGAAGAATGCGATGAATGATATGTGATGTATGAGATTGATCATGTTCTTGTAATAGGAATCACGACTTGCATGTCGATGAGTATGACAACCGGCAGGAGCCATAGGAGTTGTCTTTATTTATTGTATGACCTGCGTGTCATTGAACAACGCCATGTAATTACTTTACTTTATTGCTAACCGGTAGCCATAGTAGTAGAAGTAATAAGTTGGCGAGACAACTTCATGGAGACACGATGATGGAGATCATGATGATGGAGATCATGGTGTCATGCCGGTGACGACGATGATCATGGAGCCCCGAAGATGGAGATCAAAAGGAGCAAAATGATATTGGCCATATCATGTCACTATTTGATTGCATGTGATGTTTATCATGTTTATGCATCTTATTTGCTTAGGACGGAGGTAGTAAATAAGATGATCCCTCATTAAAATTTCAAGAAAGTGTTCCCCCTAACTGTGCACCGTTGCGAAAGTTCATCGTTTTGAAGCACCACGTGATGATCGGGTGTGATAGATTCTTACGTTCACATACAACGGGTGTAAGCCAGATTTACACACGCGAAACACTTAGGTTAACTTGATGAGCCTAGCATGTACAGACATGGCCTCGGAACACAAGAGACCGAAAGGTCGAGCATGAGTCGTATAGTAGATACGATCAACATGAAGATGTTCACCGTTGATGGCTAGTCTGTCTCACGTGATGATCGGACACGGCCTAGTTGACTCGGATCATGTAATCACTTAGATGACTAGAGGGATGTCTATCTGAGTGGGAGTTCATAAGATGAACTTAATTATCCTGAACATAGTCAAAAGATCTTTACAAATTATGTCGTAAGCTCGTGCTTTACTTCCACTGTTTAGATATGTTCCTAGAGAAAATATAGTTGAAAGTTGATAGTAGCGATTATGCGATTAGTAGAAAGCTTATGTCCTTAATGCACCGCTCAGTGTGCAGAACCCCAAACGTCGTCTGTGGATGTTGCGAACATCAGACATACACGTTTTGATAACTACGTGATAGTTCAGTTAAATGGTTTAGAGTAGAGGCACCAATGACGTTTTCGAAACGTCGCGGAACATATGAGATTTTTCGAGGGCTGAAATTGGGATTTCAGACTCGTGCCCACGTCAAGAGGTATGAGACCTCCGACGATTTTCTTAGCCTGCAAACTAAGGGAGAAAGCTCAATCGATGAGCTTGTGCTCAGATTGTCTGAGTGCAACAATCACTTGAATCGAGTGGGAGTTGATCTTCCAGATGAGATAGTGATGTTTCTCCAAAGTCATTGTGAGGGAGTCCCAGATTAGGGGGTGTCCGGATAGCCGGACTACCATCATCAGCCGAACTATCATCGACCGGACTCCAAGACTATGAAGATACAAGATTGAAGACTTCATCCCGTGTCCGGATGGGACTTTCCTTGGCATGGAGGGCAAGCTTGGCGATACGGATACGTAGATCTCCTACCATTGTAACCGACTCTATGTAACCCTAGCCCTCTCCGGTGTCTATATAAACCGGATGGCTCTAGTCCATAGGACACGACAACAACAACCATTACAATCATACCATAGGATAGCTTCTAGGGTTTAGCCTCCTTGATCTCGTGGTAGATCCACTCTTGTAAACATCCACAATATCAATATCAATCAAGAAGGACGTAGGGTTTTACCTCCATCAAGAGGGCCCGAACTTGGGTAAAACATCGTGTTCCTTGTCTCCTGTTACCATCCGCCTAGACGCACAGTTCGGGACCCCCTACCCGAGATCCGCCGGTTTTGACACCGTCATTGGTGCTTTCATTGAGAGTTCCTCTGTGTCATCACCGATAGGCTTGATGGCCTCTTCAATCGACAACGACGCAGTCCTGGGTGAGACTTTTCTCCCCGGACAGATCTTCGTATTCGGCGGCTTCATACTATGGGCCAACTCACTTGGCCATCTGGAGCAGATCGAAAGCTACGCCCCTGGCCGTCAGGTCAGGTTTGGAAGCCTAAACTTCACGGCCGATATCCGCGGGGACTTGATCTTTGATGGATCTGAGCCACAGCCGAGCGTGCCGCGCTGTCATGATGGGCACGACCTAACTCTGCTGCCGGACAGCACCTTGGAGGCCGCACACGAATCCGCTCTGACCCATAGTCCGGAGCCGATTGCTCAGATCGAGAACGGATGGCTGGACACTGCCTCGGGAGCTGCAACTTCTACGGCGATGGAGCCAAACACTTACCTTGTCCCGCATAAAGCTCATGACTCCGAGGTGTCGGACTCTCTGCCGGACTCTGAACCTCCTGCGCCCCTGCCAGTCAAATCCGATTGGGCGCCGATCATGGAATTCACCGCTGCGGACACCTTTCAGCACTCACCCTTCGGGGATATCTTAAATTCGCTGAAGCATCTCTCACTATCCGGAGAGCCCTGGCCGAACTACGGCCAGGATGGTCGGGACGCGGACAATGAAGAAATTCAGAGCCCACCCACCACCCACTTCGTATCCACCGTCGACGATCTAACCGACGTGCTAAACTACGACTCCGAAGACATCAACGGTATGGACGACGATGCCGGAGACGATCAAGAACCAGCGCCTACAGGGCACTGGAAGGCTACCTCGTCACATGACATACATATGGTGGACACCCCAAAGGGAAGCGATACCGAGGAACAACGGGACGTGGCAGAGGATAATCCCGCCGATAAACAACCAAAACAGCGACGTAGACGCCGCCCTAAGTCCCGCCTCGATCAAAGCAGCATTCCTAATGACCCAGCGATAGAGCAGGGCAAACCAGCGGACGACGAACATACAACCAAGCAACCATCCGAACAGGACGAACCGGATAATCAACCCCTTCACGGAGCAATCAACAGTCCGGACACACCACCGGAGCATAAGAACCTTCACAAAAGACTCGTCGCCACTGCAAGAAGTTTGAAGAAGGAAAAACGGAAGCTCAAAACAGCGGAAGACATACTCAGAATGAAGTGGAGCAAAATACTCAAGACCGCAGACAAATATGGCAATGGCCATCAAACAAAGAGCTACCCGAAGCGCAAGCTGCTGCCAGAATTTGACGAGGAAGCCATAGAGCCCTCACAGTCAGAAAATAAAGAGGCCGCCTGGCCGGATAGACGGCCAGATGACAGGCCAAAAGCGACAAGCGGCGCCGCACACAAGCCGACTTATGATCCTGGGAAAACGGACGGCCCAACTAGGTCCATCTACGGGCCAAAAAGGAGGGCCCCAGGAAGTAACACAACACGACAAGTGTTCGAAGACAGCAGGCACACCCAAATACAGGGGCGCCGCACACCCGCTATGTTTTACCGATGAGGTGCTGGATCATGAATTTCCAGCAGGGTTCAAACCCATAAACATAGAGGCATACGACGGCACAACAGACCCAGGAGTCTGGATAGAAGATTACATACTACACATACACATGGCTAGAGGAGATGATCTCCACGCCATAAAATACCTACCCCTCAAGCTCAAAGGGCCAGCTCGGCATTGGCTCAAAAGCCTCCCAGAAAACACTGTTGGAAGTTGGGAAGAGCTTGAGGACGCGTTTAGAGCAAATTTTCAAGGGACTTATGTCCGCCCTCCGGATGAGACGATCTGAGTCATATAACCCAACAGCCCGGAGAGTCAGCGCGCAAATTCTGGAACAGGTTCCTTACCAAAAAGAACCAAATAGTCGACTGTCCGGACGCGGAAGCCTTAGCAGCTTTTAAACACAACGTCCGAGACGAATGGCTCGCCAGACACCTCGGCCAAGAGAAGCCAAGAACAATGGCCGCGCTAACAAGCCTCATGACGCGCTTTTGCGCAGGAGAAGACAGCTGGCTAGCAAGATGCAGCACCAGCGACCCGAGTACATCCGAGATCAGAGATGGAAACGGAAAATCACGGCGCAGGAAAGATCAGCACCGGAATAAAGCAAAAGTCCCAAAGGGCATGGTGGTCAACACCGGATTCACAAGCTCGCGGCCAAACAATAAAACACTGCCTCTTAAGGACAACAGCGACGAGCTATCAAATTTAAACAAAATTTTAGATCGGATATGTCAAATCCACAGTACCTCCGGAAGGCCTGCAAACCATACCAACCGAAATTGTTGGGTTTTTAAACAGTCCGGCAGACTCAACGCCGGACACAAGGGGCTCGATGCGCCAAGCGAGGACGATGACGAACCCCACCAGCAGAGCACCGGAAGTCAAAAGACTTTCCCACAAGAAGTCAAAACAGTAAACTCACTTCATGTGATAGTACGGAAAACCAACACGGCACTCGCTAAGACAAGTGTCGCACGGTCCACCCCAGCGGAACACCGAGATTGGATGTCAAAACCAATCACTTTCGACCATCTGGATTAGTCCAGAAGTATCCGGAACGCAGGATAGACTGCCCTGATATTGGATCCCATAATAGACGGACTGCAATTCACGCAGGTTTTGATGGACGGCGGCAGTGACTTAAACCTGCTATATCCGGACACAATCCGCAAGTTGGGATAGACCCTACTACAATTCGGCATAGCCGCACTTCCTTCAAAGGAGTGGCGCCAGGCCCTTACGCCAGGTGCACAGTTTCATTATTACTAGAAGTTGTGTTCGGGTCACCTGACAACTTCCGACGAGAAAAGCTAACCTTTCATGTCGCCCCATTTAAAAGTAGCTATCAAGCATCACTGGGACGGGAAGCTTTCGTCCGCTTCAATGCAATACCACATTACGCGTCTCTTACGCTTAAAATGCCCGGTCCACGTGGCATCATTTCATTAAAAGGTCGCCTGAGACCCCGGACACGGCTGGACGAGTCCGGAATAAATAAGCTAGGGGCTACCTAGCCACACCCCTTCACAAGGGTTTGTACATATAAGCCATAATGAGCTAGCATAGGCTCAGCTTTATTAATCTATATTTCAATTTTTTATGCACTTTCTCGCACGATTTCTTTTCAAACTAAGTTCCTCTCTTTTTACAGATGAACAGCGTGCACACCCGTCCAGGATACGGCACAACGGAGACACAGGCGCAGACGTGCAGTAGGGACCCGTTGCAAGGACTCTTTTCAGACTAAGACCCTACGTAAACCTTTCTTACTGTCTCTTGTTGCTATAATCCCCTGGTTTCTCATTATAACCAGAGTGGAGACTGGCGTTTTGGCATCGGCCGCGCCAGAAGAACTTGCCCGTACCTGGACACAAGGGGCTTAGGGCATTGTTTTGCCCGCTATTGTAAAGACCGAACACCTTCGGGAGTGTTCGGCGTCTCGAGTTAGGCCTTATATGCATCAGCTCCGAATCATGTCTTTGGTCAAATGTTGGGTTTGCCCGGCTCCTGTGTTTTGCTGCCTTACGTTCCGTATCATCGGCTAACGCGGCACCAGGAGAACTACTGCGATTGTGCCCCAGTTCGGCTGGGCGAGCACCTCAGTAGAGAAAGCCGAAAACTGACTGTCATGATACAGCGAGAGACTGGTCAACCACTCGATCGACCATGGGAATGTTTAGAATTCCTCCGCTTTGACGAAGGGCCGTTTCCCGGTCAGGCACATACGCGCCCCAAATTCGGAGAGCGCGGTGCCCCCAGGGGCTATGTCGTAGCCCCACCCTCGAACTCCATGGCTAAGTGAAAGTGATAAAGCATTATAGTCCGGTTGCCTCGTTTGCTACGCTACCACCTCCTTTACAGGACCGAGACGTCGGATTAAGTGTGAAAACGCGCTATTTTTTGCGAACACCCCCGCACCTTGTGCGTGGGGGCTGAAGCCGACGACTGCCATCTTTCAGGTTATACACACGTATACATGAACGGCCGCATAGGAGATATTCTATTACTTGAACGCACAAGTATAAAAGGCGCTTACATCATAAATATTGTTTTACATCATAAAAACGTTCATTCGAACGTAACATTTTTTGAGCACTGCGACTCTATTACACGAGCACCACGCAGCACTTCGCCAAAATAGTGCTCGGCGGGTAACCGGTTATCGTCCGAACCCGGGGTCGCAACAGCGGTGGCATCCATCTCTGTCCAATGTGTCTTCACACGGGCGAGTGCCATCCGCGCACCCTCTATGCAGGCCGACCGCTTCATCGCCTTGATATGCGGCACCGCCCCAAGAAATTGCTGCAATAAGCCAAAGTAACTCTTCGGCTCGGGCCTATCCGGCCAGACATGGGTCACTATATCCGTCATAGCAAGCCCGGACAACCTATTTAGCTCAGCCCACTCGGCCAAACGGTCGGTCAGCGGAAGTGAACACTCCGGACTATGGAATTGAGACTAAAACAGCTCTTCCGTCTTGTGATCCTTCTGGCTTCGAAAATGCACAACGGCATCCGCCACACTCGCTGCTAAGTCCATATAAGGGTCCTCTGGACCCCACAGTTGGCCCAGCTGAGCATACTTTGGATCCGTAAACCTTCGGCGCAGCAGAAAAGGCTTGCCAGCAACAATTTCTCCGGCCTGGCGTAGCTCTTCCTTTATAGCCCGCATTGTAGAGCGGGCATCCTTGGCTTCCGCGGTGGCCTTCTCTAGGTCTTCTTGCCCCGCTAGGCGCTCCTTCCCAAGAGCCTCATTGCGGTCGGTAGCATCTTTTAACTTCACGGCCATTTCGGCCATCTCTTCCCTGCTCCGGTAGTGTGCGACCCTTTTGGCCGCTAACTCCTCGGCCGCCCTCGAGGCTGCCGCATTACTCCTTCTGGCCCGCTCCTTGGCTTGAGCAAGTTTGGCCCGAAGGCTCTCCACAGCAGCGGCACTATCTGCATTTCACACGCATGTTGTAAGGAGCTGGCTTCGGCTCCCTTACCAAGTGACCGCACAGAAACACTTACCTTGCGACTCATCAAGTCGCCTGTTGACCAGCGTGATGTCCGCATCTGCAACAGCGAGTTGCCGCTTTAGTTCAGCGACTTCATCAGTCCGGCTAGCCCCCGAACGACCCGCCACCTGCATCGGCACGGCGGAAATTTAAACCTGTGATTTTGATCCTTGGCACGCTGTCGATTTCGACAACCTACCGAGTCTCAGGGGCTACTATCTATACAAGGCGCATTCTATATGCAAAACTATTAAAAGGTGTGTCATTTTTACGTACCTCAAACCCCGCCAGCAAACTCCTGACGGCATTATGCAACCCGCCTTCGGCGGACGAAATCCTTTCAATCACCATGCTCATCAATGCGTGGTGCTCTTTTGAGATAGATGCCTTCTCAAGCAGATCCTTCAGCCGTACACCAGTTGGCGCCGACTTCGGCTTTGCCAAACCCGGGGGCTCCCTCCGTGACGACACTTCAGGCTCGTCCGCCCTATCCGACGGCGCCCCGGACGGAGGCGTCTCGCTCTCCATCATCTCCGGACGAAGGTCCCCCGAAGACGAGCTCATTTGCGAAGGACGGAGATCCGAACTACAAGGTAAAAACTTTAGTTATCCTCAGAAGCACAAATAGGGATGTCCCTTATTATAAAACTCCTTTCTTTCTACTTACGGCTCGTTGGAGGGCTGATTCTTTAAGGGAGATTGTGCGGCCGGGGCCTCCCCGGACGCAGGACCCTCTGGCGAAGATTTCTTCCCCCGTTTAGGGGCTTTTGCCCCCGGGTCCTCGGAGGCAGTCCTCTTCTCCCCTTGGAGGGAGGGATTCTCGATCCCCCCTCTTTCAAGAGCCTCCTTAGGCGAGGCAGTAGCTTTCCTGCTTTCCCCTTCGCCTTCCTCTGGAGGCGCAACCTCAAGCATCCGGACCAGCACGGAATCCGGCGCGGTCTCGGGGAGGGGGGCCGGACACCATATCAATTTTGCTTCCGCTATCCACTCCTGTTTAGAAGGAAGTTGGTCATAAGGCGAATCATCGAAAGGCAAACAAACGGTATGTCCGGACTTGGAACTACTTACTTGAGTATCCGGGCGATTGCAGCTTAGGCCAGCATCCTCGGTCAATTCCGGACGCGCCTCTTGCGATCCGAAGAATAATTTGTACATCTCCAGGGGTGTCATACCCATGAAGTGTTGAAGAATCCGTGGGCCCTCCGGATTGAACTCCCACAGCCGGAGAGGGCGGCGTTTGCAGGGCGGGAGACGCCTAATCAGCATAACCTGCATTACCACCACCATATCAACCTCCCTCGTTTGGAGATCTCGAATCCGGCCCTGCAGTAGGGGCACGTCCTTTGACGGCCCCCAGTTGAGCCCTTGGTTGACCCACGACATCAACCGTCGTGGAGGTCCCGGGCGGAATAAGGGCGGCGGCTTTTGTCTGCGGCCCCTCGGAACGGTAATATAGAACCACTCTTGCTGCCACGGGCCGAGCTCCTCTTGGAAGGAGCCAGCGGGCCACGGGGCATCGGCCCTCCTACTTATGGCCGCCCCGCCGCACTCCGCTTGACGCCCCCCGATCATCTTCGGCGCCACATTGAAGGTCTTCAGCCACAGGCCGAAGTGAGGGGTGACGCGGAGGAAGGCTTCGCAGACGACAATAAATGCGGAAATATGGAGGATGGACTCCGGAGCCAAATCGTGGAATTCCAACCCATAGTAAAACATGAGCCCTCTCACAAAAGGATCCATCGGGAAGCCTAAACCCCGACGGAGGTGGGATACAAAAACGACATACTCGCCGGGCTCGGGGGTGGGGATGGCCTGCCCTTCGGCAGGCAACCTGTGCGAAATCTCATAAGCCAGGTACTTGGCCTCCCGCAGCTTTAGCACGTCCTCCTCCGTGACGGAGGAGGGCATCCACCGGCCCTGGAGGTCGGAACCGGACATCGTTGAAGGTCCGAAGCGCTCGAATCTGGAGCTCTAGGTGCTGGAACTTGGAGCGGGGAGAGGATTCGATGGAGGATTGAAGAAAAGAAACGAGCCTTGGTCCCGTTATAAAGAGGGAGAATACCAAGAGCCGTCTCCGTGACCGTTTGGGACTCGCCTTTGATAGAGGGGGCGTGGCGACGGGCGCGGTTGGGTTACCCACGTCCGTATTGATGAGAATCCCGGATTAAGGGGGAACACGATCTCTGCTTCGACAAGACGTGCCAAGGAAACCACTTCGCTAAAGGCGCTGAAGTGGTAGAGTAAAAAACGATTCAAGTAATGGCTTGGTAGTGGCGTGACGTCATGCCACAAAAAACGTCAGCAGATTGAACTTCTGTATATATTATTCTCTCTACGGTGGAATGTGGAATTTATTTTGCAGAGCCGGACACTATCCTGGTGTTCACAATCTTCTATCGTTCGGAGGAGGAACCCGCCTTGCAATGCCAAGCAATATACGTGTCGGACTTATCGTCATTGAAGCCTGGTTCAGGGGCTACTGAGGGAGTCCCAGATTAGGGGGTGTCCGGATAGCCGGACTACCATCATCAGCCGAACTATCATCGGCCGGACTATCATCTTCGATCGGACTCCAAGACTATGAAGATACAAGATTGAAGACTTCGTCCCGTGTCCGGATGGGACTTTCCTTGGCGTGGAGGGCAAGCTTGGTGATACGGATACGTAGATCTCCTACCATTGTAACCGACTCTATGTAACCCTAGCCCTCTCCGGTATCTATATAAACCGGATGGCTCTAGTCCGTAGGACACGACAACAAAAACCATTACAATCATACCATAGGCTAGCTTCTAGGGTTTAGCCTCCTTGATCTCGTGGTAGATCCACTCTTGTAAACATCCACAATATCAATATCAATCAAGCAGGATGTAGGGTTTTACCTCCATCAAGAGGGCCCGAACCTGGGTAAAACATCATGTCCCTTGTCTCCTGTTACCATCCGCCTAGACGCACAGTTCGGGACCCCCTACCCGAGATCCGCCGGTTTTGATACCGACACATTGCCACCAAGCTGCTAGAGCTTCGTGATGAACTATAACATATCAGGGATACATATGATGATCCTTGAGGTATTCGCGATGTTTGACACCGCGAAAGTAGAAATCAAGAAGGAGCATCAATTGTTGATGGTTGGTGAAACCACTAGTTTCAAGAAGGGCAAGGGCAAGAAGGGATACTTCATGAAACGGCAAATCAGCTGCTGCTCTAGTGAAGAAACCCAAGGTTGAACCCAAACCCGAGACTAAGTGCTTCTGTAATAAGGGGAACAGCCACTGGAGCAGCATTACCCTAGATACTTGGTAGATGAGAAGGCTGGCAAGGTCGATAGAAGTATATTTGATATACATTATGTTAAGGTGTACTTTACTAGTACTCCTAGTAGCACCAGGGTATTAAGATACCGGTTCGGTTGCTAAGTGTTAGTAACTCGAAATAAAAGAGCTACGAAATAAACGGAGACTAGCTAAAGGAGAGCTGACGATATGTGTTGGAAGTGTTTCCAATTTTGATGTGATCAAACATCGCACGCTCCCTCTACCATCAAGATTAGTATTAAACCTGAATAATTGTCATTTGGTGTTTGCGTTGAGCATAGACATGATTGGATTATGTCTATCGCAATACGGTTATTCATTTAAGGAGAATAATGGTTACTCTGTTTATTTGAATAATACCTTCAATGGTATTGCACCTAATAGGAATGGTTTATTGAATCTCGATCGTAGTGATACACATTTTCATGCCAAAAGATATAAGATAGTAATTGAGGGAGTCCCGGATTAGGGGGTGTCCGGATAGCCGGACTACCATCATCGGCCGAACTATCATCGGCCGGACTATCATCATCGACCGGACTCCAAGACTATGAAGATACAAGATTGAAGACTTCGTCCCGTGTCCGGATGGGACTTTCCTTGGCGTGGAAGGCAAGCCTGGCGATACGGATATGTAGATCTCCTACCATTGTAACCGACTCTATGTAACCCTAGCCCTCTCCGGTGTCTATATAAACCGGATGGCTCTAGTCCGTAGGACACAACAACAACCATTACAATCATACCATAGGCTAGCTTCTAGGGTTTAGCCTCCTTGATCTCGTGGTAGATCCACTCTTGTAAACATCCACAATATCAATATCAATCAAGTAGGACGTAGGGTTTTACCTCCATCAAGAGGGCCCGAACCTGGGTAAAACATCGTGTCCCTTGTCTCCTGTTACCATCCGCCTAGACGCACAGTTCGGGACCCCCTACCCGAGATCCACCGGTTTTGACACCGACATTGGTGCTTTCATTGAGAGTTCCTCTGTGCCGTCACCGATAGGAAGGATGCCTCCTCCCGTCTTCAAGGATGGTATTTTTGCCAAAGGAGCCTTGGCCGCCGGCCAAACTATCCGGCTAAGTCATTTTCTTATGACCGCCTGTCCGGCCACCGCTTCGACAATGACCTCTCAAGTCGTCAAAAGCAATCTTCACGTCAGCTCGCAATTCGCCGAGCGGCTGGATCCAATAGAGCTCTCGTCCGTAAAGGAGCTCTTGGATCACATCGCCGCCCTGGGAGTCGCTACAGACTACAATCAGATTGGGCTTAAAACTGATCTGAGACAGATTAACTCTCCCCAGGTCACCCACCACGTTGCAGTGGTAGAGGAACAATGCGGCGACTCTTCTCCTGTATTGAAAACTAGTCATGTCCGGGCTCCCGAACCCCCCATGCCGGATTCCCGCGGAGGGACGGACTTCGATCAAGCACTGAACTTAAAGTCAGGCATCGTACCAGACTCGTTGGACAACGTCCAGCAATCCAAGCTTCCAAATTATGAAACTTCTCGGCCCTCGAGCCTTGAGATGGGTAGGGTTCCGGACTTAATTCCACCCACCCGCCCAGACATATGCGATCTATCTCTAATCCGGCAAGAGCCCGCTGAGACAGTACATCACTACTGGGCCAGATTCCTCCTGGTTATGGACAGGATAAAGGACTGCCGAGAGGAAAATGCAATCTCAATTTTTTGCAATAATTGCACGGACGAGGGAATCTTGAACGCCGTCAGCCGTCGTGAAATTACACGCTTCGCTAACCTGGCATCCATAGTACGAAAGTACTGTGCGATGGAGAGTTTCCGAACAACCGAAAATAAGTTTTGGGACAATCCGGCCCCGAATACAACCCTAGTCCGCAACAAAAGGGTGCATTACACTCAGGCACCAGATACAAAAACCAAAAAGCAAAAACCCCATAAAGGGCACGGAACCGTATTGGAGGGATGGCTTAGCGGACCCTGTAAAATTCACAATACAGAAGGCGCCATCCCAACACATAGCCTTCGAGCATGTTGGATATTACGGCAGGTGGCCAAAACTGGAGAGGAGCTTCTAGCCCCGAAAAACCACTCCAACAATACCGGTACGGTATCAACAGTCTTCGAGACTTTCGCATCAAACAATATGCGGAAACGAACAATCCACAGCCTCGCCGAAGTCTACCAAGTAGCAACAACCACTCCATGGAGCGACACAGCCATCACCTTCAACGCCAGCGACGAACCTAAATTCCGAACAGCCCAAGCTTCAGCCGCACTGGTACTTAGTCCAATAGTGGACGGCTTTCGACTTACAAAGGTCCTCATGGATGGCGGCAGCGGATTAAACCTCATCTACGAGGAAACCCTTCAAAAAATGGAAAGAGACTGGAGCCGCATTGAGCGAAGCAGCACAACCTTTAGAGGAATAATCCCTAGCCGGGAGGTGCGCTGCACAGGAAAAATCACACTCGATGTGGTATTCGGCTCGCCGGACAATTACAGATCCGAAGAAGTCACGTTCCAAGTGGCCCCTTTCAACAGCGGATATCACGCTATATTAGGACGAGAGGCATTCATAATTTTTCAAGCCGTACCCCATTACGGGTACATGAAGCTCAAAATGCCTGGGCCCGGCGGAATAATCACTCTCATTAGTAATCCGGACATAGCACTCCGCGCCGAAAAACAAGACAGCCGCATTAGCCTTAGAGGCACTATCCGAAGCCCTAGTGGCAGAGGAACTCACCGTGCTGCTCTCTATGGTGAATAGGGACGATGTGATACTCGATAAGAGATCCAAGTGCACCTCCTTTAAACCAGCAGATGAAATAGTAAAATTCTAGGTCCACCCAACGGACCCGACAAAGACGGCCTCCATCGGGGCACAATTGAACCCTGATGTAGACGCCGCACTGCGAGAATTCCTTCGGGAAAATTGGGACATTTTTGCCTGGCACCCCTCGAATATGCCCGGAATCCCACGCAGATTGGCAGAACACAGCCTAAACATCCTAAAAGGATTCAAGCTAGTCAAACAGGCTCTTCGATGATTTTCCGAACCCAAAAGACAGGCAATGGAAGAAGAGCTAGCCAAACTATTGGAAGCCGGATTCATCAGAGACATCAAACATCCGGATTAGCTAGCAAACCTGGTAATGGTACCAAAGAAGGACAAATCCTGGCGCCTATGTGTCGATTTCAAAGACCTAAATAAAGCCTGCCCGAAGGATCCCTTCCCCCTCCCCCACATCGACCAAATCATCGATGCCACTGCAGGGCACGATTCATTGTGCTTCCTGGACGCATACTCCGGCTATCATCAAATCAAGATGGCAGAAGCGGATCAAGCCGCAACGGCATTCATTACTCCATATGGACCATTCTGCTTCAACACGATGCCCTTCGGACTTAAAAACGCCGGCGCAACATATCAGCGCATGATTCAGACATGTCTGGCTACCCAGATCGGCAAAACAGTAGAGGCATACGTAGACGACGTAGTCGTCAAAACTAAACACGTCGAAACTCTAGTAGACGACTTGAGGCTCACATTCGACAACCTCAGAGCATACGACATCAAGCTGAATCCGGAAAAATGCGTTTTCGGCGTACCAGCTGGAAAGCTGCTGGGCTTCATCGTATCCGATAGAGGAATTGAAGCAAACCCAGCCAAGATCCGAGCTCTGTCACAGCTAGATATCCCAAAAGACCTCAAGCAAATACAAAAATTGACTGGATGCGTGGCGGCTCTAAGCCGCTTTATCTCCCGTCTAGGAGAAAAGGCATTGCCCCTCTATCGCCTCCTTAGGCGCACCGAACACTTCGAGTGGACGGATGCTGCCACCGCCGGACTCGAAGAAATAAAGGCCATATTGGCAACAAATCCGGTCCTGGCTGCGCCCAACCTGGGCGAACCAATGTTGTTATACATCGCAGCAACGCATCAAGTTGTAAGCGCGGTACTCGTCGTCGAACGAGAGACAGAAGGGCATAAATTCCCTCTTCAAAAACCAGTATACTACGTATCCACTGTGTTAACCCCCTGCAAGTCCCGTTACCCGCACTATCAGAAGATAGCATACGCGGTGTTCATGGCATCCCGGAAGCTCCGACACTACTTTCAAGAGTGTTCGATAACAGTGGCCTCTGAAGTACCACTTAACGACATTATAAACAACCGCGACGCGACGGGCAGGATTGCAAAATGGGCCATTGAGCTCTTACCATTTGATATAACTTACAAACCTCGGCGAGCTATAAAGTCACAAGTTTTGGCTGACTTTGTCGCTGAATGGACCGAAGCCGAACTCCCTAAAGAGTACGGCGCATACTCCAATTGGATTATGCACTTCAACGGCTCTAAAATGTTAGCCGGATTGGGGGCTGGCGTCGTATTGACGTCCCTGACCGGGGACACAGTCCAATATGTACTTCAGATAATGTACACGGACTCCAACAACGCAGCCGAATACGAGGCCCTTTTACATGGTCTCCGGATGGCAATCTCCATGGGCATTCAACGCCTAGAGGTGCACGGGGATTCAAACCTCGCAATATCCCAAATAAACGGAGACTTTGATGCCAAAGATCCAAAAATGGCAGCATATCGCAACGCTGTCCTAAAAATGTCAGCCCGGTTTGAAGGACTTGAATTCCATCACGTAGCCCGGGATAATAACCAAGCAGCCGACGTACTGGCACGCATCGGCGCAAAACGCGACGCTGTCCCTCCTAACATCTTCTTGGAACGGCTCTTCAAGCCATCCGTACTATGGGAAGAGGAGTCCGGAAATAACAAACCGGAACAAGCCGCACCAACCGGCGATTCAGCCGATGACATAACACCTTCAGCCCACGACATAATGGCAGTAATTGCCCCGTGGACAGAACCATTCCTCTCCTACTTGCTTAGGCAGGAACTCCCCGAAGACCATAATGAGGCCCGCTGCGTAGTCCGGCGATCTAAAGCCTACAAGGTCCATGAGGGAGAACTCTATAAGAAAAGCACAACCGGAGTCCTTCAAGGTGTATCTCCGAAGAGGAAGGGCGAGACCTCCTGGCTGAAATTCACGCCGGACTAGGCGGACACCACGCCGCAGCCCGGACCCTTGTAGGAAAGGCATTCCGTATAGGATTTTATTGGCCGACGGCCCAGGCAGATGCTCAGGACTTAGTCCAAAGATGCGTCGGTTGTCAGCTCTTTGCTAATCAGAGCCATATGCCACCCACCGCCCTCAAAACTATACCCATTACCTGGCCGTTCGCGGTCTGGGGGCTTGACATGGTTGGACCACTTAAAGGGGGAACCCACAAGCAAAGATACCTATTGGTCATGGTGGATAAATTCACCAAATGGATAGAGGCCAAGCCAGTTAAAACGGCAGAGTCCAGACCAGTGATAGACTTCATATCCGGGGTAGTACACCGTTACGGTGTCCCCCACAGCATCATCACCGATAACGGCACGAACTTCACGGCCGACGAGGTTAAATCATGGTGCAAAAATATGGGCATCAAGCTCGATTACGCTTCAGTCTATCACCCTCAAACCAACGGTCAAGTGGAACGAGCAAATGGTCTAATAATGAGCGGCATCAAACCCAGACTAGTGCGGTCCCTTACGAAATCTGACACACACTGGGTAGAGGAGCTCAAATCCGTACTCTGGGGGCTGCGGACAACGCCTAACCGTACTACCGGATTCACACCATTTTTATGGTATACGGCGCAGAAGCAGTTTTGCCCTGCGACATCATTCATGACTCACCTCGAGTGCGCATGTACGAAGAAAGGGAAGCCGAGTTGGATCGGCAGGACAGCTTGGACGCATTGGAGGAAGAACGCGACATCGCCAAGGCTCGTTCCGCAGTTTATCAGCAACAGGCTCGAAGATACCAAAGCAGAGAAGTACGGGCCAAGACTTACAATGTTGGCGAACTAGTTCTACGCCTGCCGGACAAGAAAAAGGACAAGCTCAAGCCCAAATGGGAAGGCCCCTTCATCGTCGATCAAGTCCTGACCAGCGGAGCGTACCGTCAACGAAATGCATCGGATAACCGACTCGAGACGAACCCATGGAGCGCAGCCCGCCTCCGAAGATTCTATGCCTAGCGCCGGACTAAGAGTTCGTCCCTTTCCCCCCGTCCAAATTTTTTTTACTTCAGCTGCCTTTTGTTTATCTTTTTCTTCTCAACCCTATTCATCAAAGCATTAAAGGACCTACTTGCACAACATTCGCGTGCAATTGATGTGCTATCGGCACTCATTATACCTGGGGGCTTCTTTACCAGAAGCTTAATTATAAGGGCTTCATGCCCAGCACATGTGTCAAGCCTCCACATGTACCTTTTATTCACCATTTTATGCATCGATATGACTTAAGTTTTGGCCAAGCTGGGTTGCCTGGCTCCTGTGCTTACCCCTACGTTCCCGATTGTTCGGCTAGGAGGTAAAGGGAGCACCTCTGCGATTGTTACTGCCGGGTCAGCCGGATGTGTACCTCAGACTGGGTGAAGCCGAAAGCTAGCGTTCTTAAGGGAATATTCGGTCGGTGACTTAAAAGATGATTTTTTATCCACTTATTTATCTGCCCCCAGATGTTTTTCTGCTTTTTTCGCAGTCCGGACATGCACTTTAGGGCATGCCACCCCCAGAGGAAAGGAACCCTTAACGGAACTATTCTCCCTGGAAGATGTTTCTTACTACCCACGTAATATAACATAAGTAGTTGGGCACTTGTCTGATAAAGCACTAATGACCCCTACGCCTGGTCTCCATGCATACCCCGGTTGTTTCATAACCAAGAAGGTATTCGGACACACTCCGGACTCTAGAGTCCCGAGGTCGAAGCGAAAAGGTCGGCAAAGACAAACGATCTACAATCCGGCTAGAAGGCATTTTATATGTCATTTTATAATACATTGTCAAATCGACTGATTGTATTCTTCCTCAATCCCGTCTAACAGGTTGTCTAATTTACAGTCCTGTTGGGAAAATTTAGCGGCCAGCTCTACTTGGCCGTATACTAAACTCACCGGGATCTCCTTCCCATCGGGCCCCACAGGTCCGACTTCGGCCATGTGGTTGGGATCCGCCTTCTTGTTCCGCGTCTTTACCATGGCCCAGGCCTCCCTGGCACCTTGGCAGCAGGCCGAAATCTTCCATAAATGGAAGTGCTGCCGCACTCCCTGAAGCTTCTCCGCAAGCTCCCCAAGACCCTCGGGTAAGGAGAAGGCTGGCCATAAAGCCTGGATGACGCCGCTCATTGCCTGCCGAACTCGTTCGATCAGTTGCAACAATTCGAGAAGTTGATCACCCGTTGATATGGGCATCTCCTCCGCAGGGCGACCTGTGAGCATACCTGCAGACATATTCTGTCAAATTGACTTCCTCGCCGAACTCTTCTTTTCAAAGGAGTTCGCTCAAGCACTTACTATAGATGCCGCGACGAAGCCGCTGATTCTCCTTAACAGAGCCCGACAGCTCAGCCCGAACGCCTTTCAGCTCTTCTCCAAGCTGGGCATGGGCATACTGGAGCTTGTTCCTTTCATGCTGCACCTTATGCAGCACCCTCTCGCCGGCCTTTAGTTGGCGCAGAAGTTCTTGCCTGTCCGGATCTTGTCCGGCAGCACCTGCAACGTCATTTTTTAGACTTGCGCAAAGGCCAAACGCTACTTATCTTTCTAAAATAATGCGTTACCAGGAGAGGTCCCTGTGTTTCCTCCTGCGCCAGAGAGTGCAGCCTCAAGTTGGGCCTTGCACTCTTGCAGCTCCTGAGACAGTTGGGTATTCTTCTCGGTAAGATCCTACGTTTCATATGATCCTTAAATCAGTTAATACAACTACTTTAAGTCTCGGGGGCTACTGGCATATATAACTATTAAATTCTCTTACCCGTATGTCTTTTACATACTGCTCCGTGGCTCTGGTAAAACCATCTTGAGCAGCACGAAGGTGCGCGTCCCCCGCGTTAAAGGCATTCAACGCCTCGGGGGAGAAGCACGCGTCACGAAATACTGTCCGGCGGCGCCTGTGATTCATGGGCACTCTCCACCTCAGACTTGGTGGCGGACAGTCTGTCGGCATCCTCCGTCGGAGGAACGTCCGGCTCGCGCCTTGCGCTCGCCTCCCCCTCCAGACCAGGTGCTGGAGCTTGGCTGGTAGAGGTTGGATTGGCAACCTCCACGCCCGCAGTCCGGCGGGCTCTTTTTTCCCTACAAAAGTCATGAGCACTCAAACGCTTCCGAGGAACGTTGCTCTAAATAATGAATTGTGAGCTACACCTTTGCGGCGACGTTTCAGTCCGCGCCGTGCTCCTCTTCCGCCTACTGGTCCGGACTGGCCTTTGTTGGTCAGCCACCGCAGGCTCGGCTTCTCGCCCTAGGGGCGCCTCCTGCACAGCGCCATCATATACGGTGGTCAGAAATAAGCAAGGAAGGAATGACGGTGTCAGGACTTCCGTCGCAATCACCTGGGAAGCCGGATATAGTCCGGGATAGTCGCCCGTGATGGCGACTAAAGCATTGTCCATGCTGAGCTGGTGGAACACCCCGTCGATTAGCTCCACCATTATGTCCGGATCCTCTTCGGAGGCCGGATCCCGGGATCTCTCTGGATCCTCGGGTTGCGGAGCTGGACTTAGCATGTCCTCCACGATCCGGCGCAGCTCCTGCATCGAAAGAAGAACACAATATAAGAAACTTAAGTTTCAAAAAGCATGGGTCGGGCACGCAGAGTGTTTGCTTACCCAAGGCCGGGGATTATTCATAGAGAACCCATTTAACGGGTTCGTCCGAAGGAAATCCTCCTTCTCCCCCTTATACAGGCCGGACAGGATCGTCACCAGATCTTCGACCGAATCCGGCCCTTTGCAGCCATGACGGGTGGCATCGTCCTCCCCGTTGAAATCCCACATGGGGTGGCCCCTGTATTGTAGTGGCTGCACCCCCCCTCATAATGCATGTTGCCATGACTCCAATCATGGTCAACCCGGCATGGGCCAGTAACCTTATTCGGCCCATCAAATAATGGACGCTCTTGTCTTCCTCCAGTTGGGGGCTCTGCGGACGCAAACTAAGGCGTTTCTTCAGAGGAGCATTGCTGAACTCCGGGAGGCCGATCCGAACAGGGTCCGGCAGCGGAGCGTCTTCTATATAAAACCATTCCGAAGGCCAATCTTCGGACGCCTTCTTAGGGGTTCCGGATGGATATCCGGTCCCGGCAATGCGCCATATTTCGGTGCCGCCCACTTGATATATGGACCCCTCGTGAGAGCGGGGTACAAGGCAGAACAACCTCTTCCACAGCGCGAAATGGGGCTCGACACCCAGGAATAGCTCACAAAGAGCTACGTAACCCGCAATATGCAGGATTGAGGCGGGCGTGAGGTGATGAAGCTGGAGTCCGTAGAACTCCAGGAGCCCGCGGAGGAATGGATGTACAGGAAATCCGAGCCCCTTATCAGATAGGGGACGAAGCATACCCGTTCCCCTTTGTTGGGACTTGGGGTAACCTCCGCCTGCTTCCCACCTTTGTAGGTGGCCAGCCCGGCTCGAACCGGAACCATGAAGGCCGGAGTGAGATATCCCCCCGCTTGGAGCTTCACCAGCTCGTTGTGCGGTACAGAGCATCTCCTCCAATCTCCTGGCAAAGGGCTGGGAGCGCGAGAAGAGGAGCCGCGTTGACGGTCCATGATGGAATGGATTCTTGGTCGAAAGCGCTCCGATGAGTATTTGCGGGAGGAAGATGGTGATTTGGATCTGGATTCTCGCCTCCCTTATAGGCAGATTATTCGCACAACTAGGGGGTAAAACATAAAAGACACCCTGGCTTTTCACATTCGCACGACGGGTGGAAGAAGGCCATTATTGGGCGTGGAAGCCAAGACGCGCAACATTGATGAGGAAGCCGGACATTGTTCGGCAGGTACGTAGAACTTGAAGGAGAACCCGCCTTGCAACACCGAAGACTACACACATGCTGGACTTATCGTCATTGAAGCCTAGTTCGAGGGCTACTGAGGGAGTCCCAGATTAGGGGGTGTCCGGATAGCCGGACTACCATCATCGGCCGAACTATCATCGATCGGACTATCATCATCGGCCGGACTCCAAGACTATGAAGATACAGGATTGAAGACTTCGTCCCATGTCCGGATGGGACTTTCCTTGGCGTGGAAGGCAAGCTTGGCGATACGGATACTAGATCTCCTACCATTGTAACCGACTCTATGTAACCCTAGACCTCTCCGGTGTCTATATAAACCGGATGGCTCTAGTCCGTAGGACACAACAACAACCATTACAATCATACCATAGGCTAGCTTCTAGGGTTTAGCCTCCTTGATCTCGTGGTAGATCCACTCTTGTAAACATCCATAATATCAATATCAATCAAGCAGGACGTAAGGTTTTACCTCCATCAAGAGGGCCCGAACCTAGGTAAAACATCATGTCCCTTGTCTCCTGTTACCATCCGCCTAGACGCACAGTTCGGGACCCCCTACCCGAGATCCGCCGGTTTTGACACCGACAGTAATGATAGTCCCACTTCCTTGTGGCACTACCATGTAAGTCATATTGGTGTAAAACACATGAAGAAGCTCCATGTTGATGGATCTTTGGACTCACTCGTTTTTGAAAAGTTTGAGACATGCAAACCATGTCTATTGGTGTATATGCATGAAGAAACTCCATCCAGATGGATCGTTTGGGCTCACTTGATTTTGAATCACTTGAGATATGCAAATCATACCACATGGGCAAGATGACTGAAAAGCCTCGTTTTCAGTAAGATGGAACAAGATAGCAACTTGTTGGAAGTAATACATTTTGATGTCTGCAGTCCAATAAGTGCTAAGGCACGCAGTGGATATCGTTATGTTCTTACTTCACAGATGATTTGAGTAGATACTAAGTATATTTACTTGATGAAACACAAGTTTGAATTATTGAATGGTTCAAGTAATTTCAGAGTGAAGTTGAAGATCATCATGACAAGAGGATAAAATGTCTATGATATGATCATAGAGATGAGTATCTGAGTTACGAGCTTTGGCACGCAATTAAGACATTGTGGAAATTGTTTCACAATTAATACCGCCTGGAACACCATAGTGTGATGGTGTGTCCGAACTTCATAGTTGCACCCTATTGGATATGGTGCGTACCATGATGTCTCTTATCGAATTACCACTATCGTTCATGGGTTAGGCATTAGTGACAACCGCATTCACTTTAAAATAGGGCACCACATAATTCCGTTGAGATGACACCGTTTGAACTATGGTTTGGAGAAACCTAAGTTGTCGTTTCTTAAAAGTTTGGGGCTGCGATACTTATGTGAAAAAGTTTCAGGTTGATAAGCTCGAACCCAAAGCGGATAAAATGCATCTTCATAGGACACCCAAAACAGTTGGGTATACCTCCTAATTCAGATCCGAAAGCAATAGGGATTGTTTCTTGAATCATGTCCTTTCTCGAGGAAAGGTTTGTCTCGAAAATTGAGTGGGAGGATGGTGGAGACTTGATGAGGTTATTGAACCATCACTTCAACAAGTATGTAGCAGGGCACAGGAAGTTGTTCCTGTGGCGCCTACACCAATTGAAGTAGAAGCTTATGATAGTGATCATGAAGTTTTTGGATCAAGTCACTACCGTACCTTGTAGGGTGACAAGGATGCGTACTACTTTAGAGTGGTACAGCAATCCTGTCTTGAAGGTCATGTTGCTAGACAACAATGAACCTACGAGCTATGGAGAAGCGATGGTGGGCCCAAATTCCGACAAATGGTTAGAAGCCATGAAATCCGAGATAGGATCCATGTATCAGAACAAAGCATGGACTTTGGTGGACTTGCCCGATGATCGGCAAGCCATTGAGATAAATGGATCATTAAGAAGAAGACGGACATGGATGGTAATGTCACCATCTATGAAGCTCGACTTGTGGCGAAGAGTTTTTCACAAGTTCAAGGAGTTGACTATGATGAGATTTTCTCATCCGTAGCGATGCTTAAGTCCGTCGGAATCATGTTAGCATTAGCTGCATTTATGAAATCTGGCAGATGGATGTCAAGACAAGTTTCCTTAGCAGTTTTTGTAAGGAAAGGTTGTATGTGATACAATCAGAAACGTTTTATCGATCCTAAGGATGCTAAAAGGTATGCTGGCTCCAGAGATCCTTCTAAGGACTGGAGTAAGCATCTCGGAGTTGGAATGTGCACTTTGATGAGATGATCAAAGATTTTGGGTTTACACAAAGTTCATGAGAAACTTGTATTTCCAAAGAAGTGAGTGGGAGCACTATAGAATTTCTGATGAGTATATGTTGTTGACGTATTGTTGATCAGAAATGATGTAGAATTTCTGGAAAGCATATAGGGTTATTTGAAAGGTGTTTTTCAATAGAAAACCTGGATTAAGCTACTTGAACATTGAGCATCAAGATCTATGAGGATAGATCAAAAATGCTAAATGGTACTTTCAAATGAGCACATACCTTGACGTGATCTTGAAGGTGTTCAAGATGGATCAATCAAAGAAGGAGTTCTTTCCTGAGATGTGAGGTATGAAGTTAAGACTTAAAGCTCGACCACGGCAGAATAGAGAGAAAGGACGAAGGTCGTCCCCTATGCTTTAGACGTAGGCTCTACAGTATGCTATGCTGTGTACCGCACCTGATGTGTGCCTTGCTACATATCTGGCAAGAGGGTACAAAGGTGATCAAGGAGTGGATCACCAGATAGCGGTCAAAATTATCCTTAGAGGAATAAGGATATGTTTCTCGATTATGGAGGTGATAAAGAGTTCAACGTAAAGGGTTACGTCGATACAAGCTTTAACACCTATTCGAATGACTTTGAGTAGCAAACCGGATACGTATAGTGGAGCAACCATTTGGAATAGCTCCAAGTGGAGCGTGGAAGCAACATTTACAATATGACCTAGAGATTTGCGAAGTACATACGAATCTGAATGTTGCAGACCCGTTGACTAAAACCTCTCTCACAAGCAAAACATGATCAAACCCCAGAACTCATTGAGTCTTAATCACATGGTGATGTGAACTAGTTTAGTGACACTAGTAAACTCTTTGGATGTTGGTCACATGGCGATGTGACCTGTGAGTGTTAGTCACATGGCGATGTGAACTAGATTATTGACTCTAGTGCAAGTGGGAGACTGTTGGAAATATGCCCTAGAGGCAATAATAAATTAGTTATTATTATATTTCCTTGTTCATGATAATCGTTTATTATCCATGCTATAATTGTATTGACAAGAAACTCAGATACATGTGTGGGTACATAGACAACACCATGTCCCTAGTAAGCCTCTAGTTAACTAGCTCGTTGATCAATAGATGGTTACGGTTTCCTGACCATGGACATTGGATGTCGTTGATAACGGGATCACATCATTAGGAGAATGATGTGATGGACAAGACCCAATCCTAAGCCTAGCACAGAGATCGTGTAGTTCGTATGCTAAAGCTTTTCTAATGTCAAGTATCTTTTCCTTAGACCATGAGATTGTGCAACTCCTGGATACCGTAGGAATGCTTTGGGTGTACCAAACGTCACAATGTAACTGGGTGGCTATAAAGGTGCACTACAGGTATCTCCGAAAGTGTCTGTTGGGTTGGCACGAATCGAGACTGGGATTTGTCACTCCGTGTGACGGAGAGGTATCTCTGGGCACACTCGGTAGGACATCATCATAATGTGCACAATGTGATCAAAGAGTTGATCGCGGGATGATGTGTTACGGAACGAGTAAAGAGACTTGCCAGTAACGAGATTGAACAAGGTATCGGTATACCGACGATCGAATCTCGGGCAAGTACAATACCGTTAGACAAAGGGAATTGTATACGGGATCGATTGAGTCCTTGACATCGTGGTTCATCCGATGAGATCATCGTGGAACATGTGGGAGCCAACATGGGTATCCAGATCCCTCTGTTGGTTATTGACCGTAGAACGTCTCGGTCATGTCTGTATGGTTCCCGAACCCGTAGGGTCTACACACTTAAGGTTCGATGACGCTAGGGTTATAAAGGAAGTTTGTATGTGATTGCCAAATGTTGTTCGGAGTCCCGGATGAGATCTCGGACGTCACGAGGAGTTCCGGAATGGTCCGAAGGTAAATATTTATATATGGGAAGTCCTATTTTGGCCACCAGAAAATGTTCGGGAATTTTCGGTATTGTACCAGGAAGGTTCTAGAAGGTTCCGAAGTGGGCCCACCTGCATGGGGGGACCCACATGAACGTGGGTAGTGGGGGCAAGGCCCCACACCCCTCGTCAAGGCGCACCAAGATTCCCCCTTAGAAGGAATAAGATCATATCCCGAAGGGATAAGATCAAGATCCCTAAAAAGGGGGGATAACAATCGGTGGGGAAGGAAATGATGGGATTTCTTTCCTCCCACCTTTGCCAACGCCCCAATGGACTTGGAGGGCAAGGAACCAGCCCCCTCCTCCCCGTGCATGGGAGCTTTACCAAAGTTCTGGCGCAGCCCTTCCCCTCTCCCAAGTCCTCCTCCTATCCCACGGTGCTTGGTGAAGCCCTGCAGGATTGCCATGCTCCTCCACCACCACCACGCCGTCGTGCTGCTGCTGGGTGGAGTCTTCCTCAACCTCTCCCTCTCCCCTTGCTGGATCAAGGCATGGGAGACGTCACCGGGCTGTACGTGTGTTGAACGCGGAGGTGCCGTCCGTTCGGCACTAGGATCTCCGGTGATTTGGATCACGACGAGTACGACTCCTTCAACCCCGTTCTCTTGAACGCTTCCGCTTAGCGATCTACAAGGGTATGTAGATGCACTCTCCTTCCCCTCGTTGCTAGTCTACCCATAGATAGATCTTGGTGACACGTAGGAAAATTTTGAATTTTTGCTACGTTCCCCAACAGATATATACTTCTGTTTGGTTACACCACAAGCGTACAATCTATGCTACGTGGTGATAATACAAGCAAGAAGAAGTCCCGACACTTCATTTGGTTATTCTACATACGGGCACGAAGTTGCTACATGATGTTAGTACTAATACAAGTGAAGCGAAACTTTGTAAAAGAAATATTCTCATTCCAACCCATATAAATATTTGACTAGATCCACTTAGTCGCATGCCCATATATGACATGTTTGAGACTAGAAAATCTAGTATTTAAGCATAACCCATATGTCATAATATAATCTCTCATACGGATTAAAATTGTACCATGCATAGAAAAGTAACTAGGGTCATAGCCTATGTTACTCGCACTAAACATAATATAGTGCGATCGAGTATGTCATCAACAAGTTTCGTATAGTCCTCGCATATAATGGCTTGAGGCAAAGCTATATATGTTGCTATAAAGTAAACCCAACTCATAAAAATAGTTATGCCCTATATTGCATATATACCGTTAGCCCGGCTAGTTAACCATTAAATAAGTCAACTACTACATATTTGCGATGGTTAATGAGCTAGGCATAAACATGCTACATGAATGAACATTGTCAAATCATGAATGTTGTGCAATGCATATGTTAGCATAGACGAAGTTCAAGGCTCTCCGAGTACGCCGACGTCGAAGACAACGAGGGGGATTTTTATTTCTACATTTTGTAGTTTTCTTTTAATTCTACATTTTGTAGTACTCATGTATTGCAATTCTATGTAATAGGATAGTTGGAATTCTTAATCAGGGGTTTTCTCTACGGAGATGTAATTAACAGACCTTTCATGTAAATGTAAGAGTTCTGGAAATAAAGTACATGCAATGTTTGATCCTATTTTTATTGTATGCATTTATGCATTTAAATTATTCACTCTGTATCAATGACGTGGACGCGTGTTCTCACGCCCGCCATTTTCCCGTCATCAAACATTTTAAGTGGATACATATCAATAGATTATTAGCAAGCAAAGATGCAAGCACATAGAAGGCACATGGAGACACAAGCAAACAAAAAGGCAAGCGAAAGAGAGAGGAGATTGGGAAAGAGAGGGCAAATAAAACGGCAAGGGTGAAGTGGGGGAGAGGAAAACGAGAGGCAAATGGCAAATAATGTAAATGCGAGGGAGATGAGTTTGTGATGGGTACTTGGTATGTCTTGACTTGAGTGAAGACCTCCCCGGCAACGGCGCCAGAAATCCTTATTGCTACGTCTTGAGCTTGCGTTGGTTTTCCTTGAAGAGGAAAGGGTGATGCAGCACAGTACCTTAAGTATTTCCCTCGGTTTTTGAGAACCAAGGTACCAATCTAGTAGGAGGCTCCTCACAAGTCCCACGCACCTACACAAACAAACAAACAACTCGCAATCAACGCAATAAAGGGGTTGTCAATCCCTTCACGGCCACTTGCGAAAGTGAGATCTGATAGAGATAATATGATAAGATAAATATATTTTTGGTATTTTTTGATATAGATTGGAAAAGTAAAGATGCAAATAAAAGTAGATTGAAAGCTTATAAGATAAAAGATAGACCCAGGGGCCATAGGTTTCACTAGTGGCTTCTCTCAAGATAGCATAAGTATTACGGTGGGTGAACAGATTACTGTCGAGCAATTGATAGAAAAGCGAATAATTATGAGATTATCTAGGCATCATCATGTATATAGGCATCACGTCCGTGACAAGTAGACCGACTCCTGCCTGCATCTACTACTATTACTCCACACATCGACCGCTATCCAGCATGCATCTAGAGTATTAAGTTCATAAGAATAGAGTAACGCATTAAGAAAGATGACATGATGTAGAGGGATAAACTCATGCAATATGATATAAACCCCACCTTTTTATCCTCGACGGCAACAATACAATGTGTGCCTTGTTGCCCCTGCTGTTACTGGGAAAGGACACCGCAAGATTGAACCCAAAGCTAAGGACTTCTTCCATGGCAAGAAAGATCAATCTACTAGGCCAAACCAAACCGATAATTCGAATAGACTTGCAAAGATAACTTAATCACACATAAAAGAATTCAGAGGAAATTCAAATATTTCTCATAGATAAACTTGATCATAAACCCAAAATTCATCGGATCTTGACAAACACACCGCAAAAAGAGTTACATCGAATAGATCTCCAAGAAGAGGAAGGATAACTTTGTATTGAGAATCAAAGAGAGAGAAGAAGCCATCTAGCTAATAACTATGGACCCGAAGGTCTGTGGTAAACTACTCACAACTCATCGAAGAGGCTATGTTGTTGATGTAGAAGCGCTCCATGGTCGATTCCCCCTCCGGCGGAGCACCGACGAAGGCTCCAAGATGGGATCTCGCGGATACAGAAGTTTACGGTGGTGCAAATAGCTTTTCGTGGCCGCCCCTGATGTTTTCGGGGTACGTTGGTATATATAGGAGGAAGAAGTACGTCGGTGGACGCTCGAGGGGCCCACGAGATAGGGGGTGCCCAGTAGGGGGGCGCGCCCTCCACCCTCGTGGCCGCCTTAGAAGCTTCTTGACTTGCACTCCAAGTCCTCTGGATCACGTTCGTTCCAAAAATCACGCTCCCGAAGGTTTCATTCCGTTTGGACTCCGTTTGATATTCCTTTTCTTCAAAACACTGAAATAGGCAAAAAAAACAGCAATATAGGCTGGGCCTCCGGTTAGTAGGTTAGTCCCAAAATGATATAAAAGTGTAAAGTAAAGCCCATAAACATCCAAAACGGGTAATATAATAGCATGGAACAATAAAAAATTATAGATGCGTTGGAGACGTATCATCTATCACTTGATCAATCCGAGGCAAAGCAAACAGCTCTTTGGGGCAGGCTTTGTTGAGGCTAGTATTATCAATGCACATGTGCCACTTGTTGTTCTTCTTCAGTACAAGGACTGGATTGGAAAGCCACTCTAGAAAGAACACTTCCATAATGAAGTCAGCTGCTAGGAGTCGGACTATCTCTTCACCAACAATTCTTCTCTTCTCTTCTGACAGTCGGCGGAGGAGTTGCCTGATTGGTTTTGCATCTGCTCTGACATGAAGCTTGTGCTCAGAAAAATCCATCGGAACACCCGGCATGTCCTTGGGGGACCGTGCAAAGATATCCCGATTCTCATGGAGGAAATCGACGAGCTCGCTTTCCTATTTGCTGTCAAGGTTGGTTCCTATGAGAGCGAACCTCTCCGGGTGGTCCGGGTCCAAGGGTATCTTCTTGGTTTCTTTGGCTGGCTGGAAGGAGCCCTGGGTCTCCGACTCCTTGGGGTCTGGTGATAGGCTCAACTGCTTGCCGGCCATGGCCACAACCCGGTCAAGGAGCTTCTTCTCTGCGGCAGTCACAAGGGACTCGGCCAGCCGACTGCTTGCTGCGGCACAGGCAGACGACTTCTTGTAGTCTCCAACTACGGTGATTATGCCCTTGGTTCCCGACATCTTCATCTTGAGGTAGGTGTAATGAGATACTGCCATGAACTTGGCCAGAGCAGGCCGACCAAGCAATGCATGATAAGGGCTCTCTAGTCCACTTCCTCAAACCAAATTGCTTCGCGGCGGAAGTGATCTTTGTCTCCGAAGAGGACATCTATCTTGATCTTGTCGATTGGTGAGCAGGAAAGGTGTAGGACCTTGAAGTATGTCTAGAGGGGGGTGATTAGACTACTTGACCAATTAGAAACTTAACCTTTTCCCAATTTTAAAGTTTGCAGATTTTAGCAATCTTTGGACAAGTCAAGCAATCATCACTCAAATCAAGAAAGCATGCAAAGAGTATATAGGCAGCGGAAATTAAAGCATGCAACTTGCAAGAAAGTAAAGGGAAGGGTTTGGAGGATTCAAACGCAGTTGGAGACACGGAATTTTTTGGCGTGGTTCCGATAGGTGGTGCCATCGTACATCCACGTTGATGGAGGCTTCAACCCACGAAGGGTAACGGCTGCGCGAGTCCACGGAGGGCTCCACCCGAGAAGGGTCCATGAAGAAGCAACCTTGTCTATCCCACCATGGTCGTCGCCCACGAAGGACTTGCCTCACTAGCGGTAGATCTTCACGAAGTAGGCGATCTCCTTGCCCTTACAAACTCCTTCGTTCAACTCCACAATCTTGTCGGAGGCTCCCAAGTGAAACCTAGCCAATCTAGGAGACACCACTCTCCAAGAAGTAACAAATGGTGCGTTGATGATGAACTCCTTGCTCTTGTGCTTCAAATGATAGTCTCCCCAACACTCAACTCTCTCTCATCGGATTTGGATCTGGTGGAAAGAAGATTTGAGTGGAAAGCAACTTGGGGAAGGCTAGAGATCAAGATTCATGTGGTAGGAATGGAATATCTTGGCCTCAACACATGAGTAGGTAGTTCTCTCTCAGAACTGGTAAGTTGGAAGTGTAGGTTTGTTCTGATGGCTCTCTCCACGAATGAAGAGGAGGTGGAGGGGTATATATAGCCTCCACACAAAATCTAACCGTTACACACAATTTACCAATCTCGTTGGGACCGAATCAACAAACTCGGTCGGACCGATTTAGTAAACCTAGTGACCGTTAGGATTTTCGGTGGGCCCGAAATGCAACTCGGTAGGACCGATATGGTTAGGGTTAGGGCATAACGTAATCTCGGTGAGACCGATTACACAAACTCGGTGAGACCGATTTTGGTAATTAGCTAACCAGAGAGTTGGTCAGGTAAACTCGGTGGGACCGACTTGCTCTTTTCGGTGAGACCGAAATGTTACAAAAGGGAAACAGAGAATTTACATTGCAATCTCGGTGGGACCGATCGCTCACTTCGGTTAGACCGAAACATTACGAAGAGAAACAAGGAGATTACAATCCCATCTCGGTGAGACCGAGATCCCTATCGGTGAGACCGATTTGCCTAGGGTTTGTGGCAGTGGCTATGACATTTGAACTCGGTGGCGCCGGATAGAAAGAATCGGTGTGACCGATTTTGGCTTTAGGTTTAGGTCATATGAGGATGTGAGAAAGTAGTTGAGGGTATTTGGGGCATATCACTAAGCACATGAAGCAAGAGGCTCATTAAGCAACACCTCATCCGTCCTTGATAGTATTGGCTTTTCCTATAGACTCAATGTGATTTTGGATCACTGAAATATAAAATGTAGAGTCTTGATCTTTTGAGCTTGAGCCAATCCTTTGTCCTTGATATTTTGAGGGATCCACTTTCATCATCCATGCCATGCCATTCGTTGAGCTTCCTGAAATAATAGTCCTGGAATAGTATTAGCTCAATGAGCTATATGTTGTTATGAATTACCAAAACCACCTAGGGATAGTTGCACTTTCAATCTCCCCCTTTTTGGTAATTGATGACAACATATAGATCAAAGCTTCGACAAATTATAATAAGATTGAAAAACATCGTCGCTTTGAGAAGTATGTGATAAGCAAGAGCTCCCCCTAAATTTGTGCATATTTTAAGATTTGCTTTGTACTGCAAATGCACAAGGAAATAGGCTCATGGGTTACTCTTCCATGTCACATACATCTTGGTGGAGCGCTCAAAATAATAAAGATTGAATACATGCACTCATCACCAAGCAAAGTGAATGATCATATAAGGATAGGTAAGATAATATCATCAAACAGGCATGACTGTAGCTTATGATCAAACACATGATCATCAATGTCTCACAGGTAATTGCATAGTATCTCAAGCAATCAAAAGCAAACAAGTTTAACCAAGAAGACAAGAGAGAACGAAAAACAGCAAATCTCTCTCTCGAAGCCTATGATCTATACATTTTTCTCCCCCTTTGGCAACAAGTTACCAAAAAGTACATAGAAAATGCATAGTGCTAGATTGTCTCTCAGGCTTGGTCTTCAGGTGGTGGTGGTGTCCGAATAACTCCAAGAATGAAGGCTTCAGTCGATGTAGATGGAGCTGGAGGAGTTGGTGCTGGAGCTGGTTGCACTGGAGCTGTAGGAGCTGTAGCTGGTGCAGATGATGTGGCTCTTGTGTCTGTCACAGGCACTGCAGCTGACCTCTGAGCTCTAGGCACTCTGGCAAATGCATCAGTGGTTATCTTGCCCTTCCTCTCCTGCATGTCATCCTGAAGCTGTTCCACAACTGACTGAATCTCAGTTACTTTGACATCAAGATCATAGAATTTTTGTTCCATGATCCTTTCCAAGCTCTCCTGGTTTTGAGTTAGGGTGGCCAACCCCTTCTCAATCCTCAGTGTTGATATTATCAAGTCACCAAGCTGCTCCTGCTTGTTCTTCAAGAAATACTCAGATGCCTCCTCTTCAGTTGGCATCTTGGCAGCCTTCTCTTTCCTTGCTTTCTCCATCTTTGCTTGAGCTTGCACTGATGATGGTTCATCCTCATTCATGACAACTTGATTGTCCTCAAAGTCTGGATAGAGAGCAAAATGTTCTTTATCCAACTAATATTTTCCTGTGCCCATCTTTGAGTTAATCAACTCCTGAATCTGTGGGGCATATCCACAACTTCTCTTCTGGTCTGCTGCAGTCCTCTTGATAGTTTCAACCATCAGGCTCATGACCTTGAATTTCTGGGGCACATCAAATACATGTAGCAAGTTTATTGCATGCCCTCTAATCATGTTGTGATCACCTGATTTGGGCAAAAGAGTGTGCCTTAAGATCTGGTTGATCATAGGCAGCCCTGACAGAAGAAAATGAACTGATCCAAACTTGAAAATCTCAAGTGCTTCATCAGGGATCTCCTTCTACATATGTGACATTGAGTTATGATCCATTTTCTTCTTGGCATAAATATCCAAGTCATCTTCACTCTCCTCTGGGGCATTGATCAGGCTTGGCCATTCCTCAATGGTTGACTGGTATCTCGTTCCTTCAGACATCCAAACTATCCTGCCATCTAGATAGAAGTGTGATGTGGAGTAAAATTGCGTAATGAGTTCATCATTCCAGTTGGTGAGCTTCTGCCCAACAATATCTGCAACTCCATAAGCAATGAAACTGTCTTGCATTCCAGGATATTGTTCCTCATTTTCCTTCATGTAGGTCCAGTCGACCCACCTCATATCACACACTATGGGCTTCTTGTCCAACAAGATTGTCTCATAGAAGTCCTGCTGCTCCTTGGTGTGGAACCTGTAATCTACAGCAGTCCTTCTCCTGGTGGCATATGGATCTGACTCTCTCCATAGCCTTAACCCTAGATCTCTCCTGATCTTCATGTTCTCAGCCACAGGATGAGCATCATTGTGGTCTGGGATCTTGGGTTTGAGCTTCCTTAAGATCTGCCCTTCTTCATCTTCCTCAGCAGCAACCTCTGGCATTGGGGCCTTGTTCTTCTCAGCTACTGGTATACTCCTGGTATTTCTCTTTGGTGCAATCTTGGGCTTGGAGGTAGCTTTGGGTGCTTCTGTGGGCTTTGATGTTGCAGCCCCTGACTTTATAGCATCACCCATCAGCTTTTGTGCCTTGGGTGCTGGTTCAGAAACCTCTTCTCCCTCTTCCATCATGGAAGGTTGACCAACAACTCTGGCCATGGTCGTCTTGACCCTTTCCTTCCTTTTCTTTCCTTCTACAGCTGGCTCTTTGGGATCAGGCTTTTCAGGTACTTGAGTTGATCCTATGGCTTTGGACATTGGCTGTCTTCCTACTGGCCTTTTGATCTTCATGTCTGGCTTTACTGCAGTTGAACTGAGCACCTTCTTAAGCACTACCTTCTTGGAAGTAGCCTCATCTTCAACAGCAACATAATCCTCATCCTCAGAGGCTGAGGTTCTCTTCCTTCTAGCTCTTGTGGCTGCTTTGGGCAAATTGCTGGGAGTGCTTCTGCTCCCCTCATTTGAGCTGCTAGAGGGACTGGTGCCCTCACTCATATGAATCTGCTCTGCTGTATTGTTCTGACTATCACTTTGGTCTGACATGCTGCAAATGACTGACTGCTGACCCTGTGAATAGTTATAGATGAGATAGAGTGGATGAGCATCACAAAATGCAGAGATTTTTGCAAAAGAATGATTCAAAAAAAACTTAGTTTTAGTTTCCACAGAAAGCATTTCGGATCTACCGATTTTCAAACTCGGTGATACCGAAGCAGTATTGGAACCTAAACTAGTGAACTCGGTCAGACCGAGTCATAGTTCGGTGGCACTGGGACTGCTAGGGTTTCACAAAGTTCTAAAATCTGTCACACCGATTTGTAATTCTCGGTCAGACCGAGACTTACTAGTGCAATGGCATTAGCCAAATCGGTGGGACCGAGTTTTTCAACTCAGTGGGTCCAAGATGGTTTCGGCGGAAACCTAACCCTAAATTTTCGAATCACATCTATTCTAAGGATCGCATTGACTGGATAGGAGTGTTTCAATCGTGGCAAGATGCATTACGAACACAATGTGCTGAGAATTAGATGAGGATAGCACTGTGATCGAGTTCATACCCTAGTTCAGCGGTGAACTCGCTACGGCGGCAACGGCGGAGAAGAAATCCGTTGACGGCGGCAGAGACCAGCGACAGGAGGCGGCTGGCGACGAAGTCGACGATCCGTAGACCTAGTAGGCAGAGCGAGCTACGCGCGGGCGAGGAGTTTCCAAGAAAGATTTCCAAAATTTTCCCGTGAGTATATATAGCCCTACACTGTCGGTGTGACCGAGTGGAACAACTCGATGGCACCGAGATGCATAACTGTTAACAGTTACAGCAACTCGGTGTGACCAAAAAGTTCAAATCGGTTGCACCGAGATTGAAAACCTAGATCGACTTAGTGATCTCAGTAGGACCGAAATGGAGGAATCAGTCAGACCGAAAATCACAAAGAAGTTTTGGAAGTTTAAGTCTATGACGAATCAGGGACTCCAAGTGCTCCTCACATAGAGTGGTTCGAATCTGACTTGATCAAATTTTGTGATGTAGCATGAATGGAGTTTGAGACGAGAAAAGCATAGATAGCTAGAGAAGGTTCTTAGGCATTCTTGTCCATCCAGTTGGCCAAAGAAAAAGAAGCCAATCAATCAAAACAACAAGTGTATGTCCTTGAATGAGTAAAATATGCAACCAACATGCTCACAGAATAAAATGACAAAAGAAATATGTGGCAAAGCATGCACAACCAATTCTAGCATCTATCAAACAATTGGCGATGACTAGGTCATCTATATATGAGTATATTGACTTAGGAGTCAAATGAGAACATTTGATCATAGGTCATACTCATCGTTTAAGCTCAAGTGGGGTTACCACTTTTACATAATGCATTGATGTGTTCACATCATTAGAGTTGCTTTGACTCAATTCTTTAGAGTTAAGCTCCCCCTAGATGTGAGATCCCCCCTTAGAGGGATGAACTAACCTTGGGTTTTGTCGATGATGACTTCATGTAGGTGTTGAAGATGTGGATGCTCAATGTTGATGTAGATCTTTTGGAGCAATCCTTTGGAGTGAGTTGCACTTTCAATACCTACACGGGTTAGTCCCACAAGGAACAAACAAGAATATCCATAGACATAGAGTGATGCACACACAATATGATGTCCATGAAAACATTAGGTTACCTTGTCCCTTGCCTTACCAACATGAGGGTTTGTGACTCCTTGAACTAGTGCAAGATGTGGAAGTTGATTGCACTTGTCCTTGCCATAAAGATATGAGTGAAGAATGTTGGCGGAGTCACCCTCAAGAACTCTCTAGTTCTTCTTCTTCGGGATCCACATCATCTTGATGGGAATCCTTGGTGTAGTAGTTGTGCTTGATGAAGTAGAACTTGACGTAGTCTTGGGAACCCACTTGACCAAGGCCTTAGGTGCTTCTTCAAATGCATCAATCTCCTCTTGAAGCTTGTCCTTGCCTTTGTTCTTGTGGTCTTATGGTGGAAGATCATCTTGTGCTTGTGTCCCCTTGAAGGAAGTAGGATCATACTTCTCTTGTTGAGGAACAAACTTCATCTTGGGGTATTGATCTTCTTCCCACTCAACTCCATTGGCATTGAACTTTTGTTCAAAACCAACACCTTGATTCTTCCGGTGCCTTCCTTGCTTGTGTACAATTTCCTCGAATTGCTTACTCCCGGCAAGGCTCTTGTATACACCTTTCTCTATAATTCCATTCAATAAGCTATTTTCTTGCTCAAGTGTAACTTGGCTAAGAGAACCATTAGTGGAATCAAGAGAACTACTAGAAGCAACAATATTGGATTTAGCATTGTTATTGTTACTACTAGAGGAAGAATCTTTCTTGTTCTTGTTACTAGACTTGACTTGAGGCATGTAAGTAGATAAGAGTAAACGCTTGGCAATATAAGAAGAACTTTTCTTGCGAAGATCATCATTGATTGCCTTTAAGAACTCATGCTCTTGCTCAAGATTGAGCTTTTCAAAGCGTAACTTCTCATGAGCCCTTAAAAGTTCTCGATGATTTTCGAAGATAGTTTCATGATCTAACTTAAGAGTGTTCAGTTCTTTAGTTAGAAGCTCAATCTTCTTCATATCATTGTCATTCGTTTTATCTTGTTTAGCATGATTAATTGACGTTTCATCATAGTATTCATCACTAGAGTTGTCAATAAGTAAATCATCATCACCTAGCAAGTCATCTTCATCACTATTGAAATCAACATACTCGGGATGAGTTACCTTAGGGCCTTTAGCCATGAAGCATCTTCCAATTCCTTCATTTGGTGAGTGAAATATGTCATAGGAGTTGGTTGACACAAGTGCTAGACCGGCAACACCTTCATCTTGAGTATGTTCAGAGTCGGAGTGATAGCTTCTCTCGAAGTGATGTTTAGAGTCGGAACCGGATACCCATTCACCAACATGAGCTTGATGTCTTCGTTTTGTGTAGCTCTTTGATGACTTGTCCTTCCTATCTGAATCCTTGCTTCTTCGTGAGGGTCTTTGTTCATAACGATCATCTCTACTCCTTCTCTCTCTTGGTGGTGATTCTTCTCTTCTACTTCTTCTTTTAGGAGAATCTTCTCTTCTTTTGTGGGGTGTTGTACACTCATTGGAATAGTGTCCGGGTCTCCCACAATTGTAGCAATTGCGCTCTCAACTGGAAGATCTCTTGTCATTGTAGGACCTTGACTTAGAGATTCTTTCTTTGCTTCTACTCTTGTAGAATTTGTTGAAATTCTTAACCATTAAGCTCAATTCTTCATTGAAGGTTTGTTTCTCACTTGATGATGTGGGGGCTTCACATGAGGCTTTGTAAGCACCACTTGACTTGTTGTGAAGTTCCTCCTTATCCTTGAGTGACATCTCATGAGCAACAATTCTACCAATGACCTCTGTTGGCTTGAGATTCTTGTAATTGGGCATCATTTGAATCAATGTCCACACGGTATCATATTTTCCATCCAATGCTCTTAGGATCTTCTTGATGATGAATTTGTCGGTCATCTCTTCACTCCCTAAGCCGGCAATCTCATTTGTGACAAGAGCAAGCCTAGAGTACATTTCAGCGACACCTTCACCATCCTTCATTTTGAACTTGTCAAGCTGACTTTGGAGCACATCCAACTTGGATTCCTTGACGGAGTCGGTAACTTCATGCATATCAATCAAAGTGTCCCAAATTTCCTTTGCATTCTCAAGACGGCTGATTTTGTTGAATTCTTTGGGGCATAAACCATTGAAGAGGATATCACAAGCTTGAGCGTTGTATTGCAGCATCTTCAATTCATCCGCACTCGCTTCACGGTTTGGTTCTCTCCCATCAAAGAATTCACCTTGCAAGCCAATACAAACAATAGCCCAAACGGCGGGGTTATGTCCAAGAATATGCATTTTCATCTTATGCTTCCAACTAGCAAAATTAGTTCCATCAAAGTAAGGACCTCTACGGTGATAATTTCCCTCGCTAGACGCCATACTCTCCTAGGTTGTGAAACCAAGGCTATGACCACCAAAAGCTATGGAAATCAAAGCAAATGGAGACCAAAGCTCTGATACCACTTGTAGGACCTTGAAGTATGTCTAGAGGGGGGTGATTAGACTACTTGACCAATTAAAAACTTAACCTTTTCCCAATTTTAGAGTTTGGCAGATTTTAGCAATCTTTGGACAAGTCAAGCAATCATCACTCAAATCAAGCAAGCATGCAAAGAGTATATAGGCAGCGGAAATTAAAGCATGCAACTTGCAAGAAAGTAAAGGGAAGGGTATGTAGGATTCAAACGCAGTTGGAGACACGGATGTTTTTGGCATGGTTCTGATAGGTGGTGCTATCATACATCCACGTTGATGGAGACTTCAACCCACGAAGGGTAATGGATGCGCGAGTCCACGGAGGGCTCCACCCGAGAAGGGTCCACGAAGAAGCAACCTTGTCTATCCCACCATGGTCGTCGCCCATGAAGGACTTGCCTCACTAGCGGTAGAGCTTCACGAAGTAGGCGATCTCCTTGCCCTTACAAACTCCTTGGTTCAACTCCACAATCTTGTCGGAGGCTCCCAAGTGACACCTAGCCAATCTAGGAGACACCACTCTCCAAGAAGTAACAAATGGTGTGTTCATGATGAACTCCTTGCTCTTGTGCTTCAAATGATAGTCTCCCCAACACTCAACTCTCTCTCATAGGATTCGGATCTGGTGGAAAGAAGATTTGAGTGGAAAGCAACTTGGGGAAGGCTAGAGATCAAGATTCATGTGGTAGGAATGGAATATCTTGGCCTCAACACATGAGTAGGTAGTTCACTCTCAGAACTGGTAAGTTGGAAGTGTAGGTTTGTTCTGATGGCTCTCTCCACGAATGAAGAAGAGGTGGAGGGGTATATATAGCCTCCACACAAAATCTAACCGTTACACACAATTTACCAATCTCGGTGGGACCGAATCGACAAACTCGGTCAGACCGATTTAGTAAACCTAGTGACCGTTAGGATTTTCGGTGGGACCGACAAGCAACTCGGTAGGACCGATATGGTTAGGGTTAGGGCATAACGTAATCTCGGTGAGACCGATTACACAAACTCGGTGAGACCGATTTTGGTAATTAGCTAACCAGAGAGTTGGTCAGGTAAACTCGGTGGGACCGATTTGCTCTTTTCAGTGAGACCGAAATGTTACAAAAGGGAAACAGAGATTGCAATCTCGGTGGGACCGATCTCTCACTTCGGTTAGACCGAAACGTTACAAAGGGAAACAGAGAGATTACAATCCCATCTCGGTGAGACCGAGATCCCTATCGGTGAGACCGATTGACCTAGGGTTTGTGGCAGTGTCTATGACATTTGAACTCGGTGGCACCGGATAGAAAGAATCGGTGTGACTGATTTTGGCTTTAGGTTTAGGTCATATGAGGATGTGAGAAAGTAGTTGAGGGTATTTGGAGCATATCACTAAGCACATGAAGCAAGAGGCTCATTAAGCAACACCTCATCCCTCCTTGATAGTATTGGCTTTTCCTATAGACTCAATGTGATCTTGGATCACTGAAATATAAAATGCACAGTCTTGAGCTTTTGAGCTTGAGCCAATCCTTTGTCCTTGATATTTTGAGGGATCCACTTTCATCATCCATGCCATGCCATTCAATGAGCTTCCTGAAATAATAGTCTTGGAATAGTATTAGCTCAATGAGCTATATGTTGTTATGAATTACCAAAACCACCTAGAGATAGTTGCACTTTCAAAAGGCCAGGTACAATGCCATGGAAGACAGTCCGGCTTGGCAGGAGTTCTTTGCCTTGATGTTCAACTTTTCCAAGGTGTCGCGGTAAAGGATGTTGATGCTGCTGCCGCCATCTATCAGGACTTGGGAAAACGAGCAACTCGCCTCTCTGTTGCAAAGCTGGCATCTAGCACCAGGGCGTAGGAGCCCGGAGAAGGCATCACCTCTGGGTCGTCGGCTCGGCTCCAACTGATGGGCTTCTCAGACCAGTGCATGAACTCTGGGACCTTCAAGGCGACTGCATTGACTTCTTGGTGCTGCTGGTGCCGGCCGCGCCTGTCATCAGCTTGGCTTGTGAAGAGAACATAAGCTTCGTGCTCTTTAGGGAATTCATCTTGAATGGCTCTGACTGCTGGATGGGCCGCCGGCTGCTGAGGAGCCAGAGGCAGCTGGCCAGCAGGCGGAGGAGGGAGCAGCCCCTCACCCTTGGAGATTAGGGTGAGCCAGTGGCACTTCCGGGTGGTGTGATTGGATGGCTTCGCGCCACTGTGGAACTTGCAGGGTGTGCATCAAGGGTTTTCTCATAGGAGAAGGCGGGTTGCCAAGCCGGCTTGCCGCCTTTCTGACGCTTGGGCATGGGCTGCCCCTCTGGCTGCTGGTCTTCGACTATGGCCACCTGTCGGTTGGTGGAAGCCAGCATCGGGCCCTTCCGCTTGTTGTTGTTCTACTGCGGACGCCAACTAGTGTCGCCTGCCGGTGTTCTAGGAGACGGAGGGAGCACCTTCCCAGAGGCGTCCACCCGAAGCTCCAACTTCATAAAGGAGTCAGCAGTGGCATACTTGTCTGCTATGATCAGCAGCTCATCGAGTGTAGCCGGCTCGTCGTAGAGGAGTCGGTGCTTGAGTAGGGTGCCTTCTCTGCACTCGGCGGTGAAGTACTCTATGGCTTGCACCTCATGCACCCCTTCGCAGGAGTTGCGGAGTTCGGCCCACCGCATCAGGTAGTCACGGGTGGACTCGGTGGGGCCTTGGACGCATAGAGAGAGCTGGCGAGGCTTAGGCGGCCGCTTGTAAGTGCTGGTGAAGTTGCGGTTGAAGACTTCGGTGAAATCTACCCAGCTGTTGATGATGTAGGGCTTGAGGCTATTCAGCCAAGTGCGCATTGTGCCCTGAAGCATGAGAGGGACATACTTCATGGCAACGCGCTTGTTGCCATTTGCTATGTTAACTGCGGTGGAGTAGTCGACCAGCTAGTCCTCCGGCTTCATGGACCCGTTGTACTTGGGCGTGTCTCTCGGGAGCGAGAACCCTTTGGGGAAGGGCTTGTTATGGATGCGGGGGCCAAAACAAGGATGACCAATTGCATCTTCTTCTTCTAGCGCCAGGGATCGCACCAGGCGGTCAATCCGATGGCGGGCATCGGGTGCTCAACAAGCGGCGGGGAGGCGTACATCCCCCTGCGAGGAGGAGGAGGTGGCGGACAATCGTCCCGTCGCTCCACAGCTTGTGGGCGGCCGTCTTGGTCGTGCTCAATGGTGAGGTGCGTTTGACTGCGGCTGGCAGCCGGCTCGTTGTCTCTTCGGTCGTGAGCACCGCCTGCTGTTGGTGTCCAGGAGGTCGCGTCATGCTCTCGGCAGGGGGGCGATTCTCGGCACACGCGCCAGCTTCTTGCTGCTGTACACGCTCCGTCATATAGCATCGCTCGTCACCATCCAGGTGCTCTAGCTTGTCTGCTGCCGCCTGAGCGGCATGCAGGTTCTCGATGGGCGTGGCATAGACTGGGCGGTCGGCCCCTAGCATGCTGGCGATGGTCGCGCCGTGCTGTTTGACAACGCCCATGCGGCTAGGCCCGCCAGCAGCCAGCGTGCCACAGACGGCACGATCGACCTTGCACTAATAGGCCTTGGTGAGACATCTCATAGTGGCTAGCTTCTTGCCGCTCTCAATGAGCACGACGTGGTGGTCCTCTAGCGTCTCGGTGTCAGCGTCGCCTGCGATGGGGACGGACATGTCTCGCATCATCGCCTTCAGCGTGTCGTGGGTGTCCGCGTCGGATGCTCCACCATGGCTGATGACGAGCACCTCAATGACGGTGCTTCCACCACTGTCGGCACAAGGGAGCGGGTCGTCGATGACCACCATGTGGGTGGGGAAGGCGTTGAGGGATGCCGTGTCGGAGTCGACAAGCATCGGGTCGGTGGAGCCGATCAACTCCAAATCGGAGGTGGGCTTGTTGGCGATGTCGAGCTTGCCAAGGAGATCGATGAGGCAGCTATCGGAGCTGGCCGCTCCCGTGCTCGGCACGGGCTCGTCGGAAAGGCGGATCTCGCTGATGAGGTCAGCGAGGCAGCTTGCTGTGCAGGTGACTTCCACGCCATGTAGCGCGTTGGAGATTGTCACATTCCTAGTTCAGGGCTTGCTTGTTTTTGCTTTAGCATCCATGCATCATGTTTAAATTTTATGAAACTTGAAATGGGGGCTGATAAACCCTAGCAGCTAATGAATTCAACTAGGGTCAAAATAAAATATTTTTCAATAAACCCAAAATGCCCTCTGAAAATGTTCATGATTTCTGGTAAAGGTGAAAACCTCTGCCAAAAATGATGCACATATTTTTAGGCCATTCTGGATTTTTGAATTAAATCATATGGTATTTGCATTTGGGCATTTAATTGCTAAATAATATTTTAAATGTCCAAATAATCCCAAACCAAAATGTTCCATGTTGGATATATTCTAAACATTGGGCATGCACAGTTTGGTGATTTTTGAAAGTGCCTAGATATTTTTATTAATGCCACAAACTTACAAAACAAAAGAAAAATAGAAATAAAAGAAAGAGAGAGAGAGAGAAGGACTACCTGGGCCACTTACCTGGCCAGCCCAGCCCACTGGCCCGGTGCCAGTCATCGCCTACCTCTGCCAGTAGGCAGAGGAGGGACACCGCGACGCTGCCGAGGTCGCCACACCACCTCCCTGCCTGCCTGGCTCCTCCCCGGTGCTCCTAGACGATGCCACGAAGACGCCATGCACACCCCGGGCCCTCTCACTCTCTCCCGAATGCTCTCCCCTCCTCTGCTCTCTCTCTCCCTCTCACAATCGAGCGCTGCCGTCGACGCCGTTCACCACCACCGCGCCCACCGCCGTCGCATATCTCCCCCGAGCTGTCCAGAAGAACCGCCTCGGTCCCCTCGTCCTCTCCACCGAGCTGTACGACGCCGGAGGCCCTAGAACGCCGCCATCGCCGTCGTCTTCACCTCCGGCGCCCGAGATCGTCGCCACGTTTCTGCCCACGCTGGACCTTCCTCGAGCTCGCCGTCTGCACCGTTGCAACCGCCGTAAGCCTCTCCCTCGAACCCCCCTCTCCGTTGTTCCGTTTTCACGCTGTAGCTCCTACTTCACTGACGACCGAAGCCGCCGTCCGCCATGGCCGGTGAGGTCCTCGCTCCTGAGCACCTCCGCCCGGTCCAGTGGCACCAGCGTGCTCCTGGAGCTCCCAGCAATCCGCCCTGCCGCTTAGCTCGCCCGTTAGCCAAGCGCAGCGCCTTGCCCGTGCTAAGCCGAAATCCGGCCGTCGCCGCGAGCTCCGTTCCGGCTATCTTTGGCCACCCTAGCTCCATCCGTCGCCACCTCTGGATGCGCGACACCTTTAGCTCCCCGTAGACGCAAACCACGCGCAAAACCGAGCCCCGTAGCAGTTTTCCGGCGAGTTTCCGCCGCGGTTTGAGGTTGCTGCCGGCAAGGCGCCGGCGACTGCCGACGTGGCCGTGATTAGGGCCTAATCACACCGCTAACCAACCCCCTGGGCCACTGACGCATGGGCCCCACTCCCTAATTAATCATAGTTTTGTTTCTGTTTAGGTTAGTTTAAAAACCCAGCGGGACCCACATGCCTGAGTTGACCGCGCTGACGTAGCCGTTGACTGGGCCCACACGTCAGCGACCCTAACGAGCACCGTGATACTGACCAGTGGGACCCCCTGGTCAGGTTTGACCGGGGGCAGCCCTGTTGACTCTGCTGACGTCACAATGACGCAATGCTGACGCAGTAATTGTTTCTGGATTTAAAATAATTCAGGAAATTCCAAAAAATGATCTAAACTTCTAAAATTCATAGAAATTCAACCGTAACTCCAAATTAAATAATTTATATATGAAAAATGATCGGAAAAATACAATCTATCCATCTGTACCATTTTCATGCATGTTAGAACAACTTCTGACTACTGTTTAGGACAATTCAATTAAATGGCACATGAATATCCACATATGGAGTTTGAATTTGAACTTAGGGTTCAAACCAACTCCATTTAACTTGCTGCTAGTTGCATTAGTTCAATCCACATCATATTGACATGTCACATTCATGCATCATATTGTGCATTGCATTGATTGTATTTCTTCTCCGTTGCCGGTATCTGTCCCCTCTCGATAGACGTGTTTCGACGATGTGATCGATGACACCGATGAAGAGCTATGCTATCTTCAGAAGTGCCAAGCAAGCAAAACCCCCTTGTTCATTCCGATACAATCCCATTCTCTCGCTCCTGTTCTCTTCTACTGCATTAGGACAACAACAATTCAACTGTTACTTGTTGCAGTAGTTGAACCCCCTTATCCTCTGCTTGACCTGTCATTGCCACAGTAAATAGATGAAACCCACTAGCATGAGTAGGAGTTGTTTGAGCCCTGATGTGCCTACTCATTCATGCTTGTTTGTCATGCCTGCTACTGCTTAGAGTTGAGTCAGGTCTGATTCATCGGGAATGAATCGGAGGTGTGTGAACATGTCCTACTGTTGAGAGCTAAGTGTGTGAACATGATTTGGTAAAGGTAGTAGTGAGAGGCCATGTAGGAGTACATGGTGGGTTGTCTCATTGCAGCCGTCCTCAGGAACTGAGTTCTGTGTTTGTGATCCATGAACAGCTACTACCACACATTGGGATCCTTAATTGACTCTCTTGACTTATTAATCAACTTGATCTCTGTCCAGGAGTTGCAACTAGTTTCTGGTGTTTGTAGGTAGTGTTAGTAGTCTACCAAGTGGCACCCGGTACAGGTGGGCTTGGGACAGACTAGGCACCATGGCACGGTGTACCAAGCGTAGATCCACCCGTCGAGGTGGGCTTGGGAACCCTGCACACATCGTTTGGGGCCGTGAGCGACACCCTGGCCGGATCTCCTTGCGGATGGAACCCGAATAGGCGATAAACCTGGACGAGAGACTTGTGTGGTTAGTCAGGTCGTGGCCGACACCCTCACTAGGCTTCCACTTGAAGGTTGCCGAGTACATGTTGTGTAAAGGCAGTAAGTGGTGAGAGTGTGTGTGAAGAAGTACACCCCTGCAGGGTTAACATTATCTATTCGAATAGCCGTGTCCGCGGTAAAGGACTTCTGGGTTGCCTGTACAGTTCATAGACAAGTGAAAGTGGATACTCTAAAATGCGCAAGATAAGCGTGAGTGCTATGGATGGCGTTCTCGTAGGGAGACAGGAGCAGATCCATAGTGGTGTATTGATATGGTGAATATGTGGACTCGTGTGCGCCACCTCAAGAGAGTTACTTGCATTCGTAGTACAGGATAGCCACCGAGTCAAAGCTGGCTTGCTGCAGTTAAACCCCATCACCCCCTTTGTTGATAATGATGCATATGTAGTTAGATCTGATGTAAGTCTTGCTGGGTAAATTTGTACTCACGTTGCTTAATTTATGTTTTTGCAGAGAGACTTCAGTCTCGCTAGTTGTACCGCGTGGACTTTGACATTTAGCTTGTTACCTTAGCTACGATCTTGTGCCCTCGGCAGGATCTGGTAGATAGAAAGGCTTCTCCGCCTTTTTCATTTGTAGATGTCTGTACACAGACATGTTAAGCTTCCGCTTGTGCTTTGACTTGTATGCTCTGAGTGTTGGGTCATGATACCCATGTTTGTAATATCTCGCTCCTCGGAGCCTATTGAATAAATACTTGAGTTGTACAGTCATGTTGTGATGCCATGTTGTATTTGCACATATCGAGCATATTATGTGTATGTTATTGTAATGCTTGGTATGTGTAGGATCTGACTATCTAGTTGTTTATCCTTAGTAGCCTCTCTTACCAGGAAATGTCTCCTAGTGTTTCCACTGAGCCATGGTAGCTTGCTACTGCTCCGGAACACTTAGGCTGGCCGGCATGTGTCCTTCTTCGTTCCTGTGTCTGTCCCTTCGGGGAAATGTCACGCGGTGTCTACCGGAGTCCTGTTAGCCTGCTACAGCCCGGTTTGCCGGAGTCCTGCTAGCCCAGTTGCTACAGCCCGAATTCACTCGCTGATGACCGACATGTTCGTTGTTGTGTCATGTATGCCTGTCCCTGTAAGTTAGTGCCACTTTGGGTTCACGACTAGCCATGTCAGCTCGGGTTCTTTGTCATATGGATGCTAGCGGCACTATCATATGTGTGAGCCAAAATACGCAAACGGTCCCGGGCCAGGTAAGGTGGCACCCGTGGGAGTACCGTGCGTGAGGCCGCAAAGTGATATGATATGTTACATGCTAGATCGGTGTGACTTAGGATCGGGGTCCTGACAGCTTTGGTATCAGAGCCTAACTGCCTGTAGGATTACCAAGCCAAACTGGTCGAAGTTGAGTCTAGAAATTCTTTAGCTATATAAGGGAATTTATTGTGGGATGGAAAATAAGGCTCTTTTTACTCCTTTACCTCATGCCCTTCTGATCCGAGTCATCTTATCCTTCCTACGGGGTTAAGGAACTAGGCTATCTCTTCTTTCTATCAGGATCACGTGTTACTAATTTTTAGACCTATAGGATTGATGGTTTGTCACACCCTAGCTAGTCATGCATTAGAGTGTTGCATCATGTTTACTCTTTCATCAGAAACTTGAAATGGGGATGACAGAACCCCCAGTCCCCTCTGAAACCAACTAGGGTTTACTAAAATAATTTTTCAATGAACCTGAAATGCCCTTCTAAAATGCCCATCATTTTTGTCTTGGTTCAGAACCTCTGCAAAAGTGGTGCACATTTTCCTAGGCCATCCTAGGGTTTTTGAATTAAATCATAACTATTTGAATTTGGGCATTTAAAATTATATAAAATATTTAAATGCTCAAATATCTCCAAACTAAAATGTTTCATGTTGGAAATAATCCAACTATGGGCCAGAAATAGTTTGGTGATTTTTGAAGTGGCCTAGGTATTTTATTTAATTCAACAAAGTTGCAGATATATTAAAGAAAACAGAAAACAGAAAAGAAAGGGGAAGACTTACCTGTGCGGCCCAGCCAGCTGGCCGGCCCAGCCAGCAACCGACCCAGCCCAGCACTGTAGCTCCCCGTCGTCTTCCTCCCCTCGCCCCGAAGCTGCTGCGTGCTCGCGCGCGCGCGGCCGCGCGGCCACCTCCTGCTTGCCGACGCCCTCCTGGCCGCGTGGACGACGCCCGCAGCCCGTCCCGATCCCCCCTGCTCTCTCTCACTCTCCCCGGCTCTCTCCTTCCTCTCCCTCGCTCTCTCTCTCACACGGCCGAACACCACCGTCGCCACCGTTCGCCGTAGCAGTCGTCTCCGACCACCCCTCGCTCCCCCGACTAGCTCAGAAGCTCCGCCACAACTCCCTCTTCCTCCCCACCGCTCCACGGGTCCCCGGAAGCCCTGCATCGCCGCCACGTCGCCGTTCCCCTCTTCGGCTCCGATCATCGTCGCCGTCGAATTCGTCGTCTCCGGCACGTCCCCGAGCCCGCTTCGACGCCCACTGCAACCGCGGTGAGCTCCCGGATCGTTTCCCCCTTCTTCCCTGGTCTCTCCCGACCTCTAGGCCCTAGCTCCACCTCGACCGAGAGCTCCACGCCGCCGGCGATGTCGCCGTCGTGGCCACGGTCGCCGTAGCGCCCAACCGAGCACACCATCGTGCTCCACACATCACCAGGAGCACGTAGAACGCACCAACGCCTCCCCAAACCCCCTGCAACACTGATCCCGACCGCACCCGAACTCCGGCCGCCGCAGCCGAGCTCGCCGCCGTCAACTCCGGCCACCCCGAGCCCAACCACCACCACCAATAGACGCGGCTCAACCTCAGCAACACGTAGATGCCTTCCGCCGTCCATTTGGTCGCCGGAATGGCAAAAAGCACTCTCGCCGCCGTCTCGGATCTCGCCGGCGTCATGTCGCCGGTGGGGTTTGACTGGTCCGACCTGGGGTTTGACCCCCCAGGGTCACTGACGCGTGGGCCCTGTCGGCCAGATGGTTAGGTTAGCGCTAACTACTGTTAGTCAACCCCCCCTGACACTGACAGTGGGCCCCAGCGCCACTAATTAGTAATTAGAATTAATTTAAATCTGTTTAACCCCCCCCTGTCACTGACGTGTGGCCCCCACACGTCAGGTTTGACTTCAGCCAGCCGCAGTTGACCTGCTGACGTCACACTGACGTCAGGCTGACGCAGTAATTGATTTTCTGGATTTAAATTAAATCAGGAAATTCCAGAATATTATTTAAACTTCAAAAATTCATAACTTTTATTCTGTAACTCCAAATTGGACAAATTATATATGAAAAATGATCAGAAAAATCCAATCTATCCATCTGTACTATTTTCATGCATGATCAAACAAGTTAAATTGATGTTTTAATCAGAACAAGGAAAAGCACTTTAAAAGGCCATATTTGATTTTGAAATTTGAATCCTTGATTCAAATTTGTTCAAACACATCTGGTTTTAGTTGCATTAGCCCAACACACTCATATTGCCATGTTTCATGCATGCATCATATTGTTGCACATTGTTTGGTGATGCTTGTGTATCGATGTCCTTTGCGACAGGATCTGTCCCCGAGGAGTACCGTGATTACCCTAACGAAGAACTGTATCCGTGCAACGAACCATCAGGCAAGCAACCAACCATTTGATCATATCGATACAATCCCATGTTCTCGCTCCTGCTCTCTTTTACTGCATTAAGACAACGCGATTCAAACTGCTGTGTGCTACGGTAGTTGAACCCATTTCCTCTGCATGACCTGTCATTGCCACAGTAACTAGATGAAACCCACTAGCATGTGTAGGAGTTGATTGAGCCATATGTATGTGTTGTTCCTACCTTGCTATGCCTGCTATGCTTAGAGTCGTGTCAGGTCTGGTTCATCTGGGTGATGGGCTAGAGTGAAATGATTATGTCGGTAATGAGAGTGGTGTGGTGAACACGATTTGGTAAAGGTATCGATGAGAGGCCATGTAGGAGTACATGGTGGGTTGTTTCATTGAAGCCGACCTTAAGCACTGAGATCTGTATGTGTGATTTAAGAATCAGCTACTACCATACATTGGGCCCTGAAATATGACCCCGCTCGACTTCTTATTCACCCTAGCTCTCTGTCCAGGAGTTGCAAGTAGTTTCTGGTGTTTGTAGCCTACTGGAGGCCGTGGACAGCGCTGACCGTAGGGGTGGGCTGTGATGCGGTAGGTACGTGGCCGGGTGTACCGAATACCCGTTAGGTATCTCGGGAACCCTGTTCACATCGTTCGGGGCCGTATGGGAAACCTCGGCCGGACTCCCTGCGGATGGAACCTGAATAGGCGATAAACCTGGACTAGAGGCTTAAGTGTTTAGGTAGGTCGTGGTCTACACCCACGTCGGCTTTCGCTTGAAGTCTACCGAGCACATGTCGTGTGCAGACACTAAGTGGTGGAAACATGTATGAAGAAGTACACCCCTGCAGGGTTAACATGATCTATTCGAATAGCCGCGTCCGCGGTAAAGGACTACTTGGTTGCCTATACAGTTCATAGACAAGTAAATGGATACTATTAAAAGCCTCAAGATAAGTGTGAGTGCTGAGGATGGCTCTTTCGTAGGAAGACGGAGGTGAATCCTCGGTAGTGTATTGAAGTGGTGAGTAGTGGACTCGTGTGCGCAAAACAATTTCAAGTTGGAGTATCGTAGGATAACCTAGCCAAGAGTCAAAGCTGGCTTGCTGCAATAACTCCACCAACCCTTCTTGATACTATGCATGTATGTAGGATCTGATGTAAGTCTTGCTGAGTACCTTTGTACTCATGTTGCTATAATCTACATTTTTACAGAAGACGCTGCAACCCCTTCTGATGGGTTCTATGTAGACGTTGACCTCAACGAGTAGGCTAAAGACCCAGGTGGTGACCCTGAGCTTGTGAAGGACCACGTAGTATAGCTAGGCTTTCCAAGCCTCTTTTATTTTACTAGTTGTCTGTACTCAGACAAGTTACTTCCGCTGCTGGTTTGTATGACTGTATGACTTGTATGTGGGGTCGTGAGACCCGTACCTTTGTGTATGTTATGTATGGCTCGCTGAGCCTTAAATAAAGTACTTGTGTCGTAGAGTCATGTTGTGATGCTTCGTTGTATTTGCACATATCGAGCATATTGTGTGTATGATTGAAATGCTTGGTATGTGTGGGATCTGACTATCTAGTTGTTTATCTTTAGTAGCCTCTCTTACCGGGAAATGTCTCCTAGTGTTACCGCTGAGCCATGGTAGCTTGCTACTGCTCTGGAACACTTAGGCTGGCCGGCATGTGTCCTTCTTCGTTCCTGTGTCTGTCCCTTCGGGGAAATGTCACGCTTTGAGTACCGGAGTCCTGTTAGCCCGCTACAGCCCGGTTTACCGGAGTCCTGCTAGCCCAGTGCTACAGCCCGGACCCACTTGCTGTTGACCGACACGTTCGAAGCTGGGTCATGGATGCCTTTCCCTGTAAGTCTGTGCCACTTTGGGTTTACGACTAGTCATGTCAGCCCGGGCTCTTTATCATATGGATGCTAGCGACACTATCATATACGTGAGCCAAAAGGCGCAAACGGTCCCGGGAAAAGGTAAGACGACACCCGTGGGGATACCGTGCGTGAGGCCGCAAAGTGATATGAAGTGCTACCAGCTAGATCGATGTGACATCGAGTCGGGGTCCTGACATGGTTCTAAGCTTGCGTTCAGTTCCTACTGTCTTTTGTATGTTAACTGTTGATCTCGAAACCTTGATATTGTGCTTCTGAGTGGCTATGCCACCCTTTTTGTAGCATGTCTCCAATCTTTTGAGCATTTACAGCCGTTATGCTATCTGAGTCATCCCAGGTTTCTAAATAATCTGATGCAATTGCAAAATCCTTCCCTCGGTTTCGATGTCCTTCCTGGCCAGGTTAACCACACTAAACGGTGAGTTGATGTACTCTATTGCCTCAACGTATATGTTGGAGCTATGATTATGACCCTAGATGTCTAGAGTATCACCTAGTAATCTAGCCATGTTCTGCGTCCCAGTGTGATGATTCTGGCCATCATTCCTGAGGCATCCCGTGATGCCACATAGTTAGTAGGCATTCTACTCCTGGGTCTCCGAACCCGAGATTCACCCTACTTACTTCATGTTGATAGTGTTTGCTAGTCCCTTTAGGATACTAGTAACCTTTGCAATAGTCCTTGAAGTTCATGGTATTTCCTTCTTCCAAATACTATGAACCACTTATGGGAGAAGTTCTTTGAACCAAGGATCACAACCAGAGTGATCTCGATGAGTTCTCCATTCTATATTGTGACTCTGCCAGTTCTACCTTCTGCATGGGTTATTCGGAAGAAATGTTGAGCTTTGCTCGACATACTAATCTATGCATCCACAACTCAGAAAGGTATATGTTCCTTTGAGTTTTCCCTCTTCAGTCGTATTCCGATCTTCGTCTATCAATTGATAGTCAGGAGTAATTGTGCATTCGTGTCATCGATGCTTATTAATCTTGTGGTCCGTCAAGCCATTCTATTCAGGATGACTAGGAGAAACAAACTCCAGTACCTCATCCATATTTAGGATTGGGTCAAAGCAGTTGTACTCCGCAGATCAAAATACTAATCCAGTTTTTGTTCTGTTCCACCCTGGAGTGTTACCATCTTTATATTAAGATTATCATGGGAATTGCACACCATCCTATGAATTCTTGATTTAGTGATACTCTCGCCATCATTATTCATTCCTCGGTTTCGTGTTGTCGCAACCGGAATGCCGACAAGTGAACTATGATGTGTGAAGTCAATACTCCTAGCAACCGTGTTGCTTGGTAGTTAATGGACAACAATCTCATACTTAGCATGTTGATTATTGAATCGTCACCCTAGGGTTGATCGTGCTACCTAGTCCTTAATTCCGGTGCACTTCTTGATCAATGAGTTAGGATTGTGCCAATCCCTCGCTTATTTGATCATATCATGTTGCCCTGAAAAGCAAGATTGTTCTCAAGCTTAGAAGCATACCGGTTGTTCATGATTTTCCGATTATCTTCTCGGAAGTATCACCAGGTTGTCACCTGACCGCTATGTTGATTTGTGAGCTAGTTGGTTTTCTGTAACCACCCCTTCTCCAAGAATCTGTGTTGGATACCCTGAGCTAGTTGGTTAAGCTAAACAACAACTTGGAGAGTTGGAAGATAAAGCTTGTCCGACTTAGTTCATTCCAAAGGGATATCCTTGTGCGTGTGTGTTGAAGAAAGATGATATCTTTATTGGTTGCTCCTTGTGATCAATTGTTGGATCTATTATCTTACCCAAACCTTTGATTTGAGTATGGGCTATCGTCAAATCAAATCAGAACCAACGATATTCCTAATGTTGTCTTACTCATGGTTGTTCCTCGAGCATACACCATTATATCTTTCGGGTCTGACCAATGCTATCACCTTGTTCACATAATTATGGAATTCCACTAATATGGAAACCTGGATGAATTGTTGTTGAGCCCATTAGCAGCATTTTGTCTCCTCCATGATTCATGTTGAACATCAACCTAGTGTTGGAAACTTTGTAAGCAATGCCTTCGTGTTCCGTTCATGAAGCTTGTGCTTGGATGGAAGAAGAGACTTCCTCTAATTCACGTGCACTTGATGTAAGTTGCCGCCGTAGATCTGAAAAAGATTATTTTTGCTTTTAGGGAATCGTTCCAAGTTGGTCATGCACATGTGTGAAGTACTCTATGGTTTGGTAGGTTGGCCGCCTCCATTCTATATGGGTTTCCTAGCACACCAAGCTACTGATTGAGTTGTTCAAAGATAAAGGAGTCTGTCCAAGGTGAACTCTTTGGACCTCCACGCGTGGAGACTTCGATGTCATTGATGATGGTTCCCTATCAGAACTCGGTAGTGTTTTATTGTAAGACTACCATGTGATCATGTTTTGTCTAGGACAACGTGTTCACATGTTTGTAGCAGAACCAGCTCATGTTTTGGAGCTTACTATCGTAGTTCATTTCCCGAGAATGTCGCAACGTCATCTCATCGATTTGTGTTGCAAACTTTCATTTTTCTTCCTAGACTCGATGAGTCTGGAATATCCTAACACCAACCAGATCTGAATCTCAGGCAGATATGATTGTTGGAACATTTCCCAAGAACTATAATAATGGTCTCTCTGTAACCGGTTAAGTGGATGTCGTGGCCAACACACCCAGCCGGAAGACCTATTGTTGTAGTATCTTGATTGAGGAAGTTGGCCACCTCCCCATGAGGATTTCCTATGGATTTACTTCCGTAGTTATTCCTTATGATTTTTGTGATCCCGAAGTCCGACCTTTACTTGATGTCCTAGATATCAACCCAGTTTAATAAATGGGTTGCGCTGGCACATCAAGGAGAACATTAGAAGCGGAGTGCTAAATGTCTCTCGGTCGATCATCCAGATTATGTTTCCTTGGCCTCGCTAAGGTGAAATCTGAGAAGGTTATCTTCCTTTGTATCTGCATGGTCCATTGTTGTTCATCATGGTAGTACGTTGTGTTGCCAGGACCCTTGACACGGATATTGGTAAAGCCTTGATGAATATGGAAATGCTCAATTCTTGAGAGCATGCACAAGCGCTAGGTGTTATCATCGGCACTAACTGGGATTGCTCTCAGTTTCCTCGGTTATGCTATAACTTTTCAAACAGTGGACTCACTCTCTACTGTTGAGCTTCTCCCCAGTTACTAAAATCATCCCTTGTGTTGTTTTCAACAAGGTAATCCACATCATCCATTCTAATCCGGGTATGCCATTCTACCGAACCCCTCCAAATGGTCGCTCGAGAATTGCCTTAGGTTGGTATAAAAGATTTTTGATGATCTCTGAATCAAAGGTAATTCCTTTTGCCACTTAAGGTAATAATCTATGAATCACCCTCCTCCAGGATGTCCCGCTGTGGCATCATGGCAACTCAACTCCTCGCTGAGTTGACAACCGTTCACCACCCTTTTAAGCGTGGAATTGTTGTCTACCTAGTGAACCCTCGTCATTTGTTCCACTCCATCCCTCTAGATGTGTGTTTTGTGTCTCAGCTCGAGTGGTGTTGCTATGCCTCATTCCGCGAATTGATCCTAAGTTGTTCAATCTTCGAGAAGATCGATCCTTCTAGAGTCTCCTTCTCCTCTCGTTGTCATGTTAGTTGGAGTTCTCAGAGCAAGACGACAAGACAAAGATGGTGATTGAATCAACGTTCATTTGAAGTGCAACCTGGATCGTGAAGATTTCGTTAGTTGTGTTTTCCCCTTCATCTTACCCTACGCTTGAATCTCGGGTCGAGATTCTTGTTTAGTGGGGGTGAGTTGTCACATCCCTAGTTTAGGCCTTGCTTGTTTTTGCTTTAGCATCCATGCATCATGTTTAAATTTTATGAAACTTGAAATGGGGGCTGATAAACCCTAGCAGCTAATGAATTCAACTAGGGTCAAAATAAAATCTTTTTCAATAAACCCAAAATTCCCTCTGAAAATGTTCATGATTTCTGGTAAAGGTGAAAACCTCTGCCAAAAATGATGCACATATTTTTAGGCCATTCTGGATTTTTGAATTAAATCATATGGTATTTGCATTTGGGCATTTAATTGCTAAATAATATTTTAAATGTCCAAATAATCCCAAACCAAAATGTTCCATGTTGGATATATTCTAAACATTGGGCATGCACAGTTTGGTGATTTTTGAAAGTACCTAGATATTTTTAGTAATTCCACAAACTTACAGAACAAAAGAAAAATAGAAATAAAAGAAAGAGAGAGAGAGAGAAGGACTACCTGGGCCACTTACCTGGCCAGCCCAGCCCACTGGCCCGGTGCCAGTCATCGCCTACCTCTACCAGTAGGCAGAGGAGGGACACCGCGACGCCGCCGAGCTCGCCACGCCACCTCCCTGCCTGCCTGCCTCCTCCCCGGTGCTCCTAGACGATGCCACGGAGACGCCACTGAAGGAAATATGCCCTAGAGGCAATAATAAAGTTATTATTTATTTCCTTATTTCATGATAAATGTTTATTATTCATGCTAGAATTGTATTAACCGGAAACATGATACATGTGTGAATACATAGACAAACATAGTGTCACTAGTATGCCTCTACTTGAATTAGCTCATTGATCAAAGATGGTTATGTTTCCCAACCATGGGCATGTGTTGTCATTTGATTAATGGGATCACATCATTAGGAGAATGATGTGATTGACTTGACCCATTCTGTTAGCTTAGCACTTGATTGTTTAGTATGTTGCTATTGCTTTCTTCATGACTTATACAAAGTTCCTGCAACTATGAGATTGTGCAACTCCCATTTACCGGAGGAACACTTTGTGTGCTACCAAATGTCACAACGTAACTGGGTGACTATAAAGGAGCACTACAGGTGTCTCCAAAGGTACATGTTTGGTTGGCGTATTTCAAGATTAGGTTTTGTCACTCCGATTGTTAGAGAGGTATCTCTGGGCCCTCTCGGTAATGCACATCACTATAAGCCTTGCAAACAATGTGACTAATGAGTTAGTTGCGGGATGATGTATTACGGAACGAGTAAAGAGACTTGCCGGTAACGAGATTGAACTAGGTATTGAGATACCGACGATCGAATCTCGGGCAAGTAACATACCGATGACAAAGGGAACAACGTATGTTGTTATGCGGTTTGACCGATAAAGATCTTGGTAGAATATGTGGGAGCCAATATGGGCATCCAGGTCCCGCTATTGGTTATTGACCGGAAACGTGTTTCGGTCATGTCTACATAGTTCTCGAACCCGTAGGGTCCGCACGCTTAAGGTTTCGATGACAGTTATATTATGAGTTTATGAGTTTTGATGTACTGAAGGAGTTAGGAGTCCCGGATGAGATTGGGACATGACGAGGAGTCTCGAAATGGTCGAGACATAAAGATCGATATATTGGACGACTATATTCAGAGTTCGGAAAGGTTCCGAGTGATTCGGGTATTTATCGGAGTACCGGAGAGTTACGGGAATTCACCGGGGAGAGGTATTGGGCCTTATTGGGCCATATGGGAAAGAGAGAGGGGCTGCCTAGGGCAGGCCGCGCGCCCCCCCATGGCCTAGTCCGAATTGGACTAGGGGGAGGGGCCGCACCCCCTCCTTCCTTCCCTTCTCTCTTCCCCTTCCTTGTCTCCTACTCCTACTACATGGAAGGACTCCTAGTTGGACTAGGAAAGAGGGAAGCCTACTCCCGGTGGGAGTAGGACTCCCCTAGGGCGCGCCATAGAGAGGGCCGGCCCTCCCCTCCTCCACTCCTTTATATACGGGGGCAGGGGGCACCCCATGGACACACAAGTTGATCTATTTGGATCGTTCCTTAGCCGTGTGCGGTGCCCCCCTCCACCATATTCCACCTCGGTCATATCGTCGCGGAGTTTAGGCGAAGCCCTGCGCCGGTAGAACATCATCATCGTCACCACACCGTCGTGCTGACGGAACTCATCCCCGACGCTTAGCTGGATTGGAGCCCGGGGAACGTAATCGGTCGGATCGTGAAGACGTACGACTACATCAACCGCATTGTCATAACGCTTCCACTTATGGTCTACGAGGGTACCTGGACAACACTCTCCCCTCTCGTTGCTATGCCATCACCATGATCCTGCGTGTGCGTAGGAATTTTTTTGAAATTACTACGTTTCCCAACAGTGGCATCCGAGCCTAGGTTTTATGCGTTGATGTTATATGAACGAGTAGAACACAAGTGAGTTGTGGGCGATACAAGTCATACTACTTACCAGCATGTCATACTTTGGTTCGGCGGTATTGTTGGATGAAGCAGCCCGGACCGACATTACGCGTACGCTTACACGAGACTGGTTTTACCGCCGTGCTTTGCACACAGGTGACTAGTGGGTGTCTGTTTCTCCAACTTTAGTTGAACCGAGTGTGGCTACGCCCGGTCCTTGCGAAGGTTAAAACAGCACCAACTTGACAAACTATCATTGTGGTTTTTGATGCGTAGGTAAGAACGGTTCTTGCTAAGCCCGTAGCAGCCACGTAAAACTTGCAACAACAAAGTAGAGGACGTCTAACTTGTTTTCGCAGGGCATGTTGTGATGTGATATGGTCAAGACGTGATGAGATATAAGTTGTTGTATGAGATGATCATGTTTTTTCGGCAACTGGCAGAAGCCCTATGGTTGTCTCTTTGTTGCATAAGATGCAAGTGCCAAATAATTGCTTTACTTTATCGCTATGCGATAGCAATAGTTGCAAGAGCAATAGTTGGCGAGACGACCATGTGACGACACATTGATATAGATCAAGATGATGAAGATCATGGTGTCATGCCGGTAACGATAGAGATCATGACAGTACTTTGGAGATGGAGATCAAAAGGCGCAAGATGATCATGGCCATATCATGTCACATATTTTGATTGCATATGATGTTTTACTGTTATACATCTTATTCTGTTTTGTTTGACGGTAGCATTATAAGATGATCTCTCACTAATTATCAAGAAGTGTTCTCCCTGAGTATGCACCGTTGCGAAAGTTCTTCGTGCTGAGACACCACATGATGATCGGGTGTGATAGGCTCTACGTTCAAATACAACGGGTGCAAAACAGTTGCACATGTGGAATACTCAGGTTAAACTTGACGAGCCTAGCATATACAGATATGGCCTCGGAACACGGAGACCGAAAGGTCGAGCGTGAATCATATAGTAGATATGATCAACATATTGATGTTCACCGTTGATACTACTCCATCTCACATGATGATCGGACATGGTGTAGTTGATATGGATCACGTAATCACTTAGAGGATTAGAGGGATGTCTATCTAAGTGGGAGTTCTTAAGTAATATGATTAATTGAACTTTAATTTATCATGAACTTAGTCCTGGTAGTATTTTGCAAATTATGTTGTAGATCAATAGCTTGCGTCATTGCTTTCATATGTTTATTTTGATATGTTCCTAGAGAAAATTGTGTTGAAAGATGTTAGTAGCAATGATGCGGATTGGATCCGTGATCTGAGGTTTATCCTCATTGCTACGCAGAAGAATTATGTCCTTGATGCACCGCTAGGTGACAAACCTATTGCAGGAGCAGATGCAGACGTTATGAACGTTTGGCTAGCTCAATATGATGACTACTTGATAGTTTAGTGCACCATGCTTAACGGCTTAGAATCGGGACTTCAAAAACGTTTTGAACATCATGGACCATATGAGATGTTCCAGGAGTTGAAGTTAATATTTCAAGCAAATACCCGAGTTGGGAGATATGAAGTCTCCAACAAGTTCTATGGATAAAAGATGGAGGAGAATCGCTCAACTAGTGAGCATGTGCTCAGATTGTCTGGGTACTTCAATCGCTTGAATCAAGTGGGAGTTAATCTTCCAGATAAGTTAGTGATTGACAGAATTCTCTAGTCACCATCACTAAGTTACTAGAACTTCGTGATGAACTATAGTATGCAAGGGATGACGAAAACAATTCCCAAGCTCTTCGCGATGCAAAAATCGGCGAAGGTAGAAATCAAAGAAAAACATCAAAGTGTTGATGGTGGACAAGATCACTAGTTTCAAGAAAAAGGGCAAAGGGAAGAAGGGGAACTTCAAGAAGAACAGCAAGCAAGTTGCTGCTCAAGTGAAGAAGCCCAAGTCTGGACCTAAGCCTAAGACTAAGTGATTCTACTGCAAAGGGACTGGTCACTGGAAGTGGAACTACCCCAAGTATTTGGCGGATAAGAAGGATGGCAAAGTGAACATAGGTATATTTGATATACATGCTATTGATGTGTACTTTACTAGTGTTTATAGCAACCCCTTGGTATTTGATACTAGTTTAGTTGCTAAGAGTAGTAACTCGAAACGGGAGCTGCAGAATAAACAGAAACTAGTTGAGGGTGAGGTGACGATGAATGTTGGAAGTAGTTCCAAGATTGATATGATCATCATCGCACACTCCCTATACTTTCGGGATTAGTGTAGAACATAAATAAATGTTATTTGGCATTTGCGTTGAGCATGAATATGATTTGATCATGTTTATTGCAATACGGTTATTCATGTAAGTTAGAGAATAATTATTGTTCTGTTTACATGAATAAAACCTTCTATGGTCATACACCCAATGAAAATGGTTTGTTGGATCTCGATCATGTGATACACATATTCATAATATTGAAACCAAAAGATGTAAAGTTAATAATGATAGTGCAACCTATTTGTGGCACTGCCATTTAGGTCATATTGGTGTAAAGCGCATGAAGAAACTCCATAAAAGATGGATTTTCGGAATCACTTGGTTATGAATCATTTGATGCTTGCGAACCGTGCCTTTTGGGCAAGATGACTAAAACTCCGTTCTCCAGAACAATGGAAGAAGCTACTGACTTATTGGAAATAATACATACCGATGTATGCGATCCAATGAGTGTTGATGCTCGTGGCAAGTATCGTTATTTTCTGACCTTCACAAGATGATTTGAGCATATATGGGTATATCTACTTGATGAAACATAAGTCTAAAATAGTTGAAAGGTTCAAAGAATTTTAGAGTGAAGTGGAAAAATCATCGTAACAAGAAAATAAAGTTTCTGCGATCTGATCGCGGAGACAAATATTTGAGTTACGAGTTTGGTCTTCAATTAAAACAATGTGGAATAGTTTCACAGCTCACGCCACCTGGAACACCACAACATTATGGTGTGTCCGAACATCGTAACCGCACTTTATTGGATATGGTGCGATCTATGATGTCTCTTGCCGATTTACCGCTATCGTTTTGGGGTTATGCATTAGAGACAGCTGCATTCACTTTAAATTGGGCACCATCAAAATCCGTTGAGACAACGCCTTATGAACTGTGGTTTGGCAAGAAACCAAAGTTGTCGTTTCTTAAAGTTTGGAGTTGCGATGCTTATATGAAAAAGTTTCAACCTGATAAGCTCGAACCCAAATCGGAGAAGTGCGTCTTCATAGAATACCCAAAGGAAACTGTTGGGTACTCCTTCTATCACAAATCCAAAGGCAAAACATTCGTAGCTTAGAATGGATCCTTTCTAGAGAAGGAGTTTCTCTCGAAAGAAGTGAGTGGGAGGAAAGTAGAACTTGATGAGGTAACTATACCTGCTCCCTTATTTGAAAGTAGTTCATCACAGAAATCTGTTCCTGTGACTACTACACCAATTAGTGAGGAAGTTAATGATGATGATCATGAAACTTCAGATTAAGTTACTACAGAACCTCGTAGGTCTTCCAGAGTAAGATCCGCACCAGAGTGGTACGGTAATCCTGTTCTGGAAGTCATGTTACTAGACCATGATGAACCTACGAACTATGAGGAAGCGATGATGAGCCCAGATTCCACGAAATGGCTTGAGGCCATAAAATCTGAGATATGATCCATGTATGAGAACAAAGTATGGACTTTGATTGACTTGCTTGATGATCAGCAAGCCATGTTAAATAAATGGATCTTCAAGAGGAAGACGGACACTGATAGTAGTGTTACTATCTACTAAGCTCGACTTGTTGCGAAAGGTTTTCAACAAGTTCAAAGTGTTGAATACGATGAGATTTTTTCAATCGTATCGAAGCTTAAGTCTGGCTGAATCATATTAGCAATTGCCACATTTTATGAAATCTGGCAAATGGATGTCAAAACTGCATTCCTTAATGGATTTATTAAAGAAGAGTTGTATATGATGCAACCAGAAAGTTTTTGTCAATCCTAAAGATGCTAACAAAGTGTGCAAGCTCCAGCGATCCATCTATGGACTGGTGCAAGCATCTCGGAGTTGGAATATACGCTTTGATGAGTTGATCAAAGCATATGGTTTTATACAGACTTTTGAAGAAGCCTGTATTTACAATAAAGTAAGTGGGAGCACTATAGCATTTCTGATAAGTATATGTGAATGACATATTGTTGATCGGAAATAATGTATAATTATTCTGCAAAGCATAAAGGAGTGTTGGAAAGGAGTTTTTCAAAGAAAGACCTTGGTGACGCTGCTTACACATTGAGCATCAAGATCTATAGAGATAGATCAAGACGCTTGATAAGATTTTTCAATGAGTACATACCTTGATAAAATTTTGAAATAGTTGAAAATAGAACAGTCAAAGAAGGAGTTCTTGCCTGTGTTACAAGGTGTGAAGTTGAGTAAGACTCAAGACCCGACCATTGCAGAAAATAGAAAGAGAATGAAAAGTCATTCCCTATGCCTCAGTCATATGTTCTATAAAGTATGCTATGCTGTGAACCAGACCTATTGTATACCTTGCTCTGTGTTTGGCAAAGTAATACAATTTTGATCTAATAAGTAGATCATTGGACATGGGTCAAGAATATCCTTAGTGAGGACTAAGGAGATGTTTCTCGATTATGGAGGTGATAAAAGAGCCCGTCGTAAAAGTTACAATGATGCAAGCTTTTACACCAATCCAGATGACTCTAAGTTTCAATCTGGATACATATTGAAAGTGGGAGCAATTAGCTAGAGTAGCTCCGTGCAGAGCATTGTGGACATAGAATATTTGCTAAGTACATACGGCTCTGAATATGACAGACCCGTTGACTAAGCTTCTCTCACGAGCAAAACATGATCATACCTTAGTACTCTTTTGGGTGTTAATCACATAGCGATGTGAACTAGATTATTGACTCTAGTAAACCCTTTGGGTGTTGATCACATGATGATGTGAACTATGGGTATTAATCACATGCAGATGTGAATATTGGTGTTAAATCACATAGCCATGTGAACTAGATTATTGACTCTAGTGCAAGTGGGAGTCTGAAGGAAATATGCCCTAGAGGCAATAATAAAGTTATTATTTATTTCCTTATTTCACGATAAATGTTTATTATTCATGCTAGAATTGTATTAATCAGAAACATGATACATGTATGAATACATAGACAAACATAGTGTCACTAGTATGCCTCTACTTGAACTAGCTCATTGATCAAAGATGGTTATGTTTCCCAACCATAGGCATGTGTTGTCATTTGATTAATGGGATCACATCATTAGGAGAATGATGTGATTGACTTGACCCATTCCGTTAGCTTAGCACTTGATCGTTTAGTATGTTGTTATTGCTTTCTTCATGACTTATACAAAGTTCCTGCAACTATGAGATTGTGCAACTCCCGTTTACCGGAGGAACACTTTGTGTGCTACCAAACGTCACAACGTAACTGGGTGATTATAAAGGAGTACTACAGGTGTCTCCAAAGGTACATGTTGGGTTGGCGTATTTCGAGATTAGGTTTTGTCACTCCGATTGTCAGAGAGGTATCTCTGGGCCCTCTCGGTAATGCACATCACTAGAAGCCTTGCAAGCAATGTGACTAATGAGTTAGTTGCGGGATGATGTATTACGGAACGAGTAAAGAGACTTGCCGGTAACGAGATTGAACGAGGTATTGAGATACCGACGATCGAATCTCGGGCAAGTAACATACCGATGACAAAGGGAACAACGTATGTTGTTATGCGGTTTGACCTATAAAGATCTTCGTAGAATATGTGGGAGCCAATATGGGCATCCAGGTCCCGCTATTGATATTGACCGGAAACGTGTTTCGGTCATGTCTACATAGTTCTCGAACCCGTAGGGTCCGCACGCTTAAGGTTTCGATGAGGGTTATATTATGAGTTTATGAGTTTTGATGTACCGAAGGAGTTCGGAGTCCCGGATGAGATTGGGGACATGACTAGGAGTCTCGAAATGGTCGAGACGTAAAGATCGATATATTGGATGACTATATTCGGAGTTCGGAAAGGTTCCGAGTGATTCGGGTATTTATCGGAGTACCGGAGAGTTACGGGAATTCGCCGGGGAGAAGTATTGGGCCTTATTGGGCCATACGGGGAAGAGAGAGGGGCTTGCTAGGGCAGGCCGCGCGCCCCCCCATGGCCTAGTCCGAATTGGACTAGGGGGAGGGGCCGCACCCCCTCCTTCCTTCCCTTCTCTCTTCCCCTTCCTGGTCTCCTACTCCTACTACATGGAAGGACTCCTAGTTGGACTAGGAAAGAGGGAATCCTATTCCCGGTGGGAGTAGGACTCCCCTAGGGCGCGCCATAGAGAGGGCCGGCCCTCCCCTCCTCCACTCCTTTATATACGGGGGCAGGGGGCACCCCATGGACACAAGTTGATCTACGGATCGTTCCTTAGCCGTGTGCGGTGCCCCCCTCCACCATATTCCACCTCGGTCATATCGTCGCGGAGTTTAGGCGAAGCCCTGCGCCGGTAGAACGTCATCATCATCACCACACCATCGTGCTGACGGAACTCATCCCCGACGCTTAGCTGGATTGGAGCCCGGGGAACGTCATCGAGCTGAACGTGTGCTGAACTCGGAGGTGCCGTACGTTCGGTATTTGGATCGGTCGGATCGTGAAGACGTACGACTACATCAACCGCGTTGTCATAACGCTTCCGCTTACGGTCTACGAGGGTACGTGGACAACACTCTCCCCTCTCGTTGCTATGCCATCACCATGATCCTTCGTGTGCGTAGGAATTTTTTTGAAATTACTACGTTTCCCAACAGCCACGCACCCCCCAGGCCCTCTCACTCTCTCCCGAATGCTCTCCCCTCCTCTGCTCTCTCTCCCTCTCGCAATCGAGCGCTGTCGTCGACGCCGTTCACCACCACCGCGCCCACCGCCGTCGCATATCTCCCCTGATCTGTCCAGAAGAACCGCCTCGGTCCCCTCGTCCTCTCCACCGAGCTGTACGACGCCGGAGGCCCTAGAACGCCGCCATCGCCGTCGTCTTCACCTCCGGCCGCCCGAGATCGTCGCCGCCGTTCTGCCCGTGCTGGACCTTCCCCGAGCTCGCCGTCTGCATCGTTGCAACCGCCGTAAGCCTCTCCCTCGAACCCCCCTCTCCGTTGTTCCGTTTTCACGCCGTAGCTCCTACTTCACTGACGACCGAAGCCGCCGTCCGCCATGGCCGGTGAGGTCCTCGCTCCTGAGCACCTCCGCCCGGTCCAGTGGCACCAGCGTGCTCCTGGAGCTCCCAGCAATCCGCCCCACCGCTTAGCTCGCCCGTCAGCCAAGCACAGCGCCTCGCCCGTGCTAAGCCGAACTCCGGCCGCTGCCGCGAGCTCCGTTCCGGCTATCTCCGGCCACCCAAGCTCCATCCGTCGCCACCTCTGGATGCGCGACACCTTCAGCTCCCCGTAGACGCAAACCACGCGCAAAACCGAGCCCCGTAGCAGTTTTCCGGTGAGTTTCCGCCGCGGTTTGAGGTCGCCGCCGGCAAGGCGCCGGCGACTGCCGACGTGGCCGTGATTAGGGCCTAATCACACCGCTAACCAACCCCCTGGGCCACTGACGCATGGGCCCCACTCCCTAATTAATCCTAGTTTTGCTTCTGTTTAGGTTAGTTTAAAAACCCAGCGGGACCCACATGCCTGAGTTGACCGTGCTGACGTGGCCGTTGACTGGGCCCACACGTCAGCGACCCTAACGAGCACCGTGACACTGACTAGTGGGACCCCCTGGTCAGGTTTGACCAGGGGCAGCCCTGTTGACTCTGCTGACGTCACAATGACGCAATGCTGACGCAGTAATTGTTTCTGGATTTAAAATAATTCAGGAAATTCCAGAAAATAATCTAAACTTCTAAAATTCATAGAAATTCAACCGTAACTCCAAATTAAATAATTTATATATGAAAAATGATCAGAAAAATCCAATCTATCCATCTATACCATTTTCATGCATGTTAGAACAACTTATGACTACTGTTTAGGACAATTCAATTAAATGGCATATGAATATCCACATATGGAGTTTCAATTTGAACTTAGGGTTCAAACCAACTCCATTTAACTTGCAGCTAGTTGCATTAGTTCAATCCACATCATATTGCCATGTCACATTCATGCAACATATTGTGCATTGCATTGATTGTATTTCTTCTCTGTTGCCGGTATCTGTCCCCTCTCGATAGACGTGTTTCGACGATGTGATCGATGACACCGATGAAGAGCTATGCTATCTTCAGAAGTGCCAAGCAAGCAAAACCCCCTTGTTCATTCCGATACAATCCCACTCTCTCGCTCCTGCTCTCTTTTATTGCATTAGGACAACAACGATTCAACTGTTACTTGCTGCGGTAGTTCAACCCCCTTATCCTCTGCATGACCTGTCATTGCCACAGTAAATAGATGAAACCCACTAGCATGAGTAGGAGTTGTTTGAGCCCTGATGTGCCTACTCATTCATGCTTGTTTGTCATGCCTACTACTGCTTAGAGTTGAGTCAGGTCTGATTCATCGGGAATGAATCGGAGGTGTGTGAACATGTCCTACTGTTGAGAGCTAAGTGTGTGAACACGATTTGGTAATGGTAGCGGTGAGAGGCCATGTAGGAGTACATGGTGGGTTGTCTCATTGCAGCCGTCCTCAGGAACTGAGTTCTGTGTTTGTGATCCATGAATAGCTACTACCACACATTGGGATCCTTAATTGAGTCTCTCGACTTATTAATCAACTTGATCTCTGTCCAGGAGTTGCAACTAGTTTCTGGTGTTTCTAGGTAGTGTTAGTAGTCTACCAAGTGGCACCCCGTACAGGTGGGCTTGGGACAGACTAGGCACCATGGCACGGTGTACCAAGCGTAGATCCACTCGTCGAGGTGGGCTTGGGAACCCTGCACACATCGTTTGGGGCCGTGAGCGACACCCCGGCCGGATCTCCTTGCGGATGGAACCCGAATAGGCGATAAACCTGGACGAGAGACTTGTGTGGTTAGTCAGGTCGTGGCCGACACCCTCGATGGGCTTCCGCTTGAAGGTTGCCGAGTACATGTCGTGTAAACGGCGGTAAGTGGTGAGAGCGTGTGTGAAGAAGTACACCCCTGCAGGGTTAACATTATCTATTCGAATAGCCGTGTCCGCGGTAAAGGACTTCTGGGTTGCCTGTACAGTTCATAGACAAGTGAAAGTGGATACTCTAAAATGCGCAAGATAAGCGTGAGTGCTATGGATGGCGTTCTCGTAGGGAGACGGGAGCGGATCCATAGTGGTGTATTGATATGGTGAATATGTGGACTCGTGTGCGCCACCTCAAGAGAGTTACTTGCAGTCATAGTACAGGATAGCCACCGAGTCAAAGCTGGCTTGCTGTAGTTAAACCCCACCACCCCCTTTGTTGATAATGATGCATATGTAGTTAGATCTGATGTAAGTCTTGCTGGGTACATTTGTACTCACGTTGCTTAATTTATGTTTTTGCAGAGAGACTTTAGTCTCGCTAGTAGTACCGCGTGGACTTCGACGTTTAGCTCCTTACCTCAGCTACGATCTTGTGCCCTCGGCAGGATCTGGTAGATAGAAAGGCTTCTCAGCCTTTTTCATTTGTAGATATCTGTACTCAGACATGTTAAGCTTCCGCTTGTGCTTTGACTTGTATGCTGTGAGTGTTGGGTCATGATACCCATGTTTGTAATATCTCACTCCTCGGAGCCTATTGAATAAATACTTGATTTGTAGAGTCATGTTGTGATGCCATGTTGTATTTGCACATATCGGGCATATTGTGTGTATGTTATTGTAATGCTTGGTATGTGTGGGATCTGACTATCTAGTTGTTTATCCTTAGTAGCCTCTCTTACCGGGAAATGTCTCCTAGTGTTTCCACTGAGCCATGGTAGCTTGCTACTGCTCCGGAACACTTAGGCTGGCCGGCATGTGTCCTTCTTCGTTCCTGTGTCTGTCCCTTCGGGGAAATGTCACGCGGTGTCTACCGGAGTCCTGTTAGCCTGCTACAGCCTGGTTTACCAGAGTCCTGCTAGCCCAGTTGCTATAGCCCGGATTCACTCGCTGATGACCAACACGTTTGTTGTTGGGTCATGTATGCCTGTCCCTGTAAGTTAGTGCCACTTTGGGTTCACGACTAGCCATGTCAGCTCGGGTTCTTTGTCATATGGATGCTAGCGGCACTATCATATACATGAGCCAAAATACGCAAACGGTCCCGGGCCAGGTAAGGTGGCACCCGTGGGAATACCGTGTATGAGGCCGCAAAGTGATATGATGTGTTACATGCTAGATCGCTGTGACTTAGGATCGGGGTCCTGACAAACGCCATCGGGCATGCTGGGCTGGCTACGCTCGCCCAGGAGGAACAAGGTTCCCGTCCAGAGCAGGTCTCCGAACGACGGTGCACCTAGCCCCATGGTGGGCGCCAAATGCCGGGTGGTTGGTGCGACATATGCCAAAGATTGCTAATCATAGTGGGACCTAGTAAGACATCGCCCATGCCTGGAAACGAGATAAGGTGGAGACATGCACGCCGGTGCATCTTACCCAGGTTCGGGGCTCTCCTAGGAGATAACACCCCTAGTCCTGCTCTAAAGGGTCTCCGCATGATCACTAGATCAACAAGTAGCTACTGTTGGGTAACATAGTAATTTCAAAGAAATTCCTCCGCACACGCAAGATCATGGTGATGCATAGCAACGAGAGGGGAGAGTGTCATCCACGTACCCTCGTAGACCATACGCGGAAGCGTTATGACAACGCGGTTGATGTAGTCGTACGTCTTCACAATCGACCGATCCTAGTACCGAACGTACAACACCTCCGCGATTTACACACGTTCAGCTCGGTGACGTCCCACGAACTCACGATCCAGTAGAGCTTCGAGGGAAATTTCCATCAGCACAACGGCATGATGACGGTGTTGATCCAGCTACCGACGCGGGGCTTCGCCTAAGCACCGCTACGATATGACCAAGGTGGATTATGGTGGAGGGGGGCACCGCACACGGCTAAAAGATCAATGATCAACTTGTGTGTATTGGGGTGCCCCCCTGCCCCCATATATAAAGGATCTAGGGGGGAGGCAGCCGTCTAGGAGGAGGGCGCGCCAAGGGGGGAGTCCTACTCCCACTGGGAGTAGGACTCCTCCTTTCCTAGTAGGAGTAGGAGAAGGGGGAAGGAGGAGAGAGAGGGGAAGGAAAGCCCCCCCTCCTTGTCCAATTCAGACTAGAAGGGGAAGGGGGCACGCGGCCCTGCCTTGGCTGCCCTCCTCTTCTTCACTAGGGCCCAATAGGCCCATTACACTCCCCGGGGGTTTCTGGTAACCCCCCGGTACTCCGGTATATGCCCGAACTTGCTCGGAACACTTCCAAAGTCCAAACATAGTCATCCAAATATCTATCTTTATGTCTCGACCACTTCGAGACTCCTCGTCATGTCCGTGATCATATCCGGTACTTCAAACTACCTTCGGTACATCAAAACACATAAACTCATAATACAGATTATCACCGAACGTTAAGCGTGCGGATCCTATGGGTTCGAGAACTATGTAGACACGACCGAGACTCATTTCCGGTCAACAACCAATACCGGAACCTGGATGCTCATATTGGCTCCTACATATTCTACGAAGATCTTTATCGGTCAAACCGCATAACAACATACGTTGTTCCCTTTGTCATCGGTATGTTACTTGCCCGAGATTCAATCGTCGGTATCTCAATACCTAGTTCAATCTCGTTACCGGCAAGTATCTTTACTCGTTCCATAATGCATCATCCCGCAACTAACTCATTAGTCACATTGCTTGCAAGGCTTATGGTGATGTGCATTACTGAGAGGGCCCAGAGATACCTCTCCGACAATCGAAGTGAAAAATCCTAATCTGGATCTATGCCAACTCAACAAACACCATCGGAGACACCTGTAGAGCACCTTTATAATCACCCAGTTACGTTGTGACGTTTGGTAGCACACAAAGTGTTCCTTCGGTATTCGGGAGTTGCATAATCTCATAGTCATAGGAACATGTATAAGTCATGAAGAAAGCAATAGTAATATACTAAACGATCAAGTGCTAAGCTGACGGAATGGGTCAATTCAATCACATCATTCTCCTAATGATGTGATCCCGCTTATCAAATGACAACTCATGTCTATGGCTAGGAAACTTAACCATCTTTGATTCAACGAGCTAGTCAAGTAGAGGCATACTAGTGACACTTTGTTTGTCTATATATTCACACATGTACTAAGTTTCCGGTTAATACAATTCTAGCATGAATAATAAACATTTATCATGATATAAGGAAATATAGATAACAACTTTATTATTGCCTCTAGGGCATATTTCCTTCAGTCTCCCACTTGCACTAGAGTTAATAATCTAGTTCACATCACCATGTGATTTAAAACAAATATTGACATCTATATGTGATTAACACCCATAGCTCACATCCTCATGTGACCAACACCCAAAGAGTTTACTAGAGTCAATAATCTAGTTCACATCGCTATGTGATTAATACCCAAAGAGTACTAAGGTGTGATCAAGTTTTGCTTGTGAGAGAAGTTTAGTCAACGGGTCTGTCACATTCAGAGCCGTATGTATTTTGCAAATATTCTATGTCTTCAATGCTCTACGCGGTGCTACTCTAGCTAATTGCTCCCACTTCCAATATGTATCCAGATTGAGACTTAGAGTCATCTGGATCGTTGTAAAAGCTTGCATCAACGTAATTCTTTACGATGAACTCTTTTATCACCCCCATCACGGAGAAATATTTCTTTAGTCCTCATTAAGGATAATTTTGACCGATGTCCATTGATCTACTCTTAGATTACTATTGTACCCCCTTGCCAAACTTATGGCAAGGTACACAATAGGACTAGTACACAGCATAGTATACTTTATAGAACCTATGACTGAGGCATAGGGAATGACTTTTCATTCTCTTTCTATTTTCTGCCATGGTCGGGTTTTGAGTCTTACTCAACTTCACACCTTGCAACAAAGGCAAGAACTCATTTTTGACTGTTCCATTTTGAACTACTTCAAAATCTTATCAAGGTATGTACTCATTGAAAAATCTTATCAAGCGTCTTGATCTATCTCTATAGATCTTGATGCTCAATGTGTAAGCAGCTATACCAAGGTCTTTCTTTGAAAAACTCCTTTCAAACACTCCTTTATGCTTTCCAGAAAATTCTACATTATTTTTGATCAACAATATGTCATTCGCATATACTTATCAGAAATGCTATAGAGCTCCCACTCACTTTCTTGTAAATACAGGCTTCACCGCAAGTCTGTATAAAACTATATACTTTGATCACACTATCAAAACGTTTATTCCAACTCCGAGATGCTTGCACCAGTCCATAGATGGATCGCTGGAGCTTGCACACTTTGTTAGCATCCTTTGGATCGATAAAACCTTCAGATTGCATCATATACAACTCTTCTTCCAGAAATCCATTCAGGAATGCAGTCTTTACATCCATTTGCCAAATTTTATAATCATAAAATGCAGCAATTGATAACATGATTCGGATGGACTTAAGCATCACTACGGGTGAGAAAGTCTCATCGTAGTCAACTCCTAGAACTTATCGAAAACCTTTCGCAACAAGTCGAGCTTTGTAGACAGTAACATTACCGTTAGTGTCAGTCTTCTTCTTGAAGATCCATTTATTCTCGATGGCTTGCCGATCATTGGGCAAGTCAACCAAAGTCCATAATTTGTTCTCATACATGGATCCTATCTCAGATTTCATGGCCACAAGCCATTTCGCGGAATCTGGGCTCATCATCGCTTCCTCATAGTTCGTAGGTTCACCATGGTCTTGTAACATGATTTCCAAAATAGGATTACCATACCACTCTGGTGCGGATTTTACTCTGGTTGACCTACAAGGTTCGGTAGTAACTTGATCTGAAGTTTCAGGATCGTCATCATTAGCTTCCTCACTAATTGGTGTAGGAGTCACAGGAACAGATTTCTGTGATGAACTACTTTCCAATAAGGGAGAAGGTACAATTACCTTATCAAGTTCTACTCTCCTCCCACTCACTTCTTTCGAGAGAAACTCCTTCTCTAGAAAGGATCCATTCTTAGCAATGAATATCTTGCCTTTGGATCTGTGATAGAAGGTGTACCCAACAGTTTCCTTTTGGGTATCCTATGAAGACGCACTTCACCAATTTGGCTTCGAGCTTATCGGATTGAAAAACTTTCTCACATAAGCATCGCAGCTCCAAACTTTAAGAAATGATAACTTTGGTTTCTAACTAAACCATAGTTCATAAGGCGTCGTCTCAATGGATTTTGATGGTGCCCTATTTAAAATGAATGCAGCTATGTCTATGCATAGCCCCAAAACAATATTGGTAAATCGGTAAGAGACATCATAGATCGCACCATATCCAATAAAGTGCGGTTACGACGTTCGGACACACCATTACACTGTGGTGTTCCAGGTGGCGTGAGCTGTGAAACTATTCCACATTATTTTAAATGAAGGCCAAACTCATAACACAAATATTTTCCTCCACGATCAGATTGTAGAAACTTTATTTTCTTGTTATGATGATTCTCAACTTCACTCTGAAATTCTTTGAACTTTACAAATGTTTCAGACTTGTGCTTCATTAAGTAGATATACTCATATCTGCTCAAATCATCTTGTGAAGGTCAGAAAATAATGATACCCGCCACGAGCATCAACACTCATTGGACCGCATACATCGGTATGTAGTATTTCTAATAAGTCACTAGCTCATTCCATTGTTCCGGAGAACGGAGTTTCAGTCATCTTGCCCATAAGGCACGGTTCGCAAGCATCAAATGATTCATAATCAAGTGATTCAAAAAGTCCATCTGTATGGAGTTTCTTCATGCGCTTTACACCGATATGACCCAAATGGCAGTGCCACAAATATGTTGCACTATCATTATCAACTTTGCATCTTTTGGCATCAATATTATGAATGTGTATTACTACGATCAAGATGTAATAAACCATCAACATTGGGTGTATGACCATAGATGGTTTTATTCATGTAAACAAAATAACAATTTATTCTCCATCTTAGATGAATAATTGTATTGCAATAAACATGATCTAATCATATTTATGCTCAACGCAAACACCAAATAACATTTATTTAGGTTCTACACTAATCTCGAAAGTATATGGAGTGAACGATGATGATCATATCAATCTTGGAACCACCTCCAACACACATCGTCACTTCATCCTCAACTAGTCTCTGTTTATTCTGTAACTCCTGTTTCGAGTTACTAATCTTAGCAACCGAACAAGTATCAAATACTCAGGGGCTACTATAAACACTAGTAAGGAACACATCAATAACCTGTATATCAAATATACCCTGGTTCACTTTGCCATCCTTCTTATCGACCAAATATTCAGGGTATTTCCGCTTCCAGTGACCATTTCCTTTGCAGTAGAAGAACTCAGTTTCAGGCTTAGGTCCAGCTTTGGGCTTCTTCATGGGAGTGAAAACTTGCTTGTCATTCTACTTGAAGTTCCCTTTCTTTCCCTTTGCCCTTTTCTTGAAACTAGTGGTCTTGTCGATCATCAACACTTTGATGTTCTTTCTTGATTTCTACCTTCATCGATTTCAACATCACGAAGAGCTCGGGAATCGTTTTCGTCATCCCTTGCATACTATAGTTCATCACGAAGTTCGAGTAACTTGGTGATGGTGACTAGAGAACTCTGTCAATCCCTATCTTATCTGGAAGATTAACTCCCACTTGATTCAAGTGATTGTAGTACTCGGACATTCTGAGCACATGCTCACTAGTTGAGCAATTCTCCTCCATCTTTTAGGCAAAGTACTTGTCAAAGGTCTCATACCTCTTGACATGGGCATGAGTCTGAAATACCAATTCATCTCTTGGAACATCTCATATGTTCCGTGATGTTTCAAAAACATTTTTGAAGTCCTGATTCTAAGTCGTTAAGCATGGTGCACTAAACTATCAAGTAGTCATCATATTGTGCTAGCCAAACGTTCATAATGGCTGCATCTGCTCCTGCAATAGGTCTGTCACCTAGTGGTGCATCAAGAACATAATTTTTCTGTGCAGCAATGAGGATAAACCACAGATCATGGACCCAGTCCGCATCATTGCTACTATCATCTTTCAACTTAGTTTTCTCTAGGAACACATATAAAAACATAGGGAAGCAACAACGCGAGCTATTGATCTACAACATTATTTGCAAAATACTATCAGGACTAAGTTCATGATAAATTAAAGTTCAATTAATCATATTACTTAAGAATTCCCACTTAGATAGACATCCCTCTAATCATCTAAGTGATCACGTGATCCAAATCAACTAAACCATGTCCGATCATCACGTGACATGGAGTAGTTTTCAATGGTGAACATCACTATGTTGATCATATCTACTATATGATTCACGCTCGACCTTTCGGTCTCAGTGTTTTGAGGCCATATCTGCACATGCTAGGCCTGTCAATTTTAACCTGAGTATTTTTGCGTGTGCAAAACTGGCTTGCACCCGTTGTAGGTGAATGTTGAGCTTATCACACCCGATCATCACGTGGTGTCTCGGCACGACGAACTTTGGCAACGGTGCATACTCAGGGAGAACACTTATACCTTGAAATTTAGTGAGAGACCATCTTATAATGCTACCGTCAATCAAAGCAAAATAATATGCATAAAATATAAACATCACATGCAATCAATATAAGTGATATGGTATGGCCATCATCATCTTGTGCCTCTGATCTCCATCTCCAAAGCACCGTAATGATCACCATCGTCACCGGCGAGACACCTTGATCTCCATCGTAGCGTCATTGTTGTCTCGCCAACTATTGCTTTTACAATTATCACTACCGCTTAGTGATAAAAGTAAAGCAATTACAGGGCGATTGCATTGCATACAATAAAACGACAACTATATGGCTCCTGCCAGTTGCCGATAACTCTGTTACAAAACATGATCATCTCATACAATAAAATTTAGCATCATGTCTTGACAATATCACATCACAACATGCCCTGCAAAAATAAGTTAGACGTCCTCTACTTTGTTGTTGCAAGTTTTACGTGGCTGCTACGGGCTGAGCAAGAACCGTTCTTACCTACGCATCAAACCACAATGATATTTCGTCAAGTTAGTGTTGTTTTAACCTTCAACAAGGACCGGGCGTAGCCACACTCGATTCAACTAAAGTTGGAGAAACTGACACCCGGCAACCACCTATGTGCGAAGCACGACAGTAGAACCAGTCTCACGTAAGTGTACGCATAATGTCGGCCTGGGTCGCTTCATCCAACAATACCGCCGAATCAAAGTATGACATGGTAGTAAGCAGTAGACTAGTATTGCCCACAACTCACTTGTGTTCTACTCATGAATATAACATCTACGCATAAACCTGGCTCTGATACCACTGTTGGGTAACATAGTAATTTCAAAAAAATTCCTACACACACGCAAGATCATGATGATGCATAGCAACGAGAGGGGAGAGTGTCGTCCATGTACCCTCGTACCCCGTAAGTGGAAACGTTATGACAACGCGGTTGATGTAGTCATACGTCTTCACGATCGACCGATCTTAGTACCACACGTATGGCACCTCCACGATCTGCACATGTTCAGCTCGATGATGTCCCACGAACTCACGATCCAGTAGAGCTTCGAGGGAGAGTTCCGTCAGCACGACGGTGTGATGACGGTGTTGATGAAGTGGGAGTTGGAGGCGGCCAACCAGGAGGAGGGCGCGCCAAGGGGGAGTCCTACTCCCACCGGGAGTAGGACTCCTCCTTTCCTAGTAGGAGTAGAAGTAGGGGGAAGGAGGAGAGAGGGGGGAAGGAAAGGGGGGTGTTGCCCCCCCCCCCCTCCTTGTCCAATTCGGACTAGAGGGGAAGGGGCATGCGGCCCTGCCTTGGCCGCCCCTCCTCTTCTCCACAAGGGCCCAATAGTCCCATTACACTCCCCGGGGGTTTCCAGTAACCCCCATACTCCGGTATATGCCCGAACTTGCCCGGAACACTTCCAAAGTCCAAACATAGTCATCCAATATATTGATCTTTATGTTTCGACCATTTGGAGACTCCTCGTCATGTCCTTGATCATATTCGGGACTCCGAACTACCTTCGGTACATCAAAACACATAAACTCATAATACCAATCATCACCGAACATTAAGCATGCGGACCCTATGGGTTCGAGAACTATGTAGACATGACCGAGACTCATTTCCGGTCAATAACCAATAGCGGAACCTGGATGCTCATATTGGCTCCTACATATTCTACGAAGATCTTTATCGGTCAAACCGCATAACAACATATGTTGTTCCCTTTGTCATCGATATGTTACTTGCCCGAGATTCGATCGTCGGTATCTCAATACCTAGTTCAATCTCGTTACCGGAAAGTCTATTTACTCGTTCCATAATGCATCATCCCGCAACTAACTCATTAGTCACATTGCTTGCAAGGCTTATAGTGATGTGCATTACCGAGAGGGCCCAGAGATACCTCTCCAATAACCGGAGTGACAAATCCTAATCTCGATCTATGCCAACTCAAAAAACACCATCGGAGACACCTGTAGAGCACCTTTATAATCACCCAGTTACGTTGTGATGTTTGGTAGCACACAAAGTGTTCCTCCGGTGTTTGGTAGTTGCATAATCTCATAGTCATAGGAACATGTATAAGTCATGAAGAAAGCAATAGCTATATACTAAATGATCAAGTGCTAAGCTAACGGAATGGGTCAAGTCAATCACATCATTCTCCTAATGATGTGATCCCGTTTATTGAATGAAAACTCATGTCTATGGCTAGGAAACTTAACCATCTTTGATTCAATGAGCTAGTCAAGTAGAGGCATACCAGTGACACTTTGTTTGTCTATATATTCACACATGTACTAAGTTTCCGGTTAATACAATTCTAGCATGAATAATAAACATTTATCATGATATATGGAAATATAAATAACAACTTTATTATTGCCTCTAGGGCATATTTCCTTCAGCTATAAGCTTGCTCCTTGAGTTGTTCGGCTAGAGGAGTAAGAAGGGCAAGCCTAGCTCTAATCCTCTCCCTATATGTGTGTGTCTCTCTAAGAGATCAACCATTTGCATGGGTGCCCTTGGGGGTTTATATTGGCCCACCCCCAAGGGTACAATGGTAATCCGTCCGGGTGTAGGCCCGGGACGTCAGTGTCTGTGGTCGCCGGCTTCTCCGCCGGCTACTGGGGCCCGCCGCCTGGTGGGTCCTGCCGGCTGCCGGGCTCTCGACCGACAGGTAGGGCCTGCTGCTTGTGGGTCCTGTCAGCTGATCATCACTATAGCCTTGCCTCTGATGATGAGGGTTTGGTCGGGGAGAGCGTGGCTACAGTACCGCCGCCTAGTGGGCATTCACTGTAGCCACTTCCCGTCTTATCTGGTTAATGGCGCACAAACATCAAGGGAAGGGGAGGGCCGCCTGCTAGGAGTTGACCTCCCCCTACGTCGTTTGGTCTGGACTTGCCGCCTTCTGGCCTCTCACGGACAGGTAGGGCCCGCTGCCTACGGGCCGTACCGATAGCCCGTCGTGGGAGCATGGCCTCCTCTGCCATGGATGATGTCATGAGCCTTGTGGCAATAGTGTAGCGCCGGGCTAGGGATGGCCACCCGATACGCTGCAATATGGCCACATTCAGCACGAGATTCGGGGGTGGCAGGCTACACTGTTGCCTCGCCCCGTCTTGTCACCGTTATGTGGGTGTAAACTTTGAGGGCGCGTGAGTGGCCGCCTGCTAGGAGTCAGCCGCCTTGGTGACTCCCTGTTAGGAATAGGCCAAACTAGAGGCTGCATGCTCGGAGTCGGCCCGTGTCGGGGCCACTCTTTGGGCCTTGCCGCCTTCCTGCAGCCGGCCGCTTGGACCAGCCAACCATACGAAGGCGTCCCTTTGTCTTTGATCCCCCCTTTCAATCAATCGTTCAACGGTGTATCTTTTGACTGGGCCCTAACCCACAGGTCTTCTCCCAGGATCTTACCTGACTCTTCTAATTCCCCCGGAGTTATTCCCAAATTCTTTTCAAAGTGTGACGTAAGAATGGATTCCATCAGTCACATGCCTTCTCCAAGATTGCTTTTAAATTCTTTCATTATTGGTTCAACCTTTCTAATTATCATTCCGGAGTGCCTCAACAATTCATGGTGGTGTTTCTCGTCGTCATTCTCGAATTTTGAAGTCCGAAGAAGATTTCCTCCTAAATCCTTACCCGTTCTTCCAAAGATGCGTAGTTCAAGCTTGATGCCATCCTCTCATAATTGTTTTTGATTGTGAGAATTCTTTTCACCCATATGGAGCATTTCATGAGATGTTTCCATTTCTTTCCTCCGAAGGCCATCATGTCATAATTCCTCATTCTCAACCTTCAGCTCTCGTTATCCAAATCTTACCGGTACACTGCTCAAGTATTCTCTAATCAGCTCGTGATCTCTTCGTTCTCTTGTATCAAATTCCCTCAAGTATCTTCATTCGTTCTCTAATTCTTACCGGTGATTCACCCCTTTACTTCGTTTGTTTTCAATTCTTTCGATGGTTCGTTCAAGATTTCACTTTCTTCGTTATCGTATCAATTTATCAATTCATTCATTGTTAACAAATCCCACCGGTGGTTCCATCAATACCTTCTCAAGTTTACACTATATCCCTCTTAGTCCTTTCTACGAGAATAAGTAGTATGCCAAATCCGTTGCTTGTCATCAATTTAAATTGGTGAAGGATAGGCATAACGTAATTCTTATTATTGTTTCATCCAAGTAATCTAGTTTCTTCTTTCCGGAGTTGTTCATCATGTCACATTTCCCGGTTCGAGATGTTTCATCTTTTCTTTTCCGGAGTTCCAAGTTTTCCGCATTATCTCGTCGCGAAGCTTCATCTAAATCATCACAAGGCTCACCTTGTTCTTTCAACTTCTCTTTCTTTCTATCATTCTTTCATTACCGGAGTTCTTCATGGAGGCTCTACATGATGGTTCATCAAGGATTCCTTTCATTCTCATTTTGTTCTTCAAGACTTCTCTCGAAGTTATGACCCGCTAAGCTATACTCTAAAATAAACATGGTGCTAAACACATGTTTTGTTTTGAGGCGTTCAAGCATTCTTCATCTTGCATTCCGAAGTGCAATCCTTTCTAGCTTATCTTTTGAGATGGTGTTATGTCACTCTTGACAATTTCCCTTCGTGTTCACAAGTTGTCAGGAATGAGTTAATTAAATCCATCATTTTCTCTTCGTTCAAGATATCTTTTCGACCAATCAATCTCTTTGTTGGAGTTATCTTGGGTTAGATTTCATCTAAAATCTTTCCCGAAGGAATGTTGCTAATTGTGGTGCTTATCATTGACCCAAGTTCTCCAATTATCCTCTTGGTGACAGAAGTTTCTCTTATCTTCATCGATCTCAACCAAGCAATTGTTTCCTTTAGTGGTCAGTTGTCACCTCATAATGTTGAGATGTTTCCATAAGCCCACTACAAGCTTATTCTTTTCGTTGTTGGTTCACCAACAAACCCGTTGTAACCATCTTGGAAGGGTGATTTCCAAGCTCATTTGTGGCACAAGTTGGCATTTTCCTCTCCATTCTTTTATTCCAGTGATCTATCTTCTATTCTTTCTTCCAAAGGCATTGTGATGTTGTTCTCTTCACTCATCATCTTGTTTTGTCAAGATCATGTTCTTTTCCATGCTTATCCACTTAACCGGAGTGTTGTGTCTATCATTCCTCTTTTAACCGGAGTCTCATCCAAGTGCTTTCATTTTGCCAAGTTCAAATCATATTCCTTCCATGTTCAACCGGAGTGTTGCCCGAATTCTTCCTCTCTCATCTTGTTTTAACCGGAGTGGATTCGAATTCTATCTTGTCCATTAAACTCTTGATTCATGTCTTTGCAACCTTCAAGTTCTCGTAATGTTCCTTGTTCCTTTTTTCTAACAGATTGTTTGCAATCTTGTTCATCTTCGTTGTTTTCTTTCTTTCATATTTCTCAACCTCTCAAGGTTCGTGGTTTCACTCATTCGTCAAAGAAGCAACTTAGTTTTACCTCTTCTCTTCCTCTTCCGTTTCTCTCCGGTGCCATCCTAGATCTCGGGACGAGATCCTATCGTAGTGGTGGAGTGTTGTAACGCCCCGGATACAACTTTCCATATTCGTAACTCCAACTCTTGCCTTTTCCGGAGATGCTATATGATATTTCCTTCGTGGTTGGGTTTTTGTCTGTTGTTTTGCATTTTGTTCTTGTTATGCATCTCGTCTCATGTCATCATCTGCATTTCATCCGCATGTTTTTCAAAAACTTGCATCCGTTCGTGTTCCGCCGGTCCTCTCCGTTATCCGTTCTGAGCCCGACCACACTCGCACGCGCCCGCAGCACCTCCGAAATATTATTTTATAAGTGGCATAAAAATGTTCTCAGAATGGGTTGCAACTTGTCGTGCAGTCTTATTATAGTGTAGACAGAGCGCCTGCCAAGTTTCATCGCATTCGGAGTTCGTTTGACTGCCCAACCGTTAAATAAATAACCGCGATATAGTCGGTATATTCGTCGGACGTTTCGGTCTCCGAAACTGCCGCCGGGATGCATTTCTCCTCTCTCTCCTATCAGCCCAAGCCTCTCTCACACAGCCCACTAGCCCACCTATCTAACCACCTCCGCTCCGGACCGTTGGATCGAGATCCGATGTCCAAAAACGGCCTCAAAACCCCCCTAACCCTAGCCCCTAGCCTATTTAAACACCTCCCCATGCCATTTTTGGCCTTCTCCTCCCTCCTCCTCGTTTTCCGCACCCCCAACCTGCAGCCACCACCTCCCACCTCCATTTCCGCGCCCCCCCAGCCTCCTCCCGCCACTTGGCACCGCCGCCACCATGCCCCGGGCCAACCGGAGCGCGACACGTCGCCTCCCAGCACCCCATGGCCAACCCCAGCGTGCCATGTGTCCTACCCTCGCCTCTCCACCACCGCGGGCCCTGTGAGGCCGATCTGGAGCCCGCGCCGGGCCGCGCCAGCCCGGATCCCGCAGCCGCAGGGCGCTCGAGCCGCCCCGCTCCTCCCGCTCGATCAGGGGATCGAGAGCGCTCGCCCGAGCCGCCATGCTCCTTCCTCGTCCCCGCCTCCGGCCACGCCGCCGACGATCGCCGACACCTCCAGGTCACGCCACCGGGCCCCCTCGCGCCCTCTCTTCCTTTCCCCCGTCCTGCCTTCTCCTCTCTCTCTCCCTCACCTTGTTCTCTCTCTTCTCCCCGCAGGGCCGCCTTGGCGCTTGCTGCCGGATCTCGCGCCGCCATTCTCTGCAGACGCCGCCGCCACCGGGAACGGATCCGGCCGGACCCGATCCGCTCGGATCTGGTCGGGGCCCCTCCCGCCTCGCCTTGCATCGCCGGCTCCTCTCGCCGGAGAGCCAGCCACCGCCGCCGCCATGTCTCTGCTCAGGACGAGCAGAGCGCAGCCGCCCGCTCGCGTTGACCGTGGCCCAGCATCGCTAGCAGCCCGATCCAGTCGGCAAGCGTGGGCCTCCCCAGCGCCTCGGCCCAGCCAGCGCCAAGAGGGCCCAGCCTCCTCCGCGGCCTGCCCGCACCGCCCTCAAGCCAGCCGGCCGCCTCCACCCGACCTGGGCCAAGGCCCATGGTAAGCTGCCTCCCCTAGTGCCTGTTCCTGTTGGCCCAATCACAGTTTCAGCCCATGTAGTTTTTTCCATGCGCTGTGATTTTTTCCATTTATTCCAGAGTCTGCCTGTTTTACAGAAAACCCCCTAAGCATCATACATTTAATAACTCACAAACCGTGCATCACATGTAAATAATTTATATATGTAAAATTCTTAGAATCTTGTGTAGATTAATAATTTGCCACTTTCATCCATGTTAAATATGTTAAAAATGTTGGTTGCATTTATTTTGCTAAATGCCATGTTAAAATGATTTATTTCATAACTAAACAACCATAGCTCCGTTTTAAATAAACTTTATATGTAAATGGGGTGGAAAAATGCCTAGTTTAACATGGTCCACTTCATTTTCCTGTTTAACAACAATAAAATTGTGTTTAGGGCAGAACAGCACCAAATTCATAATTTGCATATGGGGATTTTCCGGAATTGTTGTTTGTTATTTCCGGCCTTATTTAAACTTGCCTAAATAGTTAGTTTCCATATGCTTCACCTCTTGCCATGTTTAGCAACATTTAATATTGTTTGGTAGCCTAACCGAGAGCGAACTAAATAAATGTTGTGAAGTTTCGTCAATATGCAACTCGTTGCATATTGAGCTCCACTTAAATTGTAGTGTTGTTGTTGTTACATTTTGCCATGCCATGCCATGCTATTTAAACTGGACATGCATCATACTTGTTTGTGCATCATGCCATGTTTATGCTTGTGCATTTACCATGTTGTTTGTTTCTTTCCGGTGTTGCTTCTTAGTTCCGGTAATGTTGCGATTGTGAGGATTTGTTCGACTACGCCCGTTCATCTTCTTCATGGACTCGTTCTTCTTCCGTGCGGGATTTCAGGCAAGATGACCGCTACCCTGGATCTCACTACTATCATTGCTATGCTAGTTGCTTCGTTCTATCGCTTTGCTGCGCTACCTATCACCTGTTTATCAAGCCATCCCAAATTGCCATGAACCTCTAACCTTTGACACCTTTCCTATGAAAACCATTGCTTGGCTATGTTACCGCTTTTGCTCAGCCCCTCTTATAGCATTGCTAGTTGCAGGTGACGTTGAAGATTTCTCCATGGTGGACAGGATTTTGGTTGGGATATCACAATATGTCTTATATTATTAATGCATCTATATACTTGGTAAAGGGTGGAAGACTTGGCCTTTTACCTAGTGTTTTGTTCCACTCTTGCCGCCCTAGTTTCCGTCATACCGGTGTTATGTTGCCGGATTTTGCGTTCCTTACGCGGTCGGGTGATTTATGGGACCCCCTTGACAGTTCGCTTTGAATAAAACTCCTCCAGCAAGGCCCAACCTTGGTTTTACCATTTGCCTCACCTAGCCCTTTTTCCCTTGGGAGTCGCGCATCCCGAGGGTCATCTTTATTTTACCCCCCCCCCCCCCCCCGGGCCAGTGCTTGTCTAAGTGTTGGTCCAAACCGAGCGATGTCCAGCGCCCCCTGGGCAACCAGGGTCTATGCCAACCCGACGTCTTGCTCATCCGGTGTGCCCTGAGAATGAGATATGTTCAGCTCCTATCGGGATTTTTCGGCACAGCGGGCGGCTTTGCTGGTCTTGTTTTACCATTGTCGTGTTGGAAATATGCCCTAGAGGCAATAATAAAAGTATTATTATATTTCAATGTTCATGATAAATGTCTTTTATTCATGCTATAACTGTATTATCCGGAAATCATAATACACGTGTGAATACTTAGACCACAATATGTCCCTGGTGAGCCTCTAGTTGACTAGCTCGTTGTGATCAACAGATAGTCATGGTTTCCTGACTATGGACATTGGATGTCGTTGATAACGGGATCACATCATTAGGAGAATGATGTGATGGACAAGACCCAATCCTAAGCATAGCATAAAAGATCGTGTAGTTCGTTTTGCTAGAGCTTTGCCAGTGTCAAGTATCTCTTCCTTCGACCATGAGATCGTGTAACTCCTGGATACCGTAAGAGTGCCTTGGGTGTATCAAACGTCACAACATAACTGGGTGACTATAAAGGTGCATTACAGGTATCTCCGAAAGTATCTGTTGGGTTGACACGGATTGAGACTGGGATTTGTCACTCCGTATGACGGAGAGGTATCTCTGGGCCCACTCGATAATGCATCATCATAATGAGCTCAATGTGACCAAGGTGTTGGACACGGGATCATGCATTACGGTACGAGTAAAGTGACTTGCCGGTAACGAGACTGAACAAGGTATTGGGATACCGACGATCGAGTCTTGGGCAAGTAACGTACCGATTGACAAAGGGAATTGCATACAGGGTTTGATCGAATCCTCGACATCGTGGTTCATCCGATGACAACATCGAGGAGCATGTGGGAGCCATCATGGGTATCCAGATCCTGCTGTTGGTTATTGACTGAGAGCGTCTCGGTCATGTCTGCATGTCTCCCGAACCCGTAGAGTCTACACACTTAAGGTTCGGTGACGCTAGGGTTATTAGGAAGACTAGTATGTGACTACCGAATGTTGTTAGGAGTCCCGGATGGGATCCTGGACGTCACGAGGTGATCCGGAAGGGTCCGGAGGTAAAGATTTATATATGGGAAGTTGTCAAACGGACACCGGGAAGTTTCGGGGTCATACCGGTATTGTACCGGGGCCACCGGAAGGGTTCCGGGGGTCCACCGGGAGGGGCCACCCCTCCCGGGGGGCCACATGGGCTGCGTGGGGCAGGGAGCCAGCCCCTGGTGGGCTGGCTGCACCCCCTCCCTTGGGCCCATGTGCCTAGGGTTGAGGGGGGAACCCTAGAGGGGGCGCCCCCCTTGACTTGGGGGGCAAGCCACCCTCTCCCCTCTCCCCTAGGCCGCCGCACCCCCCCCCCTAGATGGGTTCTAGGGGGCCGGGCCCCTTCTCCCTTCCCCCTATAAATAGAGGGGTGAGGGGAGGGCGGCCGCACCACCCTCCAAGGCGCAGCCCTCCCCTCCCCAACACCTCTCCTCCTCCGTTGTGTGCTTGGCGAAGCCCTGTCGGAGTACTGCCTCTCCACCATCACCACGCCGTCGTGCTGCCGGTGGAGCTGTCTTCCTCAACCTCTCCTTCCCCCTTGCTGGATCAAGAAGGAGGAGACGTCTCCCGTCCCGTACGTGTGTTGAACGCGGAGGTGCTGTCCGTTCAGCACTTGGTCATCGGTGATTCGAATCACGTCGAGTACGACTACATCATCACCTTGCAAGCTTCCGCACGCGATCTACAAGTGGTATGTAGATGCAAACTCTCTCCCTTGACTCGTTGCTTAGATGAACTCATAGATGGATCTTGGTGAAACCGTAGGAAAAAATTTAATTTTCTGCAACGTTCCCCAACAGTGGCATCATAAGCTAGGTCTATGCGTAGTTCTCTTTGCACGAGTAGAACACAATTTTGTTGTGGGCGTGGATTTTGTCATATTACTTGCCTCTACTAGTCTTTTCTTGCTCAACGGTATTGTAGGATGAAGCGGCCCGGACCAACCTTACACGTACGCTTAGGTGAGACCGGTTCCACCGACTGACATGCACTAGTTGCATAAGGTGGCTGGCGGGTGTCTGTCTCTCCCACTTCAGTTGGAGCGGAATCGATGAACAGGGCCCTTATGAAGGGTAAATAGAAGTTGACAAAATCACGTTGTGGTGATTCATAGGTAAGAAAACGTTCTTGCTAGAACCCAATTGCAGCCACGTAAAAGATGCAACAACAATTAGAGGACGTCTAACTTGTTTTTGCAGCGATTGATCATGTGATGTGATATGGCCAGAAGTTGTGATGAATGATGAATTGTGATGTATGAGATCATGTTCTTTGTAATAGGATTCACGACTTGCATGTCGATGAGTATGACAACCGGCAGGAGCCATAGGAGTTGTCTTTATTTTTGTATGACCTGCGTGTCATTGAATAACGCCATGTAAACTACTTTACTTTATTGCTAAACGTTAGTCATAGAAGTAGAAGTTGTCGTTGGCGTGACAACTGCATGAAGACACGATGATGGAGATCATGGTGTCAAGCCGGTGACAAGATGATCATGGAGCCCCGAAGATGAAGATCAATGGAGCTATATGATATTGGCCATATCATGTCACAACTATATAATTGCATGTGATGTTTATTATGTTTATGCATCTTGTTTACTTAGGACGACTGTAGTAAATAAGATGATCCCTTACAAAAATTTCAAGAAGTGTTCTCCCCTAACTGTGCACCGTTGCTACAGTTCGTCGCTTCTAAGCACCACGTGATGATCGGGTATGATGGATTCTTACGTTCACATACAACGGGTGTAAGACAGTTTTACACAGCGAAAACACTTAGGGTTAACTTGACGAGCCTAGCATGTGCAGACATGGCCTCGGAACACGGAGACCGAAAGGTCGAACACGAGTCGTATGGAAGATACGATTAACATGAGAATGTTCACCGACGATGACTAGTCCGTCTCACGTGATGATCGGACACGGGCTAGTCGACTCGGATCGTGTAACACTTAGATGACTAGAGGGATGTCTAATCTAAGTGGGAGTTCATAATTTGATTAGAACTTTATTATCATGAACTTAGTCTAAAACCTTTGCAAATATGTCTTGTAGATCAATGGCCAACGCTAATGTCAACATGAACTTCAACGCGTTCCTAGAGAAAACCAAGCTGAAAGATGATGGCAGCAACTATACGGACTGGGTCCGGAACCTGAGGATCATCCTCATAGCTGCCAGGAAACAATATGTCCTAGAAGGACCGCTAGGTGACGCTCCCGTCCCAGAGAACCAAGACATTATGAATGCTTGGCAGTCTCGTGCTGATGATTACTCCCTCGTTCAGTGCGGCATGCTTTACAGCTTAGAACCGGGGCTCCAAAAGCGTTTTGAGCACCACGGAGCATATGAGATGTTCGAAGAGCTGAAACTAGTTTTTCAAGCTCATGCCCGGGTCGAGAGATATGATGTCTCCGACAAGTTCTACAGTTGTAAGATGGAGGAAAACAGTTCTGTCAGTGAGCACATCCTGAAGATGTCTGGGTTGCACAACCGTATGACCCAGCTGAACATTAACCTCCCAGATGAGGCGGTCATTGACAGAATCCTCCAGTCGCTCCCACCAAGCTACAAGAGCTTTGTGATGAACTACAACATGCAGGGGATGGAAAAGACCATTCCTGAAGTGTTCTCGATGCTGAAGTCAGCAGAGGCTGAAATCAAGAAAGAACATCAAGTGTTGATGGTCAATAAGACCACTAAGTTCAAGAAGGACAAGGGTAAGAAGAACTTCAAGAAGGACGGCAAAGATGTTGCCGCGCCTGGTAAGCCAGTTACCGGGAAGAAGTCAAAGAATGGACCCAAGCCTGAGACTGAGTGCTTTTATTGCAAGGGGAAGGGTCACTGGAAGCGGAACTGCCCCAAATACTTAGCGGATAAGAAGGCCGGCAACACCAAAGGTATATTTGATATACATGTGATTGATGTGTACCTTACCAGTACTCGTAGTAACTCCTGGGTATTTGATACCGGTGCCGTTGCTCATATTTGTAACTCACAGCAGGAGCTGCGGAATAAACAGAGACTGGCGAAGGACGAGGTGACGATGCGCGTCGGGAATGGTTCCAGAGTCGATGTGATCGCCGTCGGCACGCTGCCTCTACATTTACCTACGGGATTAGTTTTGAACCTTAATAATTGTTATTTAGTGCCAAGTTTGAGCATGAACATTGTATCTGGATCTCGTTTAATACGAGATGGCTACTCATTTAAGTCTGAGAATAATGGTTGTTCGATTTATATGAGAGATATGTTTTATGGTCATGCTCCGATGGTCAATGGTTTATTCTTAATGAATCTCGAGCGTAATATTACACATGTTCATAGTGTAGATGCCAAAAGATTTAAAGTTGATAACGATAGTCCCACATACTTGTGGCACTGCCGCCTTGGTCACATTGGTGTCAAGCGCATGAAGAAGCTCCATGCCGATGGACTTTTAGAGTCTCTTGATTATGAATCGTTTGACACGTGCGAACCATGCCTTTTGGGCAAAATGACCAAGACTCCGTTCTCTGGAACAATGGAGCGAGCAACCAACTTGTTGGAAATCATACATACCGATGTGTGCGGTCCAATGAGCGTTGAGGCTCGCGGAGGATATCGTTATGTTCTCACTCTCACAGATGACTTGAGTAGATATGGGTATGTCTACTTAATGAAACACAAGTCTGAGACCTTTGAAAAGTTCAAGGAATTTCAGAATGAGGTAGAGAATCAACGTGACCGAAAGATAAAATTCTTACGATCAGATTGTGGAGGAGAATACTTAAGTCACGAATTTGGTACACACTTAAGGAAATGTGGAATCGTTTCACAACTCACGCCTCCTGGAACACCTCAGCAAAACGGTGTGTCCGAACGTCGTAATCGCACCCTATTGGATATGGTGCGGTCTATGATGTCTCTTACCGATTTACCGCTATCATTTTGGGGATACGCTCTAGAGACAGCTACATTCACTTTAAATAGGGCACCGTCTAAATCCGTTGAGACGACACCGTATGAATTATGGTTTGGAAAGAAACCTAAGCTATCTTTTCTAAAAGTTTGGGGATGCGATGCTTATGTCAAGAAACTTCAACCTGAAAAGCTCGAACCCAAGTCGGAAAAATGCGTATTCATAGGATACCCTAAGGAAACTGTTGGGTATACCTTCTACTTAAGATCCGAAGGCAAGATCTTTGTTGCCAAGAACGGATGCTTTCTGGAAAAAGAGTTTCTCTCGAAAGAAGTAAGTGGGAGGAAAGTAGAACTCGATGAAGTACTACCTCTTGAGCGGGAAAGTGGCGCAGCGCAGGAAACCGTTCCTGTGATGCCCACACCAACTGAAGAGGAAAACAATGATGATGATCAAGGTACTTCGGATCAAGTTACTGCTGAACTTTGTAGGTCCACTAGGACACGTTCCGCACCAGAGTGGTACGGCAACCCTGTCCTGGAAATCATGTTGTTAGACAACAATGAACCTTCGAACTATGAAGAAGCGATGGCGGGCCCGGATTCCAACAAATGGCTTGAAGCCATGAAATCCGAGATAGAATCCATGTATGAAAACAAAGTATGGACTTTGACAGACTTGCCCGATGATCGGCGAGCGATAGAAAACAAATGGATCTTTAAGAAGAAGACGGATGCGGATGGTAATGTTACAATCGATAAGGCTCGACTTGTCGCTAAGGGTTATCGACAAGTTCAAGGGATTGACTACGACGAGACATTCTCTCCCGTAGCGAAGCTAAAGTCAGTCCGAATCATGTTAGCAATTGCCGCATACTATGATTATGAGATATGGCAGATGGACGTCAAAACAGCATTCCTTAACGGGCATCTTAAGGAAGAACTGTATATGATGCAGCCAGAAGGTTTTGTCGATCCTAAGAACGCTAACAAAGTATGCAAACTCCAGCGATCCATTTATGGGCTGGTGCAAGCATCTCGGAGTTGGAATATTCGCTTTGATGAGATGATCAAAGCGTTTGGGTTTATGCAGACTTATGGAGAAGCCTGCGTTTACAAGAAAGTGAGTGGGAGCTCTGTAGCATTTCTCATATTATATGTAGATGACATACTCTTGATGGGAAATAATATAGAATTTCTGGACAGCATTAAGGCCTACTTGAACAAGTGTTTTTCAATGAAGGACCTTGGAGAAGCTGCTTATATATTAGGCATCAAGATCTATAGAGATAGATCGAGACGCCTCATAGGTCTTTCACAAAGCACATACCTTGATAAGATTTTGAAGAGGTTCAAAATGGATCAGTCCAAGAAGGGGTTCTTGCCTATGTTACAAGGTGTGAGATTGAGCTCGGCTCAGTCACCGACCACGGCAAAAGATAAAGAAGAGATGAGTGTCATCCCCTATGCTTCAGCCATAGGATCTATTATGTATGACATGCTGTGTACCAGACCCGATGTAAACCTTGCCGCAAGTTTGGTAGCAAGATACCAAAGTAATCCCGGCAAGGAACACTGGACAGCGGTCAAGAATATCCTGAAGTACCTGAAAAGGACGAAGGACATGTTTCTCGTTTATGGAAGAGACGAAGAGCTCGTCGTAAAGGGTTACGTCGACGCTAGCTTCGACTCAGATCTGGATAACTCTAAGTCACAAACCGGATACGTGTATATGTTGAATGGTGGAGCAGTAAGCTGGTGCAGCTGCAAGCAGAGCGTCGTGGCGGGATCTACGTGTGAAGCGGAGTACATGGCAGCCTCGGAGGCAGCGCATGAAGCGATTTGGGTGAAGGAGTTCATCACCGACCTAGGAGTCATACCCAATGCGTCGGGGCCGATCAAACTCTTCTGTGACAACACTGGAGCTATTGCCCTCGCCAAGGAGCCCAGGTTTCACAAGAAGACCAGGCACATCAAGCGTCGTTTCAACTCCATCTGTGAAAATGTTCAAGATGGAGACATAGAGATTTGCAAAGTGCACACGGATCTGAATGTCGCAGATCCACTGACTAAACCTCTCTCGCGTGCAAAACATGATCAACACCAGAACTCTATGGGTGTTCGATTCATCACAATGTAACTAGATTGGTGACTCTAGTGCAAGTGGGAGACTGTTGGAAATATGCCCTAGAGGCAATAATAAAAGTATTATTATATTTCAATGTTCATGATAAATGTCTTTTATTCATGCTATAACTGTATTATCCGGAAACCGTAATACACGTGTGAATACATAGACCACAATATGTCCCTGGTGAGCCTCTAGTTGACTAGCTCGTTGTGATCAACAGATAGTCATGGTTTCCTGACTATGGACATTGGATGTCGTTGATAACGGGATCACATCATTAGGAGAATGATGTGATGGACAAGACCCAATCCTAAGCATAGCATAAAAGATCATGTAGTTCGTTTTGCTAGAGCTTTGCCAGTGTCAAGTATCTCTTCCTTCGACCATGAGATCGTGTAACTCCCGGATACCGTAAGAGTGCCTTGGGTGTATCAAACGTCACAACGTAACTGGGTGACTATAAAGGTGCATTACAGGTATCTCCGAAAGTATCTGTTGGGTTGACACGGATCGAGACTGGGATTTGTCACTCCGTATGACGGAGAGGTATCTCTGGGCCCACTCGGTAATGCATCATCATAATGAGCTCAATGTGACCAAGGTGTTGGACACGGGATCATGCATTACGGTACGAGTAAAGTGACTTGCCGGTAACAAGACTGAACAAGGTATTGGGATACTGACGATCGAGTCTCGGGCAAGTAACGTACCGATTGACAAAGGGAATTGCATACAGGGTTTGATCGAATCCTCGACATCGTGGTTCATCCGATGACAACATCGAGGAGCATGTGGGAGCCATCATGGGTATCCAGATCCCGCTGTTGGTTATTGACTGAGAGCGTCTCGGTCATGTCTGCATGTCTCCCGAACCCGTAGGGTCTACACACTTAAGGTTCGGTGACGCTAGGGTTATTAGGAAGACTAGTATGTGACTACCGAATGTTGTTCGGAGTCCCGGATGGGATCCTGGACGTCACGAGGAGATCCGGAAGGGTCCGGAGGTAAAGATTTATATATGGGAAGTTGTCAAACGGACACCGGGAAGTTTCGGGGTCATACCGGTATTGTACCGGGGCCACCGGAAGGGTTCCGGGGGTCCACCGGGAGGGGCCACCCCTCCCGGGGGGCCACATGGGCTGCGTGGGGCAGGGAGCCAGCCCCTGGTGGGCTGGCCGCACCCCCTCCCTTGGGCCCATGCGCCTAGGGTTGAGGGGGGAACCCTAGAGGGGGCGCCCCCCCTTGACTTGGGGGGCAAGCCACCCTCTCCCCTCTCCCCTAGGCCGCCGCACCCCCCCCTAGATGGGTTCTAGGGGGCCGGCCCCCTTCTCCCTTCCCCCTATAAATAGAGGGGTGAGGGGAGGGCAGCCGCACCACCCTCCAAGGCGCAGCCCTCCCCTCCCCAACACCTCTCCTCCTCCGTTGTGTGCTTGGCGAAGCCCTGTCGGAGTACTGCCTCTCCACCATCACCACGCCGTCGTGCTGCCGGTGGAGCTGTCTTCCTCAACCTCTCCTTCCCCCTTGCTGGATCAAGAAGGAGGAGACGTCTCCCGTCCCGTACGTGTGTTGAACGCGGAGGTGTTGTCCGTTCAGCACTTGCTCATCGGTGATTCGAATCACGTCGAGTACGACTACATCATCACCTTGCAAGCTTCCGCACGCGATCTACAAGTGGTATGTAGATGCAAACTCTCTCCCTTGACTCGTTGCTTAGATGAACTCATAGATGGATCTTGGTGAAACCGTAGGAAAAATTTTAATTTTCTGCAACGTTCCCCAACATGTCGAAATGTCTTGTAAACCGAGATTCCGAGTCTGATCGGGTCTTCCTGGGAGAAGGTCTATTCCTTCGTTGATCGCGAGAGCTTGTCATGGGCTAAGTTGAGACACCCCTGCAGGGTATAATCTTTCGAAAGCCGTGCCTACGGTTATAGGCAGAAGGGAATTTGTTAATGTCCGGTTGTAGATAACTTGACACCAGATCCGAATTAAAATGCATCAACCGTGTGTGTAGTCGTGATGGTCTCTTCTCGGCGGAGTCCGGGAAGTGAACACGGTTTCTGGGTTATTTTTGACATAAGTAGGAGTTCAGGATCACTTCTTGATCATTGCTAGCTTCACGACCATTCCTTTTGCTCTCTTCTCGCTCTTATCTGCGTATGTTAGCCACCATACTTGCTTAGTCGCTGTTGCAGCCTCACCACTTTACCCCTTCCTTTCCCTTTAAGCTTTGCTAGTCTTGATACCCATGGTAATGGGATTGCTGAGTCCTCATGGCTCACAAATTACTACAACAACAGTTGTAGGTACAGGTTATGTGATGATCATGACGCGAGAGCGATGCTTGCCTGCATTGAGTTCTTCCTCTGCTTCTTCTTCGATCAGGGGATAGGTTCCAGGTCGGCAGCCTGGGCTAGCAGGGTGGATGTCGTTTGAGTTTCTGTTTGTGATTCATCCGTAGTCGGACGATGCTCTTATGTATTGTGATGTTGTATTCATGTGGCATTGTATGCCTTATGTATGTATCCCCATCTATTATGTAATGTTGATGTAATGATATCCACCTTGCAAAAGCGTTTCAATATGCGGGTCTATCCTTGGTGGGACCTTCGACTTCCTTTTGGATAGGGTCGCATATTGGGCGTGACAGAGAAAAAAGAGAAGAAAAAAAAAAGAAATTTCAGATCTATTTAGAATCAATCTCGTACCTGAATTCGGATTGGAATCTGTTTTGCATAGTGTTCAGTAAAACAGGCATATGTTTTTCATACGAAGTCCATTTTGGCTCCACAAGTACTCAAATTAAAGCTAGCGACAAGCCGCATCTGAATAGTTGCAAAAGCTAGTTTAATATTTGGCGTCTCAAAATCAGCTTCTAAATAGGTATTTTTGCCCTCCGAAGTTTGTGCATACAGTTTGTTCTAGTTTTTCAGGCCAGTTTTCGAATTCTTTGACTCCTCATATCAATTTCAGAATTGAGTGATTCTTTTTGCATTGGAAAGCTTGACTTAGTAGCATTCTTTGAAAAAAGTTATCAGAAAATTGTCTCAATCTTTTCAAGAGGAAAGTTGGAGAGAGAGTTGTTGTATATCCTGCTTGGCAGTTATTTTTCATCATTATCTTTACTATCATTGTGATCTTCACATATATCTTGCTATCCAGAGCTACTTAGTATCCTTCATTGATGCTAGTTGTGCTACACCGTGACCTCATTAGTGTTCTAGGCTCGTGTCTCTAGTCCGTTCTAGCCTAGGACCAGCACAGTACTGTCATTGAGCGTTTAATCAACATTGCATCTTTGAATTGATTATTGCTAATCTTTTGCTACCATATATAGTCAACCCAGCTCCACATATTTTCTACACTATGTATACGTACGTTCCCCTAGCAATCGCTTTACACAATCTTCAGAGTTATTTGACACCGCTAGCTGCGTGTCACCCCTGCCGCATGGTAAGAACTTGTAACATACTGATGTTTGCTTTACTGTGAGCACTTTACAACCACATCCTATAGTTCATAGGAACATTATTCTCGAATTTTGTTTCTTGTTTATACTAATCATGACAGGTTCCGGAGATAGAAGTTCTTGGACGATGGACACATCTTCACCATCACGAGAGCTGGGACAACACACACAAGCACATGGTCAGGTTATCTCTTTATCGTCATTTGAGGGTAGATTTGATCCTGTTATTTATCTAGCTTGGGAGCTTGAAGTAGAACAAGTTTTTAGTCACCATGACTTTTCTGAACTTGAGCGAGTACAAGCTGTCACTAGAGCATTTACTGGTTTTGCTTCTGTTTGGTGGAGTGTGCATTGTAAGAAAAACATTGATAACCAACCCACAACTTGGGAAGATTTTAAAGATGTAATGAGACAACAATTTTTCCCTCCTTACTATCGTCGTGAATTGCTTCACAAATTTGAACAATTTAAACAAGGCAACAACATTGTTCGTGCTTACAACCAAGAGTTCAAATCTTATATGCATCATTGTGACACAAAAGAATCTGAGGATGATACAATGAATAGATGTTTTGGTGGTTTGAACCATGATATTCAAGCAAGATTTCAGTATATTCCTCGTTGCATTACTGGTATGTATGTTCATGCTTGTACCTTTGAGAGGCAGTTGTAGGAGGATGCATTGGGTGACTACAACAACTATTATTACAACTCATGCTCCCTACCATCAGTTTATTCCTCCACCGTTGCACCTACTAGAGTAGCCACACCTCAGATTGTGAGTGCGACATCATCTCAAGTGTATGGTACATTGTCATTGTCCATACCTACAACAGCTACGTCTTTGCGACAAGGTCACAGTAAAGGTATTGATGATATAACTTCACATGAGAATGATGCATGCCTAATTAACTTAAATACATCATGTGTTGAGTTACGTGTTGATTTGAGCATGCCACCTATTTTAGAGAATCATGTTACTGTCATGAATGCATCATGTGATCAAACAACTGAAATACCAACAATTTTGAGTACACCCATTGAATTAACTGTTGATGTCAAAGAACCATGTGAATCAGGAAATAAATCAGATTTGGATCAAATATATTTTAAAATAATTGTGCCAATGTTTAATCATTTTGATATGACCTCTAATCTTGGTGATCATTCTATGTCAAATGACTTATTGCATGTTTTCTTATTTAAGCATGTTGTAGCATGTAAATTTGATGCACATAAGGTTTATTCATCAATGTTGGGATGGTTTCATGATGAATATTGTTAATCTTTTGATATGAATAAGAGTTTCACTTATATGTGCAAACTGAGTTGCAATATTTTCATGCCTTCTACTTATGATAATATTTTGGCTTTATATTTTACGATCTATGAAAGTTACTCATGTGTACATGTGTCATATGTGCAAAAATCAAGGGAAGTAAAAATGGATGACATATACATATACAATATGTACACCTTGTCTCTTTTGTTAGCCACATTTCAGATTATGCAACGCCGAGGACGGCTTTGTTTTCAAGAAGGGGAGGATGATGAGGACATGACTACCTTGGATATGACCAAAAATATTGCATACATGCATATTTGTCAGGTGATTTCTAGTGCAAACTATTCAATAATCTATTTATATTATCCAGAACAAAAATACTTCACACACTTTTGTGTTTTGTCTAATTGCAGGTGTATGGGACATTTGTACAATCCACATATGAAGATAAGGGAGAAAGAGATGTTTACTTTCTGTTCAAAAAGTTCTCTCACGTCACTTTTGGCCCAAGAGAAGATAGAGTCCAAGTCTCTCATGTTTTGGACTTAGATTCGGACTGCCAAACATACCTGATTCAAAACGTTAATAACTTTTTCATCCGGACTCTGAATTGGGTGATTCTTTTTTTGTTGGAAAATATATTTCGTGCACTTTCAAACCCAATTGGATTCACCTTCAAATTCGTCCGGAGCGTTGAGTTATGGATGAAACAATCTGATGCTGCAGCATAATCCGAGTCAAACTACAAGTCCAAAGGTGTTACGTCACCTCCACTTGGGCCCATTGGCCTTGTACGACCTAGGGTTAGTTTTAGGCTGCCTTGGGACATCCTCCCACCTCCTTGGTCGGCACCCATTGCTCCTATATAATTAGGTCCATCTAGTAGCTTTTTCCTTGGGATTTGTTTAGTTAAAAGTTAGCCAACGCAACTTCATGTACTTCGTTTGTGTCCAACGACCAGACCAAGACCACTTTCGAATCCCCACCATTATCAATACTTCATCCATATTCGCAATATTCAGATTGATTTATCATATTCTTGCTTGTTCTTCGATTGCTTGCAGGAATAGAACTTCGTGGTCAGGTTGATCGTGTTCTGGTGTGGTCAATAACCTCTCGGAGTTGGTTTAGCGATTGTTAAGGCGCAACATCGAAAGATCCGGATACCTCCACCCCTATCAATTATGGGCCAGTTTCACCACGGGCCATTCATGGGCCAAGAGTTACAAAGGGCCTTATATGGGCTGAAAGACGTCATGGGCCGGAAGTTAAAATGGACTAGAATCATATTGGACAGCCCAGATGATGCTACTGGGCCTAACTCGGATAGGCTGTAACGGGCTATGACTTAGCGGGTTGTCAATGGGCTCTATGCGAACAGGCCGTTAACAGGATTTCTGTGGGCCGGCCCGCTACCTTTTGACCAAGACAAGCGGCTGGCCTTTTCACCAGAATGGGCCTCTATTGGGCCGTGCCACATGTCAAAGTATCATAGGCGCCTTCGGTCTAATGAGTGGATGACATCTGTCCCAACAGTGAGCCGACACGTGGTTCCTCTAGCCATTGAGAATTTTACACGTGGCAAATCCCCATTGGTCAGGGCTGTTAACGGGTTACCGGATCCAAACCGGAACTCGCTAGCTTAACGGCGACCCGTTATGGTGGATGCCACGTGTCGGTCACCCCTAACAAAAGCACTTCTATGATGTGTGATTTATCATCATGGAAGTGGACACTTCCGTGATGATAATTTTGGTAATGCCATGGAACACTTCCACGACATCACAGGTATGACTATCTTGATTATGTCATAAAATCGTCACGGATGTACATGCATGACAGAAAATGTGACCTGCTGTGACAAACACGTATCATCACGGAAGTGTATCTTTTTTGTAGTGTACTTGGTACTTTTGTGTAGTCGATCTTGCAGGTCTTGACGGCTTGAGCAGGGCCTTGGTCAACACAGCGGGTTTGGGCCGTGGCTCGATGCGGCTGGTGTAGCTAGTCGTCTCCTTTGCGAGGTGACTGAACGAAGGCATCGGTAGGGGAACTCCAGCGCAGAACGCAGTGAGGCAGTGGCACGACAAGGACTTTTGGATCCGGCGAGGAGTCAAATGAGGAGGTCGGGGATGGGTTGTCGGGGCTGGATTCAGTGCAAAGGATGTCACAGGCGAGGCGGAGGAAGGCGGGGCACGGCCTGGGCTTTGTCGCAAGGATGACAACGAGGTCGGGGCGGTCCGGCGATGGAGGCGGGGGAGAGGACGGGCGGAGCATATGAACTCTGGCGAGCTACGACAGAAGATGGCCAGGTCCAGCGGGAGCTTCTGCAGGGAGCAACCGAGGCGATGGGCGGTCTCCGACACAGCATGGACGGATCGGGCCCCTAGCGCGTGCGCGTGCGTGGGAGATGAGGGAAGGGAGAGATGGGGATCGATCAGGGCGATATCTGGCCAGGGTTTTGACGGGAGAGGGAGAGGGTTAAGTGGAGGGCACTGGGCCTAGTCCTTAGTGAGTCGTCCTGGGTGCATGTGGAAAAAACCGGGGAGAGAGGAGTTTGGTGGGCTGCGCTGAGCTTCTCTCTATCCTTCTCCCTTCTCATTCTTATTACAAAGAAAAATGAAAAATAAAACAGAGATAAGAAAGAAAAGAAAGAGAGGTTAGGGTTGGAGCTTGGGCCGGAGGGTGTTTTCTCATACTCACAAAAATGAGCTTGATCGGGAAAATAAAAGTGGCATGATTGGAAAATTTAAATTCAAGTTGAATTGAATTTCATTCGAATGGTTTGAACTAGGACAACGTTTTCGAAGAGTCCAAAAATGTTGAAATTTTTGGAGGAACCTCGATAAACGGGAAAAATATTTGGGGAAGGTTTGGGGAAGAAACTTGAAAAAGAACAGGCATGGGATCATGCTGCAAGTGTTGTTAAGGGTGATTCCAAAATATTGTATTATTTATTATAGCTCCTAAAATATTGAGAGACTTGTATATGTTGTAAAGAGAGATCAACATGTGAATTCCCTCGCTTTAAATGGATCAAAGATCCACACAATTTATTTATTCCAGAAAACATTTGGTTGCAAAAGATTTGGAGACACGATGACATGGCAAAGTGCAACACACAAGCGAATGACCTGGCAACGACAGTGACTAAATGGAAGACATCTGGCACATCGTTCTCGGGGTGTCACAACACTCCCCCACTAACAAGAGATTTCATTCTGAGATCTTAGGAATGAGATGGAAGAGAAAGAGGATGAATGGAACAAAATGAAAAGGAATTGATGGAAAACCCGAAGAAGAGAATCGACAGAAGAGGACTCATCCTGCATCGAACTTGGAAAAAAATTGAGAACAACTCCAGAAAATATTAGACGATCCGGGTAAGATCCTGGGAAAAGACTTGTGGGCTAGTGTAACATCCCCAGTGTCATGCTACAGTAACCCTCTCTGATTAAGCTAATCATTTTTCCAAACAGTGCTTAATCACCTTTGTTCAATATCCCATTTGAAATTCCAGTCAATTCAAATTCAAGTGAAGTTTGTAGCAACTCAAAAGTTGCTGGAAAAATGATCACAATTTGTCAAAAATTCCATAGCAATTATTTGTTAAGGAACACAACATCACTTTTGTGCCAAGATGAGCATTAGCAATTAAAGCAGTTCCAAATCAGCATTTTTAAATGCTTTTCCATTTGTGACAAACCCAAATCAATTCAAACTCCTCCCAAACTTTTTGTGGCAGGTGCCAAATATTGTAATGTATTTATTTGGACAAGTCCCACATTTTACAGAACCCCTTTTTGGCACCTCAAATATTGCAAAGCATTTTCTATAAAAAGAAGAGGAGCAAGAAACTACTGTGCACGTGGGCTCTATGGCTACAGGGAGGCCCAACCCAACTCCCCCACCTTATCTCCTTCCCCCTGTTCATCAATGGTGCCGTGGCCGTTGCCCGTGCGTCCATGGCCGGATCGGCCACGTGCCGGCCATCCCGACCCTTCCAGCGCTACTTGAGGCCGCACCCTCCCTCTTGGTCAAACCCTAGCTCCCCTAGTTTCCCCCTTGTCTCGATCTCTCCTCCCTCGCTCGAGGCCAAACCACACTGAGGGAGTTCCGGACTAAGGGGTGTCCGGATAGCCGAACTATCATCATCGGCCGGACTCCAAGACTATGAAGATAGAAGATTGAAGACTTCGTCCCGTGTCCGGATGGGACTTTCCTTGGCGTGGAAGGCAAGCTTGGCGATACGGATATGTAGATCTCCTACCTTTGTAACCGACTCTGTGTAACCTTAGCCCCCTCCAGTGTCTATATAAACCGGATGGCCTTAGTCCATAGGACGAACAACAATCATACCATAGGCTAGCTTCTAGGGTTTAGCCTCCTTGATCTCATGGTAGAGCTACTCTTGTAACCCACATCATCAATATTAATCAAGCAGGACGTAGGGTTTTACCTCCATCAAGAGGGCCTGAACCTGGGTAAAACATCGTGTCCCTCGTCTCCTGTTACCATCCGCCTAGACGCACAGTTCGGGACCCCCTACCCGAGATCCGCCGGTTTTGACACCGACGTTGGTGCTTTCATTGAGAGTTCCTCTGTGTCGTCACCGATAGGCTCGATGGCTTCTTCGATCATCATCAACGACGCAGTCTAGGGTGAGACCTTCCTCCCCGGACAGATCTTCATATTCGGCGGCTTTACACTGCGGGCCGATTCGCTTGGCCAACTAGAGCAGATCGAAAGCTACGCCCCTGGCCGTCAGGTCAGATTTGGAAGTTTGAACTTCACGGCTGACATCCGCGGGGACTTGATCTTCGACGGATTCGAGCCACAGCCGAGCGTGCCGAACTGTCACGTCGGGCATGATTTAGCTCTGCCGCCATAAAGTACCCTGGAGGCCGCACTCGAGCCCGCTCCGATCCTCAATTCGGAGCCGGCCGCGCAGATCGAGGACGGATGGCTAGACATCGCCTCGGGTGCTGCAACCTCTACGGCGATAGAGCCGAACACTGACTTTGTCCCTCATAAAGCTCGTGACTGCAAGGTGTCGGACTCCTCGCCGGACTCCGAACCTCCCGCGCCCGCCCTGATCGAATCCGATTGGGCGCCAATCATGGAGTTCACTGCAGCGGACGTCTTTCAACACTCACCTTTTGGCGACATCTTGAGTTCACTAAAATATCTCTCGTTATCAGGAGAACCCTGGCCAGACTGCGGTCAGGACGGTTGGGATGCGGACGATGAAGAAATTCAAAGCCCACCCACCACCCACTTGGTAGCCGCTGTCGATGATTTAACCGACATGCTAGACTACGACTCCGAGGACATCGATGGTATGGACGACGATGCCGGAGACGACCAAGAACCAGCGCCTAACGGGCGCAGGAAAGCCAACCCAGCCCACAACGTATACATGGTGGACACACCAAAAGGAGGCGACAATGAGGAAAAACGGGACGTGGCGAAGGACAACTCCCCCAACAAACAAACAAAGCGGCGATGCAAGCGCCGCCCGAAGACCGACTTTCGGTGTCAAAACCGGCGGATCTCGGGTAGGGGGTCCCGAACTGTGCGTCTAGGCGGATGGTAACAGGAGACAAGGGACACAATGTTTTACCCAGGTTCGGGCCCTCTTGATGGAGGTAAAACCCTACGTCCTGCTTGATTGATATTGATATTGTGGATGTTTACAAGAGTGGATCTACCATGAGATCAAGGAGGCTAAACCCTAGAAGCTAGCCTATGGTATGATTGTAATGGTTGTTGTTGTGTCCTACGGACTAGAGCCATCCGGTTTATATAGACACCGGAGAGGGCTAGGGTTACATAGAGTCTGTTACAATGGTAGGAGATCTACGTATCCGTATCGCCAAGCTTGCCTTCCACGCCAAGGAAAGTCCCATCCGGACACGGGACAAAGTCTTCAATCTTGTATCTTCATAGTCTTGGAGTCCGGTCGATGATGATAGTCCGGCCGATGATAGTTCGGCCGATGATGGTAGTCCGGCTATCTGGACACCCCCTAATCCGGGACTCCCTCAGTAGCCCCCGAACCAGGCTTCAATGACGATAAGTCCAGCATGTGTGTAGTCTTCGGCGTTGCAAGGCGGATTCTCCTTCAAGTTCTACATACCTGCCGAACAATGTCCGGCTTCCTCATCAATGTTGCGCGTCTTGGCTTCCACGCCCAATAATGGCCTTATTCCACGCGTCATGCGAATGTGAAAAGCCAGGGTGTCTTTTATGTTTTACCCCCTAGTTGTGCGAATAATCTGCCTATAAGGGAGGCGAGAATCCAGATCCAAATCACCATCTTCCTCCCGCAAATACTCATCGGAGCGCTTTCGACCAAGAATCCATTCCATCATGGACCGTCAACGCGGCTCCTCTTCTCGCGCTCCCAGCCCTTTGCCAGGAGATTGGAGGAGATGGTCTGTTCCGCACAACGAGCTGGTGAAGGTCCAAGCGGGGGGATATCTCCCTCCGGCCTTCATGGTTCCGGTTTGAGCCGGGCTGGCCACCTACAAAGGTGGGAAGCAGGCGGAGGTTACCCCAAGTCCCAACAGAGGGGAGCGGGTATGCTTCGTCCCCTATCTGATAAGGGGGCTCGGATTTCCTGTACATCCATTCCTCCGCGGGCTCCTGGAGTTCTACGGACTCCAGCTTCATCACCTCACGCCCGCCTCAATCCTGCATATTGCGGGTTACGTAGCTCTTTGCGAGCTATTCCTGGGCGTCGAGCCCCATTTCGCGCTGTGGAAGAGGTTGTTCTGCCTTGTACCCCGCTCTCACGAGGGGTCCATATATCAAGTGGGCGGCGCCGAAATATGGCGCATTGCCAGGACCGGATATCCATCCGGAACCCCTAAGAAGGCGTCCGAAGACTGGCCTCCGGAATGGTTTTATATAGAAGATGCTTCGCTGCCGGACCCTGTTCGGATCGGCCTCCCGGAGTTCAGCAATGCTCCTCTGAAGAAACACCTTAGTCGGCGTCCGCGGAGCCCCCAACTGGAGGAAGACAAGAGCGTCCATTATTTGATGGGCCAAATAAGGTTACTGGCCCATGCCGGGTTGACCATGATTGGAGTCATGGCAACATGCATTATGCGGGGGGTGCAGCCACTACAATACAGGGGCCACCCCATGTGGGATTTCAACGGGGAGGACGATGCCACCCGTCATGGCCGCAAAGGGCCGGATTCGGTCGAAGATCTGGTGACGATCCTGTCCGGCCTGTATAAGGGGGAGAAGGAGGATTTCCTTCAGATGAACCCATTAAATGGGTTCTCCATGAATAATCCCTGGCCTTGGGTAAGCGAACACTCTGCGTGCCCGACCCATGCTTTTTGAAACTTAGGTTTCTTATATTGTGTTCTTCTTTCGATGCAGGAGCTGCGCCGGATCGTGGAGGACATGCTAAGTCCAGCTCCGCAACCCGAGGATCCAGAGAGATCCCGGGATCCGGTCTCCGAAGAGGATCCGGACATAATGGTGGAGCTAATCGACGGGGTGTTCCACCAGCTCAGCATGGACAATGCTTTAGTCGCCATCACGGCCGACTATCCCGGACTATATCCGGCTTCCCAGGTGATTGCGACCGAAGTCTTGACACCGTCATTCCTTCCTTGCTTATTTCTGACCACCGTATACAATGGCGCTGTGCAGGAGGCGCCCCTAGGGCGAGAAGCCGAGCCCGCGGTGGCTGGCCAACAAAGGCCAGTCCGGACCAGTAGGCGGAAGAGGAGCGCGGCGCGGACTGAAACGTCACCGCAAAGGTGTAGCTCACAATTCATTATTTAGAGCAACGTTCCTAGGAAGCGTTTGAGTGCTCATGACTTTTGTAGGGAAAAAAGCGTCCGCCGGACTGTGGGCGTGGAGGTTGCCAATCCAACCTCTACCGGCCAGGCTCCAGCACCTGGTCTGGAGGGGGAGGCGAGTGCAAGGCGCGAGCCGGACGTTCCTCCGACGGAGGATGCCGACAGACTGTTCGCCACCAAGTCTGAGGTGGAGAGTGCCCTGAATCACAGGCGCCGCCGGACAATATTTCATGACGCGTGCTTCTCCCCCGAGGCGTTGAATGCCTTTAACGCCGGGGACGCGCACCTTCATGCTGCTCAAGATGGTTTTACCAGAGCCACGGAGCAGTATGTAAAAGACATACGGGTAAGAGAATTTAATAGTTGTATATGCCAGTAGCCCCCGAGACTTAAAGTAGTTGTATTAACTGATTTAAGGATCATATGAAATGTAGGATCTTACCGAGAAGAATACCCAACTGTCTCAGGACCTGCAAGAGTGCAAGGCCCAACTTGAGGCTGCACTCTCTGGCGCAGGAGGAAACACAGGGACCTTTCCTGGTAACGCATTATTTTAGAAAGATAAGTAGCGTTTGGCCTTTGCGCAAGTCTAAAAAATGACGTTGCAGGTGCTGCCGGACAAGATCCGGACAGGCAAGAACTTCTGCGCCAACTAAAGGCCGGCGAGAGGGTGCTGCATAAGGTGCAGCATGAAAGGAACAAGCTCCAGGATGCCCATGCCCAGCTTGGAGAAGAGCTGAAAGGCGTTCGGGCCGAGCTGTCGGGCTCCGTTAAGGAGAATCAGCGGCTTCGTCGCGGCATCTATAGTAAGTGCTTGAGCGAACTCCTTTGAAAAGAAGAGTTCGGCGAGGAAGTCAATTTGACAGAATATGTCTGCAGGTATGCTCACAGGTCGCCCTGCGAAGGAGATGCCCGTATCAACGGGTGATCAACTTCCCGAATTGTTGCAACTGATCGAACGAGTTCGGCAGGCAATGAGCGGCGTCATCCAGGCTTTATGGCCAGCCTTCTCCTTACCCAAGGGTCTTGGGGAGCTTGCGGAGAAGCTTCAGGGAGTGCGGCAGCGCTTCCATTTATGGAAGATTTCGGCCTGCCGCTAAGGTGCGAGGGAGGCCTGGGCCATGGTAAAGACGCGGTACAAGAAGGCGGATCCCAACCACATGGCCGAAGTCGGACCTGTGGGGCCCGATGGGAAGGAGATTCCTGTGAGTTTAGTATACAGCCAAGTAGAGCTGGCCGCTAAATTTTCCCAACAGGACTGTAAATTAGACAACCTGTTAGATGGGATTGAGGAAGAATACAATCAGTCGATTTGACAATGTATTATAAAATGACATATAAAATGCCTTCTAGCCGGATTGTAGATCGTTTGTCTTTGCCGACCTTTTCGCTTGGACCTCGGGACCCTAGAGTCCGGAGTGTGTCCGAATACCTTCTTGGTTATGAAACAACCGGGGTGTGCATGGAGACCAGGCGTAGGGGTCATTAGTGCTTTATCAGACAAGTGCCCAACTAGTTATGTTATATTACATGGGTAGTAAGAAACATCTTCAGGGAGAATAGTTCCGTTAAGGGTTCCTTTCCTCTGGGGGTGGCATGCCCTAAAGTGCATGTCCGGACTGCGAAAAAAGCAGAAAAACATCTGGGGGCAGATAAATAAGTGGATAAAAAATCATCTTTTAAGTCACCGACCGAATATTCCCTTAAGAACGCTAGCTTTCGGCTTCACCCAGTCTGAGGTACACATCCGGCTGACCCGGCAGTAACAATCACAGAGGTGCTCCCTTTACCTCCTAGCCGAACAATCGGGAACGTAGGGGTAAGCACAGGAGCCAGGCAACCCAGCTTGGCCAAAACTTAAGTCATATCGATGCATATAATGGTGAATAAAAGGTACATGTGGAGGCTTGACACATGTGCTGGGCATGAAGCCCTTATAATTAAGCTTCTGGTAAAGAAGCCCCCAGGTATAATGAGTGCGGATAGCACATCAATTGCGCGAGAACATTGCGCAAGTAGGCACTTTAAGGCTTTGATGAATAGGGTTGAGAAGAAAAAGATAAACAAAAGGCAGCTGAAGTAAAAAAAATTTGGACGGGGGGAAAGGGACGAACTCTTAGTCCGGCGCTAGGCATAGAATCTTCGGAGGCGGGCTGCGTTCCATGGGTTCGGCTCGAGTCGGTTATCCGATGCATTTCATAGACGGTACGCTCCGCCGGTCAGGACTTGATCGACGATGAAGGGGCCTTCCCATTTGGGCTTGAGCTTGTCCTTTTTCTTGTCCGGCAGGCGTAGAACTAGTTCGCCAACATTGTAAGTCTTGGCCCATACTTCTCTGCTTTGGTATCTTCGAGCATGTTGCTGATAAACTGCGGAACAAGCCTTCGCGACGTCGCGTTCTTCCTCCAATGCGTCCAAGCTGTCCTGCCGATCCAACTCGGCTTCTCTTTCTTCGTACATGCGCACTCGAGGTGAGTCATGAATGATGTCGCAGGGCAAAACTGCTTCTGCGCCGTATACCATAAAAAATGGTGTGAATCCGGTAGTACGGTTAGGCGTTGTCCGCAGCCCCCAGAGTACGGAGTCGAGCTCCTCTACCCAGTGCGCGTCAGATTTCGTAAGGGACCGCACTAGTCTGGGTTTGATGACGCTCATTATTAGACCATTTGCTCGTTCCACTTGACCGTTGGTTTGAGGGTGATAGACTGAAGCGTAATCGAGCTTGATGCCCATATTTTTGCACCATGATTTAACCTCGTCGGCCGTGAAGTTCGTGCCGTTATTGGTGATGATGCTGTGGGGGACACCGTAACGGTGTACTACCCCAGATATGAAGTCTATCACTGGTCCAGACTCTGCCGTTTTAACTGGCTTGGCCTCTATCCATTTGGTGAATTTATCCACCATGACCAATAGGTATCTTTGCTTGTGGGTTCCCCCTTTAAGTGGTCCAACCATGTCAAGCCCCCAGACCGTGAACGGCCAGGTAATGGGTATAGTTTTGAGGGCGGTGGGTGGCATATGGCTCTGATTAGCAAAGAGCTGACAACCGACGCATCTTTGGACTAAGTCCTGAGCATCTGCCCGGGCCGTCGGCCAATAAAATCATGTACGGAATGCCTTTCCTACAAGGGCCTGGGCTGCGGCGTGGTGTTCTCCTAGTCCGGCGTGAATTTCAGCCAGAAGGTCTCGCCCTTCCTCTTCGGAGATACACCTTTGAAGGACTCCGGTTGTGCTTTTCTTATAGAGTTCTCCCTCATGGACCTTGTAGGCTTTAGATCGCCGGACTACGCAGCGGGCCTCATTATGGTCTTCGAGGAGTTCCTGCCTAAGCAAGTAGGCGAGGAATGGTTCTGTCCACGGGGCAATTACTGCCATTATGTCGTGGGCTGAAGGTGTTATGTCATCGGCTGAATCGCCGGTTGGTGCGGCTTGTTCCGGTTTGTTATTTCTGGACTCCTCTTCCCATAGTACGGATGGCTTGAAGAGCCGTTCCAAGAAGATGTTAGGAGGGACAGCGTCGCGTTTTGCGCCGATGCGTGCCAGTACGTTGGCTGCTTGGTTATTATCCCGGGCTACGTGATGGAATTCAAGTCCTTCAAACCGGGCTGACATTTTTAGGACAGTGTTGCGATATGCTGCCATTTTCGGATCTTTGGCGTCAAAGTCTCCGTTTATTTGGGATATTGCGAGGTTTGAATCCCCGCGCACCTCTAGGCATTGAATGCCCACGGAGATTGCGATCCAGAGACCATGTAAAAGGGCCTCGTATTCAGCTGCGTTGTTGGAGTCCGTGTACATTATCTGAAGTACGTATTGGACTGTGTCCCCGGTCGGGGAAGTCAATACGACGCCAGCCCCCAATCCGGCTAACATTTTAGAGCCGTCGAAGTGCATAATCCAATTGGAGTATGCGCCGTACTCTTTAGGGAGTTCGGCTTCGGTCCATTCAGCGACAAAGTCAGCCAAAACTTGTGACTTTATAGCTCGCCGAGGTTTCTAAGTTATATCAAATGGTAAGAGCTCAATGGCCCATTTTGCAATCCTGCTCGTTGCGTCGTGGTTGTTTATAATGTCGTTTAAGTGGTACTTCAGAGGCCACTGTTATTGAACACTCTTGAAAGTAGTGTCGGAGCTTCCGGGATGCCAGGAACACCGCGTATGCTATCTTCTGATAGTGCGGGTAACAGGACTTGCAGGGGGTTAACACAGTGGATACGTAGTATACTGGTTTTTGAAGAGGGAATTTATGCCCTTCTGTCTCTCGTTTGACGATGAGCACCGCGCTTATGATGTATAATAACATTGGTTCACCCAGGTTGGGCGCAGCCAGGACCAGATTTGTTGCCAATATGGCCTTTATTTCTTCGAGTCCGGCGGTGGCAGCATCCGTCCACTCGAAGTGTTCGGTGCGCCTAAGGAGGCAATAGAGGGGCAATGCCTTTTCTCCTAGACGGGAGATAAAGCGGCTTAGAGCCGCCATGCATCCAGTCAATTTTTGTATTTGCTTGAGGTCTTTTGGGATATCTGGCTGTGACAGAGCTCGGATCTTGGCTGGGTTTGCTTCAATTCCTCTACCGGATACGATGAAGCCCAGCAGCTTTCCAGCTGGTACGCCGAAAACGCATTTTTCCGGATTCAGCTTGATGTCATATGCTCTGAGGTTGTCGAATGTGAGCCTCAAGTCGTCTACTAGAGTTTCGACGTGTTTAGTTTTGACGACTACGTCGTCTACGTATGCCTCTACTGTTTTGCCGATCTGGGTAGCCAGACATGTCTAAATCATGCGCTGATATGTTGCGCCGGCGTTTTCAAGTCCGAAGGGCATCGTGTTGAAGCAGAATGGTCCATATGGAGTAATGAATGCCGTTGCGGCTTGATCCGCTTCTGCCATCTTGATTTGATGATAGCCGGAGTATGCGTCCAGGAAGCACAATGAATCGTGCCCTGCAGTGGCATCGATGATTTGGTCGATGCGGGGGAGGGGGAAGGGATCCTTTGGGCAGGCTTTATTTAGGTCTTTGAAATCGACACATAGGCGCCAGGATTTGTCCTTCTTTGGTACCATTACCAGGTTTGCTAGCCAATCCGGATGTTTGATGTCTCTGATGAATCCGGCTTCCAATAGTTTGGCTAGCTCTTCTCCCATTGCTTGTCTTTTGGGTTCGGAAAATCGTCGAAGAGCCTGTTTGACTGGCTTGAATCCTTTTAGGATGTTTAGGCTGTGTTCTGCCAATCTGCTTGGGATTCCAGGCATATCTGAGGGGTGCCAGGCAAAAATGTCCCAATTTTCCCGAAGGAATTCTCGCAGTGCGGCATCTACATCAGGGTTCAATTGTGCCCCGATGGAGGCCGTCTTTGTCGGTCCGTTGGGTGGACCTGGAATTTTACTATTTCATCTGCTGGTTTAAAGGAGGTGGACTTGGATCTCTTATCGAGTATCACATCGTCCCTATTCACCGTAGAGCGCAGCGCGGTGAGTTCCTCTACCGCTAGGGCTTCAGATAGTGCCTCTAAGGCTAATGCGGCTGTCTTGTTTTCGGCGCGGAGTGCTATGTCCGGATTACTAACGAGAGTGATTATTTCGCCGGGCCCAGGCATTTTGAGCTTCATGTACCCATAATGGGGTACGGCTTGAAAAATTGTGAATGCCTCTCGTCCTAATATAGCGTGATATCCGCTGTTGAACGGGGCCTGATACGATCATGCCTAACACTAATGTTGTTGAAGAAAAGAAAAGCTACGATGGGAAGGAACAACTAATTAGTGAAACTTGTGCGCGTGCCAATTCTATGCAAGAGATGAGCCGTGACTCTAGTCCAAAGCTACATGGCACGTCTACAAGTTCGCATGCACCAAGTCATTTTATGGATACAACAAGTGGGCTCAGTCTGAGATTGGTCACAGGATGTGCTATAGGGAGATCAAGCCAAGACAGAAATAATTTGATTTGTATTAGAGTTATGGGACATATTTCCTGGTTTGGGAAGGAGAATATTACGTGCCATGCAAGTGTAAAAATTCATGCAAGGGTCACAGATTGGTTTGAAGTGCACACGGTGCAAACAAGGTTCTTGTTTTTATTCCTGCCACGTAGGAAAAATATTTACCATGCAATAAGATTACTAGGTACGTGGTGTGCTTTGTCCTTGAAAGATGCCGGCTGGGGTCCACCTGCAAATCACACGAGAAGGCCAGCAACCATCCAAATAAAGAGTCCTAGTCCACCGTTTGTAAAGATTATACTGCTAAATTATAAAGTATATAATCTATTATTTAAATATAGTGTCCAGGTATCTAATTACTTGTCGGTTTGGTTAGGACGGCTTGCTTTTCAAGCCAAGTTAGATGGTCCTTTAGAATATAAAGAGCAACTATGCATTGATGTAAAGGGAGGTTATATTTTATGGATAAACACGATGTGTTTTTAGGGTAAATACCCGTATCGAGTTTTGGGGGAAGCTGTCTAAAAATCCCTAAGTTTTGAGGAAGCTTTAGAAAACCTCTTTGTTGCGATTTCTCTTCGTGGAAATTGTTTTGTGCGTGAGTACCATCGTTGAGATTGGTTTTCTCATGCTGGACCGTAAGGTTCAATCCCTCTACTTCACGTACATCGCGTGCGCGGGCGAGAGGTTACTGCTACTGAAGGTGGAGTGTCGTGAAAGGTTGGGCTGCAACAACAGATCGGATCTCGCCATCAAGGTTCGGTCTACATCAGGTGGTATTCAGAGCAAGGTTGTTCACGACACTACAGAGGAGATGACTGGATTATCATGGAAGCTAAGCTATGGATTTCAATTGGAGGAGGAAGGCCGTTGGGCAGGACTTTTTCATACCCGTGTGGTGGTGAGAGAGAGATCATGTGCCATGACAATCGATCACATGAATTTGATCAACGCCGCAAGCATCGAGATGGTGGAGAAGTTGGAACTACCTATGACACAACGTCCGCAACCATACTCGTTCCATTGGGGTCATGAAGTGCTTAATATCACACACCAAAGCAAGGTACCGATTTTATTGGGAACATATTTTTGTGAGGTTTTGTGCGATGTGATTCCGGCACCAATGGTTTCGTGCCACTTATTGTTGGGCGAGCCATGGTACAAAGAGCAGGATGTTGCATATGATTTTCACACACACAAATATACCGTCAAGATGGGTAAGAATTGCAGCCTCTTGCCCATGGATGAGGAGCGTTTTATTGCTTGGAGGAAAGACCATCAGAAAAAGATAAAAGAAGAGGAAGATGCAAAAAAGAACATGGTCGAAGCTACTGATATTTCTGTGGCCACCGTTCAGTCTACAAATATTGCTGAAGAGAAAGACTTGAAACCGAGGACGGTTTCGTTTCAAGGAGGGGAGGATGATACGATCATGCCTAACACTAATGTTGTTGAAGAAAAGAAAAGCTACGATGGGAAGGAACAACTAATTAGTGAAACTTGTGCGCGTGCCAATTCTATGCAAGAGATGAGCCGTGACTCTAGTCCAAAGCTACATGGCACGTCTACAAGTTCGCATGCACCAAGTCATTTTATGGATACAACAAGTGGGCTCAGTCTGAGATTGGTCACAGGATGTGCTATAGGGAGATCAAGCCAAGACAGAAATAATTTGATTTGTATTAGAGTTATGGGACATATTTCCTGGTTTGGGAAGGAGAATATTACGTGCCATGCAAGTGTAAAAATTCATGCAAGGGTCACAGATTGGTTTGAAGTGCACACGGTGCAAACAAGGTTCTTGTTTTTATTCCTGCCACGTAGGAAAAATATTTACCATGCAATAAGATTACTAGGTACGTGGTGTGCTTTGTCCTTGAAAGATGCCGGCTGGGGTCCACCTGCAAATCACACGAGAAGGCCAGCAACCATCCAAATAAAGAGTCCTAGTCCACCGTTTGTAAAGATTATACTGCTAAATTATAAAGTATATAATCTATTATTTAAATATAGTGTCCAGGTATCTAATTACTTGTCGGTTTGGTTAGGACGGCTTGCTTTTCAAGCCAAGTTAGATGGTCCTTTAGAATATAAAGAGCAACTATGCATTGATGTAAAGGGAGGTTATATTTTATGGATAAACACGATGTGTTTTTAGGGTAAATACCCGTATCGAGTTTTGGGGGAAGCTGTCTAAAAATCCCTAAGTTTTGAGGAAGCTTTAGAAAACCTCTTTGTTGCGATTTCTCTTCGTGGAAATTGTTTTGTGCGTGAGTACCATCGTTGAGATTGGTTTTCTCATGCTGGACCGTAAGGTTCAATCCCTCTACTTCACGTACATCGCGTGCGCGGGCGAGAGGTTACTGCTGCTGAAGGTGGAGTGTCGTGAAAGGTCGGGCTGCAACAACAGATCGGATCTCGCCATCGAGGTTCGGTCTACATCAGGGCCACTTGGAACGTGACTTCTTCGGATCTGTAATTGTCCGGCGAGCCGAATACCACATCGAGTGTGATTTTTCCTGTGCAGTGCGCCTCCCGACTAGGGATTATTCCTCTAAAGGTTGTGCTACTTCGCTCAATGCGGCTCCAGTCTATTTCCATTTTTTGAAGGGTTTCCTCGTAGATGAGGTTTAATCCGCTGCCGCCATCCATGATGACCTTTGTAAGTCGAAAGCCGTCCACTATTGGACTAAGTACCAGTGCGGCTGGAGCTCGGGCTGTTCGGAATTTAGGTTCGTCGCTGGCGTTGAAGGTGATGGCTGTGTCGCTCCATGGATTAGTTATTGCTACTTGGTAGACTTTGGCAAGGCTGCGGATTGTTCATTTCCGCATATTGTTTGATGCGAAAGTCTCGAAGACTGTTGATACCGTACCGGTATTGTTGGAGTGGTTTTCCGGGGCTAGAAGCTCCTCTCCACTTTTGGCCACCTACCGTAATGTCTAACATGCTCAAAGGCTATGTGTTGGGATGGCACCCTCTGTATTGTGAATTTTACAGGGTCCGCTAAGCCATCCCTCCAGTACGGTTCCGTGCCCTTTATGGGGTTTTTGCTTTTTGGTTTTTGTATCTGGTGCCTGAGTGTAATGCACCCTTTTGTTGCAGACTAGGGTTGTATTCAGGGCCGGATTGTCCCAAAACTTATTTTCGGTTGTCTGGAAACTCTCCATCGCATAGTACTTTCGTACTATGGACGCCAGGTCGGCGAAGCGTGTAATTTCACGACGGCTGACGGCGTTCAAGATTCCCTCATCCGTGCAATTATTGCAAAAAATTGAGATTGCGTTTTCCTCTCGGCAGCCCTTTATCCTGTCCATAACCAGGAGGAATCTGGCCCAGTAGTGATGTACTGTCTCAGCGGGCTCTTGCCGGATTAGAGATAGATCGCATATGTCTGGGCGGGTGGGTGGAATTAAGTCCGGAACCCTACCAATCTCAAGGCTCGAGAGCCGAGAAGTTTCCAAATTTGGAAGCTTGGATTGCTGGACGTTGTCCAACGAGTCTGGTACGATGCCTGACTTTAAGTTCAGTGCTTGATCGAAGTCCGTCCCTCCGCGGGAATCCGGCATGGGGGGTTCGGGAGCCCAGACATGACTAGTTTTCAATACAGAAGAGTCGCCGCATTGTTCCTCTACCACTGCAACGTGGTGGGTGACCTGGGGAGAGTTAATCTCTCTCAGATCGGTTTTAAGCCCAATCTGATTGTAGTCTGTAGCGACTCCCAGGGCGGCAATGGGATCCAAGTGCTCGTTTACGGACGAGAGCTCTATTGGATCCAGCCGCTCGGCGAATTCCGAGCTGACGTGAAGATTGCTTTTGACGACTTGAGAGGTCATTGTCGAAGCGGTGGCCGGACAGGCGGTCATAAGAAAACCACCTAGCCAAATAGTTTGGCCAGCGGCCAAGTCTCCTTTGGCGAAAATACCGTCCTTGAAGACGGGAGGCGGCATCCTTCCTATCGGTGACGGCACAGAGGAACTCTCAATGAAAGCACCAATGTCGGTGTCAAAACCGGCGGATCTCGGGTAGGGGGTCCCAAACTATGCGTCTAGGCGGATGGTAACAGGAGACAAGGGACACGATGTTTTACCCAGGTTCGGGCCCTCTTGATGGAGGTAAAACCCTACGTCCTGCTTGATTGATATTGATATTGTGGATGTTTACAAGAGTGGATCTACCACGAGATCAAGGAGGCTAAACCCTAGAAGCTAGCCTATGGTATGGTTGTAATGGTTGTTGTTGTGTCCTACGGACTAGAGCCATCCGGTTTATATAGACACCGGAGAGGGCTAGGGTTACATAGAGCCGGTTACAATGGTAGGAGATCTACGTATCCGTATCGCCAAGCTTGCCTTCCACGCCAAGGAAAGTCCCATCCGGACACGGGACGAAGTCTTCAATCTTGTATCTTCATAGTCTTGGAGTCCGGTCGATGATGATAGTCCGGCCGATGATAGTTCCGCTGATGATGGTAGTCCGGCTATCCGGACACCCCCTAATCCGGGACTCCCTCACCGGCATCGACAAAAATGGCACCCATATGGACCCGGCCCTAGAGCAGGGCGAAGCAGTGGACGACGCACACGTCAACAAGCAACCCATCCCCGGTGAAGATGATCTCACATCACCAGAGCATATGAATCTTCATAAAAGGCTCGTCACCACTGCAAGAAGTTTGAAGAAGCAAAAGCAGAAGCTCAAAACAGTGGAAGACGCACTCAGAATGAGATGGAGCAAAGTACTCAACACCACAGATAAATATGGCACTAGTCACCAGACAAAGAGCTACCCGAAGCGCAAGCTGTTGCCCGAATTTGACGAGGAGGCCTTCGAGCCCCTGCAGTCAAAAAAGAAAGAGGCCGCCTGGCCGGATAGACGACCAGAAGACAGGCCAAGAGCAACACGGGGCGCCACACACAAGCCGGCACATGATCAGCATAAAGATCCTTAGAAAAAGGATAACCCTGCCAGGTCTATCTATGGGCCAAAAAAGAAGACTCCAGGAAGTAACACAACCAGCCGAGCATTTGAAGACAACGGCACACCCAAATACAGGGGCGCTGCACACCCACTATGTTTTACCGACGAGGTACTGGATCATGGATTTCCAGCGGGATTTAAACCCATAAACGTAGAGGCATACGACGGAACAACAGACCCCAGAGTCTGGATTGAGGATTATATCATACACATACACATGGCAAGAGGAGACGATCTCCATGCCATAAAATACCTACCCCTCAAGCTCAAAGGGCCGGCTCGGCATTGGCTTAAAAGCCTCCCAGAAAATACGATTGGAAGTTGGGAAGAGCTTGAGGATGCGTTTCGAGCAAATTTTCAAGGGACTTATGTCCGGCCTCCGGATGCAGATGATTTAAGTCACATAACTCAACAGCCCGGAGAATCAACACGCAAATACTGGAACAGGTTCCTCACTAAAAAGAACCAAATAGTTGACTGTCCGGACGCTGAAGCCTTAGCAGCCTTTAAACACAACGTCCGAGACGAATGGCTCGCCAGACACCTCGGCCAGGAAAAACCAAGAACAATGGCCGCACTAACAAGTCTCATGACCCACTTTTGCACGGGGGAAGACAGCTGGTTGGCTAGATGCAGCACCAGCGACCCGAGTACATCCGAAATCAGGGATGGAAATGGGAAATCACGATGCAAAAAAGATCAGCGCCGGAATAAGGAAAATGGCCCAAATAGTACGGCGGTCAACACCGGATTCAAAAGCTCTCGGCCGAACAACAAAACACTGCCCCTAAAGGATAACAGTGACGAGCTATCCAACCTAAACAAGACTGTGTCAAATACATGGTACCTCCGGGAAGCCTGCAAACCATACCCACAGAGATTATTGGGTCTTCAAGCAGTCCGGCCGACTTAACGCCGAACACAAAGGGCTCGACACACCAAGTGAAAGTGAAGAAACCCAAAAGCAGCGCTCTGGAAACCAAAAGACTTTCCCATTAGAAGTCAAAACAGTGAACTCACTTCACGTGATAACACGCAGCGCGGCCCCTGCTATACCAGGACACCGTCCATAGACTGGGGATAGAACCCACCAAAATTCGCTATAGCAGCACTTCCTTCAAAGGAGTGACGCCAGGCCTTCTTAGCCAATTTTACAGGCTCTGTACCACTAGAGGCCGTGTTCGGTTCATCCGACAACCTCCATCGAAAAAAGCTCACTCTCCATCGCCCCATTTAGCAGTAGCCCTTAAGCACTACTGGGGCGTGCAGCCTTCGCCCACTTTAATGCAATACCACATTACGCGTCTCTTACGCTTAAAAATGCCCGGTCCACGTGGCATATTCTTAAAACTCCAGGTGTCTCTCGACCACGGAGAATGTGCGGCTGCCTCGACAGCCACACATTATTCCGACCTTGCAGGTCAAAGCCCCTAAAAACAGGTCATTTAGACCTCGGACATGGTTAGACGAGTCCGGCGTAACTTAACAAGGGGCTTCCCAGCCGCATACCCCTTTTTTTAGGGGGCCGCGCGCATAAGTGATGAAAGCCAATAAAGCTCAACTTTCTTCATCTTCCAAATTATACTTTATTTTGATACACTTTTTGCACGATATTTCTTACAAACTAAGTCCTTCTCTTTTACAGATGAAGCACGTGCTACACCCGTCCAGGATACAGCACAACGGAGACATAGGCGCAGACGTGCAGTAGGGACCCGTTGCAAGGATTCTTTTCAGATTAAGACCCTGCGTAAACCTTTCTCACTGTCTCTTGTTGATACACATCCCCTGGTTTCCTACCAGAGCCGAGGAGGAGGCTGGCGTTTTGGCATCGGCCGCGTCAGAAGTTCCCGCCCGTACCTGGACACTAGGGGCTTAGGGCTTTATTCTGCCCGATATCATAAAGACCGAACACCTCAGGGAGTGTTCGGCGTCTTGAGTTAGGCCTTATATGCATCAGCTCCGAATCATGTCTTTGGTCAAATGTTGGGTTTGCCCGGCTCCTGTGTTTTGCTGCCTTACGTTCCGTATCATCGGCTAACACGACACCAGGAGAACTACTGCGATTGTGCCCCGGTTCGGCCGGGAGAGCACCTCAGTAGAGAAAGCTGAAAACTGACTGTCATGATATAGCGAGAGACTGGTCAACCACTCGATCGACCATTGGAATGTTTAGAATTCCTCCGCTTTGACAAAGGACCGCTTCCCGGTCAGGCACATACGCGCCCCGAGTTTGGAGAAGCGTGGTGCCATCAGGGGCTATATAGTAGCCCCACATTCGAGCTCCTATGGCTAAGTGAAAGTGATAAAGCATTATAGTCCGGTTGCCTAGTTTGCTATGCTATCACCTCCTTAAAAGGACCAAGACGTTGGATTAAGTGTGAAAAAGCGTTTTTCTTTTTGCAAACACCCCCGCACCATGTGCGTGGGGGCTGAAGCCAAAGACTGCCATCTTTCAGATTATACATACATATACGGCCGCACAGGAGATAGTTCAATACTTGAACACACAAGTATAAAAAGTCATTGCATTATAAACATGATCTTAGAAATCATACATGTCATTCAAACATAACATCTTTCGAGCACTGCGACTCTATTATACGAGCGCTCTGCAGGACTTCCTCAAAGTAATGCTCGGTGGGGAATCGACTTTTGTCCGAACCCCGGGATGCAACAGCGGTGGCATCCATCTCCGCCCAGTATGTTTTACCACGGGCGAGAGCCATCCGTGCACCTTCTATGCATGCCGACTGCTTCATCGCCTTAACATGCGGCACTGCCCCAAGGAATTGCTGCAACAAGCCAAAATAACTCTTCGGCTTGGGTCTTCCCGGCCACAGATGAGTGACCACATCCGTCATGGCAAGTCCGGACAATCTATTTAGCTCAGCCCACTCAACCAGCCGATCACTCAGCGGAAGTTGACGCTACGGACTATGGAATTGAGACCAGAAAAGCTATTCCTTTTCGTGACTCTTCTGGCTTCGGAAGTGCACGACTGCGTCCGCCGCACTCGCTGCCAAGTCCAGATAAGGATCCTCCGCACCATACAATCGGCCAAGCTGAGCATACTTCGGATCCGTGAACTTCCTGCGCAGCATAAAGGGCTTTCCAGCCACAATGTCTCAGATTTGACGCAGTTCCTCCTTCATAGCCCGCATCGCACTACGAGCATCCTTGGCTTCGGCGTCGGCCTTCTTCAGGCCCTCTTGTTCCGCTCGATGTTCTCTTTCAAGAACCTCCTGTCGGTAGCAACTTTTAATTTCGCGGCCATTCCGGCCATCTGCTCCCTGCTTCGGCAGTGAGCAGCCTTCTCGGCTTCTAGCACTTCCGCTGCCTTCGAGGCAGCCGCCTCGCTTTTTTTGGCTTGCTCCTTGGCCCGAGCAAGTTCGGCTCGAAGGCCTTCCATAGTAGCAGCGCCATCTGCATCAAGCATACAAATTGTAAGGCACGGGCGTCAGCCTCCTTACTAGGCGACCACGGAGCAACCACGTACCTTGTGACTCATCTAGTCGTTTATTGACCAGTGAGATGTCCGCATCCGCAACGTCGAGTTGCCTTCTCAACTCGGCAAATCCATCAGTCCGGCTGGCCACCGGACGATCCGCCACCTGCATAGGAAAGGCGGCATTCTATAACTGAGATTACGATCCTTGACACGCTATCGCTTTCGACAACATACCAAGTCTCAGGGGCTACTATCTATACAGGGCGCACTTCGTGTGCAAAACTGTCAAAAGGTACGTTATTTTTCGCATACCTCAAAGCTCGTCAGCAAGCTTCCGACGGCCTCATACAACCCGCTCTCGGCGGACGAGATCCTTTCAATAACCGTACTCATTAATGTGCGGTGATCTTCCGAGATGGACGCCCTCCTAAGCAAATCCTGCAGCTCCACCGGCCGTACTCCAATGGGCGCTGAACTCTCCGGTCCCGCTGGACTCGGGGAGACCCTCCGCGACGACACCTCAGGGTCGTCCGCCCCACACAATGGGGCGGCAGATGAAGGCGTTTCGCTTTCCATCATCTCCGGACGAAGGTCTCCCGAAGATGAGCTATGCTGAGATGGGCTGAGATCCGAACTACAAGGTAAAAACTTCGTTACCTTTAGACATTAAGCAGGGGTGTCTGATAATTATAAAATCCCCCTTTTCGCTTACGGCTCGTTAGAGGGCTGATTCCTCCGAGGAGACAGTACGGCCGGGGCGCTTTCTGGCGCAGGACCTTCCGGTACAGATTTCTTTCCCCGCTTTGAGGCCTTGGCCTCCGGGTCTTCGGAAGCGTTCCTCTTCTCCCCCTGGAAGGAGGGACTCTCGATTCCTCCCTTACTAAACGCCTCCTTGGCAGAGGTGACAGTTTCCCCGTGCCCCCCTTCGCCCTCATTCGAAGGTGCAACCTCCAACATTTTGATTAACATGGGATCCTGCGTGGTCTCAGGGAGGGGGGCCGGACACCGTATCAGTTTTGCTTGCGTTATCCACTCCTGTCCAGTGATAGCTGGTTAAAAGGCAAGCTCACGATAAATAAATGGACGGTGTGTCCGGACACAAGGCTACTTACTTGAGTATCCGGGCGAATGCAGCTTAGGCCAGCGTCCTCGGTCAATTCCGGATGCGTCGCTTGCGATCCGAAGAACAGTTTATACATCTCCATGAGAGTCAAACCCATGAAGTGTAGAAGAGCTTGTGGCCCCTCCGGATTAAATTCCCACAGGCGGAGGGGGTGACGTTTGCAGGGTGGTAGGCGTCGGATCAACATGACCTGCACCACTGCGACCAGATCGATCTCCCTTTCTTGGAGGCCTCGAATCCGGTCCTGCAACAGGGGGACGTCTTTGGGCGGCCCCCAGTCACGCCCCTTGTTGACCCATGACATCAGCTGCTGTGGAGGGCCCGAGCGAAAGACGGGCGGCGGCTTCTGCCTGCTGCCCCGGGGAGCGGTGATATAAAACCACTCCTGTTGCCACAAGCCGAGCTCCTCTTGGAAAGAGCCCTTGGGCCATGGAGCTTCGACCCTCTTGCTTATAACCGCCCCTCCGCACTCTGCCTGACGCCCCTCAATCATCTTCGGCTCCACGTTGAAGGTTTTGAGCCATAAGCCGAAGTGAGGGGTAGTGCGGAGGAAGGCTTCACAAACGACAATGAATGATGAGATATGGAGGATGGACTCCGGAGCCAGGTCGTGGAATTCCAGCCCATAGTAAAACATGAGCCCTCTCATGAAGGGATCCGTCGGGAAGCCTAAACCCTGACGGAAGTGAGACACAAACACGACGGTCTCGCCAGGCTCGGGAGTTGGGATAACTTGCCCTCGGGCAGGCAGCCTATGCGAAATCTCGTAGGTTAAATACCTGGCATCTCTCAGCTTTAGCACGTCCTCCTCTGTGACGGAGGAGGGCATCCACCGGCCTCGTAGATCAGGACCAGACATTGTCGAAGATCGAAGGTACCTGAATTCGGAGCCCTGGGTGTTGGAACTCAGGGAGAGGGGCGGATTCGATAGAGGATTGAATAAAAAGAACGGGCCTTGGTCTCATTATAAAGAGGAAGAATACCAAGAGCCGTCCCCGTGACCGTTTGAAACCCGCCTTCGATGGAGGGGGCGTGGCAACGGGCGCGGTTGGGTTACCCACGTCCGTATTGATGGGAATCCCGGAATAAGGGGAGCACGATCTCTGCTTCGACAAGACGTGCCAAGGAAACCGCCTCGCTAAACGCGCTGAGGTGGAACAATAAAAACAATTCGAGTAAAGGCGAAGTGGTGTGACGTCACGCCATAGAATACGTCAGCAGATTGATCTTGTGTAATATTATTCCCTCTATGGTGGTATGTGGAATTTATTTTTGCAGAGCCGGACACTATCCTGGTGTTCACGATCTTCTATAAATTATTCGGAGGAGGAACCCGCCTTGCAATGCCGAAGACAATATGCGCGCCGGACTTGTCGTCATTGAAGCCTGGTTCAGGGGCTACTGAGGGAGTTCCGGACTAGGGGGTGTCCGGATAGCCGAACTATCATCATCGGTCGGACTCCAAGACTAGGAAGATAGAAGATTGAAGACTTCGTCCCGTGTCCGGATGGGACTTTCCTTAGCGTGGAAGGCAAGCTTGGCGATACGAATATGTAGATCTCCTACCTTTGTAACCGACTCTGTGTAACCCTAGCCCTCTCCGGTGTCTATATAAACCGGATGGCCTTAGTCCATAGGACGAACAACAATCATACCATAGGCTAGCTTCTAGGGTTTAGCCTCCTTGATCTCGTGGTAGATCTACTCTTGTAACCCACATCATCAATATTAATCAAGCAGGACGTAGGGTTTTACCTCCATCAAGAGGGCCCGAACCTGGGTAAAACATCGTGTCCCTCGTCTCCTGTTACCATCCGCCTAGACGCATAGTTCGGGACCCGCTACCCGAGATCCGCCGGTTTTGACACCGACACACACGTCACCATGGATCCGTCGATCCCACAGCCACTGTGCTCCCCGGTGCTTGGGAGGATGTCTATGATCTTCCTCGTCGCTGAATCCTTCGTCTACACGCCTTGAATCAAGCAGGACTACACTGTATGCTCGGCATCAAGCCGGTTCCCCGCTGCGGCCGCCACCTCCCGTCGACGAGCTCAACGCATCCGACTCTCCCCGCGCTCCCCTACCTCGTCCACGAGCACCGCAGTGAGCCTCCCCACCGATTCCCCCCTTCCCGTACTCAATCTATCGTCGTAGACGATGTACGCCACCATCACCGTCGTGCCCGAACCCCCTTGTGTACGCGTACGTGCATGTGTTTGGCTGCTACTCCTGCGCTGTTGCTGCCGTTGGCGCTTGCCTCTGCCGCTGGCGGCCGCCCCTCTATCCCCGCCGCGCACGGTGCCTGTGCGCGCCCATCCGTGCGCCCCCGCTCTCCTCTTTTCTGCCACTAGCTGTTGCACTGCCGTTGCTCGCCTGTGCCACGTGCTTCTTGTGCCCATGCACCGTCACCTGCGCCGTGTCTGCACTGCTCTATCTGCGGCCCCTGCCTAGCCTCCCTGCTGCGTGCACAACCGCCCGCGCCCGCCAGAGCTGCCCTGCCACGCGCGCCCTCCCCTATTGTGCCGCGCCCCGGCTGCTCGCCCGCTTCTAGCCGCCGCCACTACCCTCCCGCTGTCCTCGCCGCCGTGCTCGATTCCGGCCGCCCCAGCAGGCCCCACGGCCACCATCCGAAGCGCGAGAGCCCTGGCTTGCCAATGGTCCCGCCCACGCGTGCAATCGTCGCCGGAATCGGCCGGACGGCCATCGCCGGAGCTCGGCCTCGTCGTCGGTGTCGTTGCTGACGAGGCGTCGTCATTAGAAGTTAATGGCGCTATTAACTAACCCCTGTGTCGCTAACTCTAGGGCCCGCTGCATAGTTAACCTGGTCGTTTAAAGGCTAAATAAAACGATGTTAAAATTGGGTCACTAACACGCAGGTCCCACCGGACTAGTTGACTAGTCAAACGTGGACCAGTCAACTGTTGAGTCAGCAGTTGGCTGGACCCGCTGGTCAGCCTCACTAGGTGCACTGCACTGGGTGCACGCAGCCTTTATGTCTGGTAATTTTGAATTTAAAATAAATCCAGGAATTTCAGATAATGCTTAAATCTTTGAAAAATCATATAAAATAATCCGTAGCTCGGATGAAAATACTTTGTACATGAAAGTTGCTCAGAACAACGAGACGAATCTGAATAAGCAGTCCGTTCGTCCGCCACATGTCTCTAGCATAGCAAACCTGCAACCGTTCCCCTTCAGTCGGTTTGTCCGAAACGCGACAGGCGGCGCGGCGGCGGCGTGGTAGGAGCGAGTTGTTGGAGAGGGGAAGGATAACGACGTGAGACCTTTCTTTTCGGCTCCTCTGTTTTTTAAAAAGAGGTCTGGGGCTCTTTTTTTATATAGAGAAAAAACCACGGTTTGGTCAATACTACAATATTAAAACCACAGTTTTTATGGACTACCAAACAGGTCATTGTAAAAAATACTATGGTAATCTCAAAAACTGTAGTATTATCAACATACTTAGAAAATACTTTGCTATCAAACAGGGCCTAAACTTACACCAAACTTACCAAAATAAACCGTACGCTAGTTCAAAAAATTTGAAACGGAAAACCGAAGTCACATCGCATTCGTACACAGCCAGGTATACGTGCCGTCGAAACAATTACCAATAGGTCGTTTTCACCAGGTGGATGAAGCTCAGCGCGGAAAAGCTCTCAGATATAGGGTTTTGGTGATTTGGCAGTTTCGTGTAGTCGATCTTGCCGGTCTTGACGGCTCGAGCAGGGCCTTGGTCAACGTGGCAGGTTTTGGCCGTCGCTCGATGCAGCTGGTGCTGCTGGTCGTCTCCTTTGCGAGGTGACTGAACGAAGGCGTCGGCAGGGGAACTCCGGCGCAGAACGCAGCGAGGCAGTGGCACGACGAGGACCTCCGGATCCGGCGAGGAGTCGAATGAGGAGGTCGGGGATGGGTCGTCGGGGCTGGATCCAGTGCACAGGAGGTCACAGGCGAGGCGGAGGTAGGCGGGGCGCGGTCTGGGCTTGGTTGCATGGATGACGATGGGGTCGGGGCGATCCAATGATGGAGGCGGGGCAGAGGAGCTCCGGCGAGCTGCGGCAGAAGATGGCCGGGTCTAGCGGGAGCTCCTGCAGGGTGGAGCCGCGGCGAGGGGCGGTCTCCGACGCGGCATGGAGGGTTCGGGCCCTTGGCGCGTGCGGGGACTGGAGGAGCGGCGCAGCTCCGGGGTAGCCGACAATGCGCTCCGGTGAGTTGGCGGCGGGGGCTTCGGCTGACGCGGAGGTGGAGAGGCGCGGGGCGTTGGGGCCAGAAGGAGAGGCTGAGGGAGCGGCGCGAGGAAGGAGAGGCCGGCGCAATCGCGTGCGTGTGGGGCTCGCGTGCAGGGCGGCGGCATGCTTGGCAGCGGAGGTCGCGGGATCGAGTGCGAGCTCTCCTGGCGGCGCGGGGAGGGAGACATGGGGATCGATCGGGGTGATATCGGGCCAGGGTTCTGACGGGAGAGGGACAGGGTTAAGTGGAGGGCGCTGGGCCTAGGCCTTATTGGGTCGGCATGGTTCATGTGAACAAAAAAACAGGGGAGAGAAGAGTTTGGTGGGCTGCGCTGGGCATCTGTCTATCCTTCTCCCTTCTCTTTCTTTTTACAAAAAAAAAAAAAGAAAAAGAAAACAGAGATAAGAAAGAAAAGAAAGAGAGGTTAGGGTTGGAGCTTGGGCAGGAGGGTGTTTTCTCATACTCACAAAAATGAGCTTGATCCAGGAAAATAAAAGTGGCATGATTGGAAGATTTAAATTCAAATCCAATTGAATTTCATTTGAATGGTTTGAACTAGGACAACATTTTAGAAGAGTCCAAAAATGTTGAAATTTTTGGAGGAACCTCGATAAACTGGAAAATAATATCGGGGAAGGTTTGGGGAACAAACTTGAAAATAAGAGGCATGCGATCATTCTACAAGTTTGGTTAAGGGTGATTCCAAAATATTGGATTATTTATTATAGCTCCCTGAAATATTGAGAGACGTGTATATGTTGTAAAGAGAGATCAACATGTGAATTCCCTCGTTTTAAATGGATCAAATATCAACACAATTTATTTATTTGAGAAAACATTTGGTTGCAAAAGATTTAAAGACATGATGACATGGCAAAGTGCAGCATGCAAGCGAATGACATGGCAACGATGGCAAATAGACGGAAGACATCTGGCGCATCGGTCTCGGGTTTTCACACAGTATCTAAGGGAGTAACAACACGGTCTTCACAAAGGATAGTGCTACCAGTCGATGCAGATAGAACCACGGTTGTACTTGCCCAAGAACAAGCCTCACCACACATAACCCAGACTCTCATAGATTGTACCCTATCCAATTTGACAGAGAACCATCTACACCACTTCTAACCCCAACCCCAACACATAATAACCCAGTTCTAGTTGACACAGCACTGTCTCCACCATAGAGCACCCAGACACGAGCAGTTAGTAAGGCAACTGCAGTGCCCAAAGCACGAGGACCACCACTTCGAACCCCAACTCAAAGCTTAAAGTAGAATAAGAATTGTTCTCAGGTCAGGTTCTGTAGCTATGGTTCATACTTCTTTGCTCTTGCATCATTGTAATTACTCATACCAACTATTTTCAAATTTGAAGGATGGAATTGAAACTCCAATGGCGCAACAGGTATGTTTTAAACCCGTTTCAATTCCATCCTTCAAATTTGAAAACTAGAATGATATAGACCATACAGTAACCATGGTACATAGATATATGTTTGTTTCATGTTGTTATCCTGTCCACTTTACTACTGAACTGATTTACCAAAATGGGTTTCATATACAACTTGGTAAACCTATGCTGTGTATGCTTGTTTCTCTTTTAGAATGCGGACAAAATATTGGAGAAGAGTACCCCTTATGAAATGGTAAAGGAAGTAATGCAGATAAGGTTCAAGATAGTAAGACATCCCTATTGGTCTCCAACAAAGCTGATAAAAACTATCTTGACGACAGTGAGACAACCCAAAAGTCCTGTCTTGATGTAGTGTTCGAGTTATTGGCCACTACTGCTGGCACAAGCTCTTCAAACTCGCTGCCTGAATCGGTTATTCTTCTTGAGTCTCAACTTCAAGTTGAAAGACATCGATCAGATGTGCTACGACACGAAGACGAAGGACTAAGGAAGTCCCTGCAGAATTCAGATGCATACTTTCTGGTGCAATAGCAAGCGCTGGAGGATTTAAACATCAAACAAGAGAAAGTTAATAAGCTTGCTAAGCATCTTGCCAACATGCTGGGTACCCAGGATATTGTTTCTTGAGCTCTTCTGAAGTGGTTTCAGTTCTAGAATTGTTTTGTTGTGGCGTTTATTTGCACTGGTCGCCAACTTTGACAACTATGTATGTGATATGCTGCTTTGTTCCCTATATTTGCACTAGTGGCGAACTTTGATGCCCAGTGGATGTGATATCTGTAATAGTCGTAATAGCCTAGCGTTAGTTGCTTGCTTATTTATTTCCTTATTGTCTTGTTTAGTTGTTTGCTTGTAGTCACTATTGTTCTTTTTCCGCGTTTTTCTAGTGGCCAGAATAACCTATTTTTTATAACTAGGCCACAATAACCATGGGCAACATACGGACCGTTGTAACCATTGTCCTGCTACCTGCTATAGTGACCATGGGCCTCCTACGGGCCGTATAATCCATGGGCCCACGACAGGCCGTATAATGAATGGGCCTTGTACGGGCCATTCGTGGACCAATAACGGTCCACAAAATTGGCCGTAAACTGCCTAGAGTGTAAATCGTGTGTTTATGGCCCAACCATAACGGGCCGTTAATAGGTAGAAATGTATAACATGCTTAATTCTATCGACGGGAATCACATGTCGTTAATGGGCCGTATTTGATGATGCTATGAAAACAGCCCAACGGGTTAACGCGCCACAAACGGGCCGACTAATGGGCTGAATTTGGCCCACAAGCATAACCGACTAGTAACGGGCCGTAAGTAACTGATTGCTGGAAATGAGCCCAAGAATAAATGGGCCCTTAGAAGGCCAAAAGGTAACACGGGCTGGAAACGACCCAACGGATTAATGGGTCGTTAATGGGTGTAAAGTTGAAAGATCGAGGATGTCGCCTAGAGGGGGGGGGGGTGAATAGGCGCTTTAAAATAATTACGGTTTAGGCTTGAACAAATGCGGAATAAACCTAGCGGTTAATTTGTCAAGCACAAAACCTACAACAACTAGGCTCACCTATCTGCACCAACAACTTATGCTAAGCAAGATAAGCAACTATGTGATAGCAAGATATATGATAAAGAACAATATGGCTATCACAAAGTAAAGTGCATAAGTAAAGGGGCTTGGGTAAGAGATAACCGAGGCACGCGGAGACGATGATGTATCCCGAAGTTCACACCCTTGCGGATGCTAATCTCCGTTTGGAGCGGTGTGGAGGCACAATGCTCCCCAAGAAGCCACTAGGGCCACCGTAATCTCCTCACACCCTCGCACAATGCAAGATGCCGTGATTCCACCAAGGGACCCTTGAGGGCGGTCACCGAACCCGTACAAATGGTGACCCTTGGGGGCAGTCACCGAACCCGTACACTTTGGCAACCCTTGGGGGCGGTCACTGGTACCCGTCAAATTGCTCCGGGTGATCTCCACAACCTAATTGGAGACCCCGACGCTTGCCCGGAGCTTTACACCACAATGATTGAGCTCCGAACACCACCAACCGTCTAGGGCACCAAGGCACCCAAGAGGAATAAGCTCTAGGGTGCCCAAACACCAAAGTGTAATAAGCTTCTCAAACTTCACTTCCACGTATCACCGTGGAGAACTCAAACTGATGCACCAAATACAATGGCAAGGGCACACGGAGTGCCCAAGTCCTTCTCTCCCAAATCCCACCAAAGCAACTAATGCTAGGGAGGAAAATGAGAGGAAGAACGAAAGAAGAACACGAAGAACTCCAAGATCTAGATCCAAGGGGCTCCCCTCACTTAGAGGACAAAGTGATTGGTGGAAACGTGGATTTAGATCTCCTCTCTATTTTCCCTCAAGAACTAGCAAGAATCCATGGAGGGATTGAGAGTTAGCAAGCTCGAAGAAGGTCAACAATGGGGAAAGAACACGAGCTCAAAGGATTGGGTTCGATGGGGAAGAAGACCCCCTTTTATAGGTGGGGAAAAATCCAACCGTTATGCTCACAGCCTGCACAGAAAGGTACTACCGCTCCAAGGAGCAGTACTACCGCTAGGGCGGTAGTACCCCTTTGAAAAACAACAGTGAGGAGGCAAAAGGCCAGTAGAACCGCCGGAGCGGTACTACCGCTCGTCCTCACGGTACTACCGCTCGACCTCACGGTACTACCTCAAATGGTAGCGGTACTACTGCTTGCGAGCGGTACTAAAAAAATACTTCTGTGCCTACTTCCGCTGAGCAAAACACGAGATTTTGGTCCGGAGTGGTACTACCACTTAGGAGCCGCGGTAGTACTGCTCTGGAGCGGTACTACCGCTCAGGAGCCGCGGTAGTACTGCTCTGGAGCGGTAGTAAAAAATTACATCCGCTCTAGTCGCGGTAGTACCGCTGCAGCCTTTACCAAAACAGCCACAACTTTTGCAAACGGACTCCAAATTCAACGAAACCAAGTTTGTTGGAAAGCTAATGACATGGGCTAACACAATCTTGATAGAAATACCAAGAATAAGAAAATGAGAAAAATCCCATAAGAAAATGGGGAGAACCCTTCATCGGATAAGATCGGTAAAACCTCCAACACCGAAAACATCATAGAAGACGCATGCGAACTCCATTTTCGATGAACTCAAGCTTGTCATCAAGATGACCATAAGCTCTAAGACTCACAAAGATAACCAAACAAGAACCAAGAAACATGATGCAAGGATGCAATGGTTTGAGCTCTCTACTAACGATACGATCAAGCTACCAACTTGAGAGCCCCCCTTGATAGTACGGCAAACGATCCTATAACTCGGTCTCCCAACTACCACCACAAGACCGGTAAAATAGAAAACCTATCAAGGGAAAACCTTTGCCTTGCACATGGTCCACTTGAGCTAGATGATGACGATCTTGACTCCCTCAAGTTGGACCACCTTTCTTGATTGCGTTGGCTTGATGAAGACTAGATGATTGCTCCCCCATAGTCCACTATGGGTGAGCCACTCTTCGGCTCATCTTCACAAGTCCATTGAAACCACAATGGATGGCAAGATTCAAGCACTTGATCTCTTCGTGATGCTCCACTTGAACTTGCACACGGCAATCTTGATGACAATCACCACTTGATGTCATCCTTTCCATGGGTTGTATGATATCTTCCTCTTGATGCAAGCCCATGGATAAGTACCTAACCCCACATAGAACTCTCACATAGACCATGGGTTAGTACACAAAGTGCAATGGACAATGGTTACCATACCATGGGATCACTTGATCCCTCTCGGTACATCTTCTACGGTTTGTGAGTTGATCAACTTGATTCACTATTGACTTAGTCTTGATCAACCTTGAATCTTTGCAACTCTCTTCATTTGGATGATGTATTGAAGGTAAACATGAATGATCACACAACCTTCTTCTTCAAGACATGCTTGCAATAAGCTCAACACTCGCATGACCAATCTTTGGATAATTCCTTAATAGCACCTTGGTCAACTCATAAACTCCTTGAAACCAACACATGGACTTCAAGAAAAGTCTATGGACAAATCCTTCAAATATAACTCAACACAACCATTAGTCCATAGAGATTGTCATCGATTACCAAAACCAAACATGGGGGCACCACATGTTCTTTCAATCTCCCCCATTTTGGTAATTGATGACAATCACTTTCAAGAGAGTTTATATAAGGAATTATGCATCACCATGCAATGCAACAACCAATAGTGCATGCGAATGAGATGCAAATGCTAAGGAACAAAACCAAAGCAAGAAGAGATAACTCTCTAAACTTCTCCACAAAACTCTCTGAAACTTCTCCCCCATTAGCATTGATTGCCAAAATGGGCGAAAATCTAAGAAGGCCAATATAAATTGTGGTCCTCCATAAATTGTGTATTTCTCAACAAGAGAGTGGAATGCAATACACAAGTTTGACGGTAAATACTAGGAGGAAAACAAACTATATTTAGGCCCAAAGTTCACAAAATAAAGATATGCCACAAAGACATAAGAGAGAGAGAAACAAGCAATCAAGCAATCAAAAGATACCAATTGAAGCAAGCAATCAACGAATATCAATTGAGCCAACTAGACCAATGATCCTACATGCCACATGAATGAATAAATGATATGAGCGAAGGAGTGTTCTAAAGAAACTGGAGAAGCTCCCCATGATTTGTGCACACATAAGAATTTTTGTATTTGAATACAAAGTGCACAAAATAGGATCATACCTCCCCTAAAATCAATAGAAACTTACATCCAGTGCAAGTGATCCTATAGGAAACAAAGCCTAGCGCTTGCAACAAGCACATGGTTGAGCAACATGTAAGAGAGGCAACTTAAGAATAGGCTCAACCAAAATGATGTGTGTGAGTCATGGTGAAGCACTTGAGAAGACTAAAATTAGGATGAGCATTAAGCATCAACATAGTCTTGAAAGAATGAGGCACACGGTGCAAGGCCTATCATTCCCACACACAACTGGCAAAAGGGTTCACAAGCTTACTAATAAGCAAAAGAGAACCTATGCTTGTGACAACTCGTGGTGAAGATAGACGAGGAGAGGCTCATCAAGACGAGGGAACCTCGTAAAGATAATCAAGAGGAAAATAACCTTCACCACACAAGAGTGCATCAAGATGCAACGATAGAGGACACATACTCAAGGCACAAGCTTTCATGGAGCCACCAAAGAAATAACATAAGAAAGACAAGGTGGACGTGAAAGAAAGGATATCAACTAGAGATGTAATTTCTCTCAAGTGTATAAGGTTCTATGTAGACGAATATATCTACAACGAAGGATGTACACCCGAAATAGTTACAACACGAAGGGACAAGATATCCACAAGGAAGTCATAAATATACCAATAAGATATTTGCTTGAAAGCATAACACTTGGCTAGATATGGTCTTATTGTATATAAATGAAGTCCACACACACATCCATCAAGGGCATCACAGCTAGCAACAAAGATCATCGTTGGGATGCTTTGAGAAAGGAAACAAGTATCACAAGATATGAAAAGAATATCATGCCAAGATACAACCTACACAAGGTTGAATGCAAGAGGGGAAAGCATGAATAGATACTTGTTACCGAGATATCATTGGAAGGATGTAGTAGATACAAATTGAAGGTAGATAGTAGTTCATTGATCATCCTAGCTTGACTCCAATATGCACATGGTGACAACACCTTCCTTGTGAGTGAGCCGAGCATCCAATGCATCTCCAAATGTTCCTAGAATAACAACACAAACTAAACGGTACCCAAACTCATCAGGACCAAATAGTTAGAAACACCAATACATAGGACAAACTCCACATAAATATGTGCATATAGATATGAAAATGAATTTCATGCACATCTCATCCAAATTGAGATTAGGTGGAGTTTCCCCTATATATTGAGTCAAAGAAAGAAAGCATGCCAAATGAAATACATGAAGTAAACATGCATGCTCAAGACTTTCAAAACCCGAAACCAAAAACAAACAAATGCCAAGTGAAAAGGATACCAAATGGAGAAATCATCACTTGGAAGATATCATTAAAGATACATCAAGGAATGAGATATCCATTGATACACACTAAACTAAAGATGTCAAACTCCCAAAGAGAGGATGGTTCCAAACAAACCAGGCTCTCAACAAAGTTTCATGATGGCACAAAGTACCAAAAAGAAATGGCTTGCCTTCCACCAAAACACACTTGATAAGGATCACAAGAAGAGTGTTCTAAAGAAAATAGGATAGCTCCCCCACGAGTTGTGCATTATATATGATTTGCATTTGAATACAAAATGCACAAGGTGGGATCACCACTTTCACTATATCTAGAAAACACTAGACAAGAACAAGAAATAAACAAGATCCACAAGTGGTAGGGAAGACAACGGGAGTTGACACAAACCTTGGCAAGAGAAAAAGGCAAATAAACAAAAGCCAATGTAAAGATGATAAATTAAATTCTACCACACATAAGTGATTACCAATTGTCAAAAGACAAGAAGTATTTGGAAATAATTCCCGGTGGTAGATAGCAAGGATATCCGACATCATCTTCACTCCAAACAAAAAGCAAATTGCAACTTGTAGAGCTAACATGCCACCTAGGAACAAGATAATTTACAATATCAATTCTAGGTGACATTATCTCAAATGTACACATTTTCTAGGCTTGTAATATGCACTTAGCATATTACTCCCCCATAATGTGATACCAATAAGAACTTAACAAGAGGCAATAAGAGGATCCAACACGAGATAATCAATGGAATTTGTAGAATTTGAATTTCTCATGAGAGATATACCACCTAGCGACTAGATAATCTTGTAATATCAATACTAGATGGTATTCCTCATGTACACACATTTATAGGATTGTGAGGTGCACAAAGCACATCACTCCCCCAAAATGGGATGTTCCATTGATCTCTCCCACGAGCCAACTAGGATACAAACAGGAAGCAAAAAGGCTCAACGCACGATGCACACGTACATGATGTGCAAACCAACACACACATACTTGATTGCTCAAGATAAGCAAGTTGGAAGCGCAACATATACAAACACATGCAAGGAACAAAACCAAAACATGCAAGGGGGCAAGTAACTTTCAAGGTAAACAATTTAAGTACAAGTTACCGCAAGGAGGCACATTGGATATAAGATAGAAACTTGATAATCCAATTGACTTGGCTTGAGACAAAGAGAATGATGAAGTCCCCTTAATTCTTCATAATGTAGCCAAGTCTCCAATGCCCTCCAACAACACCTATTGATCAACTTTGAGCTTGTTGGTCCCCAACCAAGTTGGGTCCTAAGAGGTTAGTCACAATAGGTTTGGCTACCCAAATGGTTCTTTGCTTGACACCACTTTGAGTACCAACAAACTTGGCAAACACATTGCCAACCTTATCCTTACCAAGAGAATAGATATCATCAATAATAATTGGGTTGGATAAGTTACCACTAGTGCATGAAGAAGCGATGTGACCTTTCTCACGACATAAGTAGCAACGTCTACTCTTCACTTTCTTCTCACTTGATTTCTCAATTTGAGAAGCATTAACTTGAGTCTTCTTGGGAAGAGGCCTTTCTTCAACTTGATGTTGAGCATGAGATTGAACTTGTGCTCTCTTCCCTTGTTGCTTGACACTAATGGCCTTCTTCTTCAATGGGAAAGATCTAACATGATGCCCTTCGACTTTGCACTTGAAGCAAACAATCTTGGCCAAATTCTTGACTTGTTCTTGGCCTTTCTTCTTGTTCAACTTGGACTTATTCTTCTTGTTGGAGTTGAATCCAAGTCCAACTTTGTCATTGGGGGATTTTTGCACACTCAAGATATTGTTGAGTGTGGCCTTCCCTTCATGACACTTCTCCAAGTCTTTCTTCAAAGAAGTGACTTGGGCCTTGAGCTCTTTGATTTCCTCTACATGGTTAGTCTCAACACAAGTACTAGAGGAAGTATAAGCTTCATTGTTAGAGCAACAAGGCAAGGAAAGCAATTAATCACAAGATGTACCAACATTGTGAGTAGATGAATTACAAGGACTAGCACATGGCAATATACTATTTTGACTAGAAGTAGTGCTAGTATCCACATGAGGCTCACTAGATGTTACCTTAGCAATCATGGCCTCATGAGCTATCTTTAGCACACTATGGGATACTAGAATATCATCATGAGAGCTTGAGAGCTTTTCATGACTTTCTTTCAATTTCCCATAATTGCTAGATAGCACCTCAAGTTGAGCCCGTAGCTCAACATTCTCCTTCAAAATGGATGCTTCACAAGTAATAGAATTAGTAGCACAAGCATCATCATTAACAACAAGAGGAGAAGGCAACTTGGCAAGCTCTTTTAAATAAGAAGCTTCAAGTTGGGCATGAGACTCGGTGAGTTTGATGAGCTCACCCTTGATGACCCTTGAGCCATTTTCGAGGTGCTCAAAATCCTCAAGGAGTCTAGCATGAGAAACTTCAAGCTTAGCATTTTTAGTTTTGAAATCGTTGGCCACCTCAAGAGCTCTATAATGAGATTCCCTCTCTCTAGATAATTCTAGAGCAAAAGTCTCCTCAAGAGATTCGGAGGTGGTTTGTTCATGTTCAAGAGCTTGAGATAGCTCCGCGATCTCATTTGCGTAATCACGCCCATGAGCTTCCATTTTCTCAATGGTGACCTCATGCTTCTCGAGATGAGATTCCAACTCCTCAATATATTTCTTGCCCTCAATGGCAATGGACATAATCTCCATGAAGTTGGAACGAGCAATTTTATTTTTATGAAGAGCTTTAAAAATCATCTCCCCCTTAGTTTTTAAGGAGGCAACATTATCATTCTCTTCATCATTATCCTCATCATCATTAGCATCAACATCATCATCAAGAGACATATTGGGGTACAAAGTAGGAGATACCTTTGATGCCTTAGCCATAAGGCAAAAAGCAATAGATGATGATGTAGGATCCCTTGAGGCACCATTAAACACCACATCTTGTTCCATGGAGTGTTCGGTTTCCTCTACATTGTTAGCACAATAATTCGAGGAAATAGATGCATTTTTATCATGGCAACAAGACATAGCAAGCATATCATCATGCGATTTAGTCAAGCAATTTCTACATGATATGCAAGGACTATCAACACAAGCATGTGAAACATTTGGAGTGCTCGAAGTGTTAAAGACCAAAGAAGGAGCATTGCAATAATATAGTGATGAAGGATCATCCACAATAAGCACACTATCACCATTGCAATGACCAACACTACTCACCATATCATTACCTTGTGGCAAACCACATGTAGGTGAAGTAGAAGAAGTTGAGAAGACTATACGACCGGAGGTGGAGGGGGAACAATCATCCCCACAAATATTGGACACACCATATTTATCTTGAAGCTTTGTCCACAACTCATGAGCATCCCGGAACGGCATGAGTTGAAAAATAACTACATTGCTCAAAGCATCAAAAAGCACATTAGAAGCTTGAGCATTGAGATAAGAGTTTTTCTCATCCTCTAAAGATAATCTTTGGGGATGCTTTGGAGGAGAAAAACCCATATCTACAATTCTCTCTAAATTTGGATCCATGACCCTAAAGAGAATAAGCATGCGAATTACCCAAACATCAAAATTTGTGCCATCGAAACTAAGAGTGTCAGAGAATCCTAATCCCCTAGTCGACATCTTTACTCTCTAGGCGGTTAAGCCTAACAAAGAGAGACGAGGATCTGATACCAATTGAAAGATCGAGGATGTCGCCTAGAGGGGGGGGGGTGAATAGGCGCTTTAAAATAATTACGGTTTAGGCTTGAACAAATGCGGAATAAACCTAGCAGTTAATTTGTCAAGCACAAAACCTACAACAACTAGGCTCACCTATCTGCACCAACAACTTATGTAAGCAAGATAAGCAACTATGTGATAGCAAGATATATGACAAAGAACAATATGGCTATCACAAAGTAAAGTGCATAAGTAAAGGGGCTCGGGTAAGAGATAACCGAGGCATGCGGAGACGATGCTGTATCCCGAAGTTTACACCCTTGCGGATGCTAATATATGTTTGGAGCGGTGTGGAGGCACAATGCTCCCCAAGAAGCCACTAGGGCCACCGTAATCTCCTCACTCCCTCTCACAATGCAAGATGCCGTGATTCCACCAAGGGACCCTTGAGGGCGGTCACCGAACCCGTACAAATGGCGACCCTTGGGGGCGGTCACCGAACCCGTACACTTTGGCAACCCTTGGGGGCAGTCACCGGTACCCGTCAAATTGCTTGGGGCGATCTCCACAACCTAATTGGAGACCCCGACGCTTGCCCGGAGCTTTACACCACAATGATTGAGCTCCGAACACCACCAACCGTCTAGGGCACCAAGGCACCCAAGAGGAACAAGCTCTAGGGTGCCCAAACACCAAAGTGTAATATGCTTCTCAAACTTCACTTCCACGTATCACCGTGGAGAACTCAAACCGATGCACCAAATACAATGGCAAGGGCACACGGAGTGCCCAAGTCCTTCTCTCCCAAATCCCACCAAAGCAACTAATGCTAGGGAGGAAAATGAGAGGAAGAACGAAAGAAGAACACGAAGAACTCCAAGATCTAGATCCAAGGGGCTCCCCTCACTTAGAGGAGAAAGTGATTGGTGGAAATGTGGATCTAGATCTCCTCTCTATTTTCCCTCAAGAACTAGCAAGAATCCATGGAGGGATTGAGAGTTAGCAAGCTCGAAGAAGGTCAACAATGGGGGAAGAACACGAGCTCAAAGGATTGGGTTCAATGGGGAAGAAGACCCCCTTTTATACATGGGGAAAAATCCAACCGTTATGCTCACAGCCCGCACAGAGCGGTACTACCGCTCCAAGGAGCGGTACTACCGCTAGGGCAGTAGTACCCGTTTGAAAAACAACAGCGAGGAGGCAAAAGGCCAGTAGAACCGCCGGAGCGGTACTACCGCTCGTCCTCACGGTACTACCGCTCAACCTCACGGTACTACCGCAAATGGTAGCGGTACTACTGCGCGCGAGCGGTACTAAAAAAATACTTCTGTGCCTACTTCCGCTGAGCAAAACACGAGATTTTGGTCCGGAGCGGTACTACCGCTTAGGAGCCACGGTAGTACTGCTCTGGAGCGGTACTACCGCTCAGGAGCCGCGGTAGTACTGCTCTGGAGTGGTAGTAAAAAATTACATCCGCTCTAGTTGCGGTAGTACCCTTGCAGCCTTTACCAAAACCGCCACAACTTTTGTAAACGGACTCCGAATTCAATGAAACCAAGTTTGTTGGAAAGCTAACGACATGGGCTAACACAATCTTGATAGAAATATCAAGAATAAGCAAATGAGAAAAGTCCCATAAGAAAATGGTGAGAACCCTTCATCGGATAAGACCGGTAAAACCTCCAACACCGAAAACATCATAGAAGACGCATGCGAACTCCGTTTTCGATGAACTCAAGCTTGTCATAAAGATGACCATAAGCTCTAAGACTCACAAAGATAACCAAACAAGAACCAAGAAACATGATGCAAGGATGCAATGGTTTGAGCTCTCTACTAACGATACGATCAAGCTACCAACTTGAGAGCCCCCCTTGATAGTACGGCAAACGATCCTATAACTCTGTCTCCCAACTACCACCACAAGACCAGTAAAATAGAAAACCTATCAAGGGAAAACCTTTGCCTTGCACATGGTCCACTTGAGCTAGATGATGACGATCTTGACTCCCTCAAGTTGGACCACCTTTCTTGATTGCGTTGGCTCGATGAAGACTAGATGATTGCTCCCCCATAGTCCACTATGGGTGAGCCACTCTTTGGCTCATCTTCACAAGTCCATTGACACCACAATGGATGGCAAGATTCAAGCACTTGATCTCTTCGTGATGCTCCACTTGAACTTGCACACGGCAATCTTGATGACGATCACCACTTGATGTCATCCTTTCCATGGGTTGTATGATATCTTCCTCTTGATGCAAGCCCATGGATACGTACCTAACCCCACATAGAACTCTCACATAGACCATGGGTTAGTACACAAAGTGAAATGGACAATGCTTACCATACCATGGTATCACTTGATCCCTCTCGGTACATATTCTACGCTTTGTGAGTTGATCAACTTGATTCACTATTGACTTAGTCTTGATCAACCTTGAATCTTTGCAACTCTCTTCATTTGGATGATGTATTGAAGGTAAACATGAATGATCACACAACCTTCTTCTTCAAGACATGCTTGCAATAAGCTCAACACTCGCATGACCAATCTTTGGATAATTCCTTAATAACACCTTGGTCAACTCATAAACTCCTTGAAACCAACACATGGACTTCAAGAAAAGCCTATGGACAAATCCTTCAAATATAACTCAAGACAACCATTAGTCCATAGAGATTGTCATCAATTACCAAAATCAAACATGGGGGCACCGCATGTTCTTTCAAAAGTGTTACATTGTTTATTATGGGCCAGTTTCAACATGAGCCTTTAATGGGCCAAGAGTTATAAAGGGCCTCATATGGGCCGAAAGATGTCATGGGCCATACATGGGCCGGAAGTTACAACGGGCTGAAATCATATTGGACGACCCAGATGATGCTACTTGGCCCAACTCGGATAGGACATAACAGGCCTTGAGTTAGCGAGCTGTAAATGGGCTATATGCGAACAGGTCGTTAACACGCTTTCCGTGAGCCGGTTGCTACCTTTTGACCAAGTAAAATAGGCCGGCCTTTTCACCTGAATGGGCCTCTGTTGGGCCGTGCCACGTGTCGATGTATCATAGGCGCCTCCCATAGAATGAGCCGATGACATCTGTCCCAACGCTGAGCCAACACGTGGTTCCTCTTGCCATTGAGAATTTTACACGTGGAAAATCCCCATTGGTCCGGGCTGTTAACGGGTTCTCGGATCCAAACCGGAACCCGATAGCTTATCGATGACCCATTATGGTGGATGGCACGTGTCGGTTACCATTGATGAAAGAACTTCCATGACGCGCCGTTTATCGTCATGGAAATGGACACTTCCTTGATAATAATTTTGGTATTGTCATGGAACACTTCTATGGCAGCACATGTATGACTATCTTGATTCTGTCATAAAGTTGTCATGGATGTACATGCATGAAAGAAAACGTGACCTACTATGACAAACACGTATCATCACGGAAGTGTATTTTTTTTTGTAGTGCTTGATCTAGTCACTAATGGAAATACCTACCGTAGTTGTGCTGCATCATCCCTTCCTCTTCGGGGAAAATATTGACGTGGACATGAGCCATCAAGAAAGGATTTCTAGCGCTGTTGTCGGGGAGACATCATCAAAATCTATCAGGTTCCTAATCACAAATCTCATCTCCTTTCAATTTACATTATTTGCCATTTGCCTCTTGTTTTCATCGCCCCCACTTCATAGAAAATTGCCGTTTTACTCGCCCTCTTTTTTGTTTGCCTTTTTCTTGCTCCATCTGTTTGTTTTGCTTGTGTGACCATGTGTCTTCTATTTGCTTGCATCTTTGCTTGATAAAAATCTATTGATATGGATCCTCATCCACTAGCTAATATTTTTAAGAGATCCAATTATGTTGAACCAGTTGCTAGTGATTTGAGTGCACCTGATTATCTCTATGAAGTCTTGCTTGAAATTCATGAATCTGAAGATTGTGATGAAGTGTTGGAAGAAGAAATTGATAAAGCGATTCATGATATTTCTTTCAATGAAAAGCATGATTGCAACAATGTTATTATGAATTCTATTAATGTCAGTTGTGTTAATGATATGCAAAACCCCAAGCTTGGGGATGCTAATTTTGTTATGTCTACTACTTATTGCAATGATCATGATTGGGGTGATAGTGTTTCCTATGAACTTGAAAATTTATTTTAAGACTCATGATGAATATGATATTCATAATAATGTTTGCAATAATATTGAAAGTGGGCTTGGAAGAGTGTCAACTTTAGCTAAAAAGAATACAACATATTTGGAGAGTGTTCAATCTGATGAAAATTTTGACAAAAGTGGGTTCGGAGAGGTCATCACGTAAGTTGATATTAATCCCACTATCTTGGAGGATTTTAAGACTTTTATGCATGTGGATTATGAAGAGAAAATTTTATATGATAGCTATATTGTTGAATTTGAATATGATCCTACATGTAATTATTATGAGAGAGTAAATTATGGTTGTAGAAATTTTTATGTTACTAAATTAGCTCTCTTCATCTTGAGATTGTCTATGTTTTATTCTCCTTCCTTGCATATGCAAGTTTTTGCTAGTTTTGACAATTTGTTTGCTTACAAAATGCCTATTCATAGCAAGTATGCTAGACTTAAATGTGTTTTTCACATGTTTCATGATGCTCTCCTTTTGTTTTAATTATTATCTTTCGTGTGAGCATCGTTGAAATTTTATGCCTAGCTAGGGGCGTAAAACGATAGCGCTTGTTGGGAGGCAACCCAATGAATAAAACTTACTTTTTTCCTTGTGTGTTTGCACAATTATGCCTCTGATTAGATGTATTTTTGTGTTCTAATTTAATTTTTGTGTCAAGCAAAGCCTTTGGGATGATTTGAGTGATAGTTGATTTGATATTGTTGAAAAACACAAAATTTTGCACCCAGAAAAACAATTTTAATAAATCAGAGAAATGTGCTTTTCTTTGAATGTTTTACACAAGATTGATATACAAATTTCCCAGGTTGTCCTAATTTTTCAGAATTTTGGATTTACAGAAGTATACCAAGTTTTCAGATTGCTACAGACTGTTCTATTTTTGACACATTCTGTTTTGTTTGTGTTATGTGCTTATTTTCATGAATCTATGGACTTTATTAGGGGGTATAAGCAATAGAAAAGTTTGAATACCGTAGATATAATACAAAAATAAATATGAATGGGTTTTCAACAGTACTTAGAGTAGTGATTTGCTTTGTTATACTAACGCATCTCATGAAGGTTTTGTTGAGTTTTGTGTGATTGAAGTTTTCAAGTTTTGGGTGAGATCACGATGGATGAAGGAATAAGGAGTAAGAAGAGCCTAAGCTTGGGGATGCCCATGGCACCCCGAAGTTATTATCTAAAGAGAAGCAAGCAACTAAGCTTGGGGATTCCCCCGAGTGGCATTCCCTCTTTCTTCTAACGACCATCGGTATTTTACTTGGAGCTATATTTTTATTTGTCACATATCATGAGCTTTGCTTGGAGCGTCTTGTATTATATGAGTGTTTACTTTTTTTGCTTTTTAGTTTGTGTCATCTATCCTTGCTGGACACACCCATTTTATAAAGCCAAAATTGTGCTATGATTTGTTAGAATTGCTCTTTATGCTTCACTTAAATTTTTTGAGCTATGGAATTGCTCTAGTGCTTCACTTATATATTTTTGAGCATGGTGTGCTTTAGTATTTTTGAAGAAATGCTATGCTGCTTCACTTAGATATATTTTAGAGTTACTAAAATTTTGAAGAAATTCTCTCTTGCTTCACTTATATTATTTTGGGAGAAAAAAAAATTAATGCTCATGTTCTTCACTTAGATTTGTTTGAGCTATCAAAAGCAACATATGAAACTAGTCCCAAAGTGATAGATATTCAAGAGGGATATAATAAAACTTTCATAAATATCATTAGACAAAATAAACTTGATTCCTTGTAATAGTTTTGCAATATGATGGTATAATATGCGAGTCACGTTGATGAGTAATTATGCTTTAGTAAGAATATTGGTGTTAAGGTTTGTGATTCCATATGCAAGCACAAAAGTCAATAGTTATGCAATGAAATTACATCCTACTTGTACTGCATTATTCGATGTTAGTTATGCTTAATGCTCGCTTATGTGATTTTTCGTTCCTTGGTTGGATACTTCTCAATCTATTTGCTAGCCCTCCCTTGTACTAAGTGGGATTACTACTTGTGCATCCAAAATCCTTAAACCCAATTTTGCCATATGAGTCCACCATACCAACCTATATGCGGTATTCTCTTGATGTTCTAAGCAAATTTGTATGTGCCATCTCTAATTTTCAAAATAGTTTCCTTTTTGTGTGCTCATGCCTCTCATGAAACGGTAGGGGGTGGCTGATATTTTTCCATGCTATATGTGTTAATCTCAAGATGAGTGTTTATTCACTTGTCAATGCACGAGAGTACGACAAAGGTATTAGGGATGCCCAGTCCCGAAATGAAAAATGAATTTACTTGATGTTGTCAAATAATAAATTCCTTGGAAAGTGTTGGTATGGACGGCACATGTGGATACGGTTAGCTGTGGAATGTGAAAGTATGGTGGAAAAAGGAAAAAACTTTAATTTTTTTTGGGAACCGCCTATGATATATCTAGCATGGAATGTATTGGGAACTACTCGATCATTTTCGTTGACAGGAAAAGCATGCCACCCAAAATGTTTTATCTCTATCTTTTTCGCCTTAAGCTCTGGCACCTCTACAAATCCCTACTTCCCTCTGCGAAGGGACTTTCTATTTACTTTATGCAATTTTTATTTTGAGTCTTGATATGTCTCTGCTACCTCTTGAGCATGCGTTGGTTTTCCCTCTCTCTTTGATTCTCGATACCATGTTCTCCTCGATGTTCTTGGAGATCTATTCGATGTAATACTTTTTTGCGGTGTGTTTGCCGATATCCGACGAATTGTGGATTATGATCAGCTTATCTAGGAATATTATTTGAATCTTCTCTGAACTCTTATATGCATGATTTGATACCTTTGTAATTCTCTTCGAACTATTGGTTTGGTTTGGCCAACTAGATTGGTTTTTCTTGCAATGGCAGAAGTGCTTAGCTTTGGGTTCAATCTTGCGGTGTCCTTTCCCAGTGACAGTAGGGGCAGCAAGGCACATATTGTATTTTTGCCATCGAGGATAAAAAGATGGGTGTCGGTGTCAAAACCGGCGGATCTCGGGTAGGGGGTCCCGAACTGTGCGTCTAGGCGGATGGTAACAGGAGACAAGGGACACGATGTTTTTACCCAGGTTCGGGCCCTCTCGATGGAGGTAAAACCCTACTCCTGCTTGATCAATATTGATGATATGGGTAGTACAAGAGTTGATCTACCACGAGATCAGAGAGGCTAAACCCTAGAAGCTAGCCTATGGTATGATTGTTGTTCGTCCTATGGACTAAAACTCTCCGGTTTATATAGACACCAGAGAGGGCTAGGGTTACACAGAGTCGGTTACAATGGGAGGAGATCTTCATATCGAATCGCCAAGCTTGCCTTCCACGCCAAGGAAAGTCCTATCCGGACACGGGACAAAGTCTTTAATCTTGTATCTTCATAGTCTGGGAGTCCGGCCAAAGGTCATAGTCCGGCCATCCGAACACCCCCTAATCTAGGACTCCCTCAGTAGCCCCTGAACCAGGCTTCAATGATGACAAGTCCGGCACGCTAATTGTCTTCGGCATTGCAAGGCGGGTCCCTCCTCCAAATATTTCATAGAAGATGTTGAACACAAGGATAGTGTTTGGCTCTGCAAAATAAGTTCCACATACCACCGTAGAGAGAATAATATCTGAACAAATATTATCTGCTGACGTATTCCGCAGCGTGACATCACGCCACGACCAAGCCTTTATTCGAATCATTTTACTGTTCCACCTCAGCGCGTTTAGCGTGGCGGTTTCCTTGGCACGTCTTGTCAAGGCAGAGATCGTGTCCCCTTATTCCGGGATTCTCATCAATATGAGCGTGGGTAACCCAACCGTGCCTTTGGTATGACTTCCTAATTGAAAGCGAGTCCCAAACGGTTGCGGGGAGGGCTCTTGGTATTCAACCTGTTTATAAAGAGACCAAGGCTCGACTCCTTTCTTTTCAATTCAATCGAATCCGCCCCTTGCCTCGAGTTCCAACACCCAAAGCTCCAGTTTTAGGCGCTTCGGACCTTCGATGATGTCTGGCTCTTACCTTCAAGGCCGGTGGATGCCTTCCTCCGTTACGGAAGAAGACGTGCGAAAGCTGAGAGATGCCAGGTATCTAACCAGCGAAATCTCACACAGGCTGCATGCTCAAGGGCAGGCCATTCCCACTCCCCGGCCCGGTGAGAGCGTGGTGTTCACATCTCACTTCCTTCGGGGGCTAGGCTTCCCTATTGATCCCTTTGTGAGGGGGCTTATGTTTTATTATGGGCTGGAATTTCACGACTTAGCTCCGGAGTCCATCCTCCAAATCTCATCGTTCATTGTCGTGTGTGAGGCCTTCCTCCATATTACTCCTCACTTCGGATTGTGGCTTAGAACCTTCAAGGTAGAACCGAAGATGATCGAGGGGCAGCACGCTGAGTGCGGAGGAGCTATCATAAGCAAGATGGCCGACGCTCCATGGCCCGAGGGCTCTTTCCAAGAGGAGTTCGGCTTATGGCAACGGGACAGGTTTTACATCACAGCCCCCAGGGGCACCACATGGGTGGCACCACCTACTTTTCGCTCGGGTCCCCCACCACGGTTCGCATCATGGGTCAATGAAGGGCTTATCTGGGGGCCGTCCAAAGACGTGCCCTTGCTGCAGGGTCGCATTCGAGATCTCCTAGAAAGAGATATCAACTTGACCGTAGTGGCACAAGTTATGCTGATTCGCCGCATGCTGCCCTGCAAACGTCGCCCTCTCCGCTTGTGGGAATTTAATCCAGAGGGACCGCGAGTCCTCCAACACTTTATGGGCACGACGCCCATGGAGATGTACAAATTGTTCTTCGGATCACAAGCAAGGTGTACGGACTTGTCTGAGGATGCAGGCCTGAGCTGCAATCGCCCGGATGCCCAAGTAAGTAGCCCCGTATTTGGACACGCCATCCGTATTTTTATCATAAACTTGCCCTTAATAGAGCTGCCTTTGAACAGGAGTGGATAGCGAAAGCAAAGCTTATCAGGTGTCCAGCCCCCCTGCCTAAGTCCACGCCGGATCCCATGTTAACCAGGATGCTGGAGATTATGCTTTCGGCAGAAGGCGAAGAGGGGAACCAAGGAGCTACCGCCTCCGCAAAGGAGGCTGTCAGGAAGGGAGGAATCGAGAATTCCCCCAACCAGGGAAAGAAAAGGATTTCCTCTGAAGACCCGGAGGGGATGGCCTCAAAACGGGGGAAGAAATCTTCGCCAGAGGATCCGACGCTGGAGAATGCCCCGGCCACATTGCGCTCCCAAGGGGATCAGCTCTCCACCGAGATGTAAGTAAAGAGAGGGGTTCCAAAATGAGCGACATCCCTGTTTTATTTCTAAGGAAGATAACCAAAATATTACCTTGCAGTTCGGATCTCAACCCTTCTCAGCAGAGCTCATCTTCAGGGGATCTTTGTCCGGAGATGATGGAGAGCGAAACGCCTCCCCTAGATGCGCCGTCTTACGAGGCAGGCGACCCTGAGGTGTCGTCTCGGAGGGTTTCTCCAAGTCCGGACCCTGAAAAAGGTCGTTAGGCTAGTCCGGCACCCTTTGGTGCGCGGTCGGAGGGGCTGAAGGATCTGCTCGGGCGAGTGTCTATCTCAGAAGAACACCGTATGTTGATGAACACGATGATTGGAAGGATTTCATCCGCGGAAAGCGGATTGTACGAGGCCGCCAGGAGTTTACTGACGGTCTTTGAGGTACTTGAAAAGGTGTACCTTTTGGTAGAGCCGCATATATAAAATGTGCCCTGTATAAATAGTAGCCCCTGAGACTCTGTATGTTGTCAAAAGTAACGGCGCATAGAGGATCATAACCCCAGGTATAATATGTCACCTTTTCTATGAAGGTGGCGAGGCGTTCGGTGGCTAGCCGGTCTGATGAATCTGCCAAGCTAAAGCGACAACTTGATGTAGCAGATGCTGACATCGCGCTTGTAAATAAGCGGCTAGACGAGGCACAAGGTATGTTCCAAAGACATCTGATAAGAGGAGCTCGATGCTCGTGCCTTATAAGATATGTGCTTAATGTAGATGGTGCTGCTGCCGTGGAGAACCTTCGGGCGGAACTTGCCCGAGCCAAGGAGCAAGCAAGGAAGAGTGATGCGGCTGCCGTTAAAGCGGCTGAAGAGCTAAAAGCCGAACAGGCTGCTCACTGCCAGAGCAAGAAAGTAATAGCCGAGATGGCTATAAAATTGAAGGATGCTGCCGACCGCTGTAAATTTCTTGAAGAAGAAGATAGGGCGGCTCAGAAGGACCTTGAAAAGATCACTACCGAGGCCAAGGATACTCGCTCTGCAATGAGAGCTATGAAGGAGGAGCTACATCAGGCCAGAGATATCACGGCTGGAGAGCCCTATATGCTGCGAATGAAGTTCGGGGATCCTAAGTATGCTCCGTTAGACCGGCAGTGGAGTGCGGAGAACACTTATCTGGATTTGGCAGCAAGTGCCGCAGACGCGACCGAACACTTCCGGGGTCAAGGTGACCATGAATTGGAAGAACTTTTTTGGTCGTAGTTCCACAATCCAGAACACCCACTTTCGGTATCCGACCGTTTGACCGCCTGGGCGGAGCTGAACAGGTTATCCAGACTCGCCATGAGGTATGTTGCGAGTCGTCTGTGGCCAGAAGAGCCAGAGCCGAAGAGTTATTTTAGCTTGGTGCAGCAGTTCCTTGGTTCGGTGCCGCATGTTGATGCAATGAAGAGGTAGATGTGCATAGAGGGTGCACAGATGGCTGTTGCCTGTGTCAAAACATACTGGGCGGATATGAACGCCAGTGTTGTTTCATCCCGTGATTCAGACGAAAGCCGAGTACCTGCCAAGCACTACTTTGAGGAAGTTCTTCAGGGCGCTCGTTTAATAGAGGCGCAGTGCTTGAAGGATGTTGTGTTCGAATAGCATGTGCTATTGTAAATAAATATTTTGATAGAATATAAAAGCTTTTTATACTTGTGCTTGCAAGAATTATAATGCCTCCTGTGCGGCCGTTAATGTATATGTGTATATAACCTGAAAGATGGCACTCGTTGGCTTCAGCCCCCACGCATATAATGCGGGGGTGTTCGCAAAAAGGCGCCTTTTCACACTTAATACAACATATTGGTCCTATAAAGGAGGTGATAGCGCAGCGAACTAGGCAACCGGACTATAATGCTTTATCACTTTCACTTAGCCATAGGAGTTTGATAGTGGGGCTACTGAATAGCCCCTAGGGGCACCGCGCTCGCCCGAATTCAGGGCGCGTGTGTGCCTGACCGGGAAGCGACCCTTCATTAATGCGGAGGAATCCTAAAGATTCCAAAAGTCATCGAGTGGTTGACCAGTCTCTCGCTATATCATGACAGTCAGTTTTCGGCTTTCTCTACTGAGGTGCTCGCCTGGCCGAACCGGGGCACAATCGCAGTAGTTCTCCTGGTGCCGCCTTAGCCGATAGAGCGGAACGTAAGGCAGCAAGACACAGGAGCCGGGCAAACCCAACATTTGACCAAAGACATGATTCGGAGCTGATGCATATAAGGCCAAACTCACGACGCCGAACACTCCCTAAGGTATTCGGTCTTTATGAAAATGGGCCGAACAAAAGCCCTTGGTAAGAAGCCCCTGGTGCCTAGGAACGCGCAAAATTCTGGCGTGGCCACATGCCAAGATGCCAGCCTCCTCCTCGGTTATAGCAAAAACCGGGGGATGTTATCAACAAGAGACAATAAAAAAGGTTTACGCAGGGTCTTAATCTGAAAAGAATCCTTAAAACGGGTCCCTACTGCACGTCTGTGCCTGTGTCTCCGTTGTGTCGTATCCTGGACGGGCGTAGCACGGTCTTCATCTGCGAAAGAGAGGAACTTAGTGAAAAATAATCGTGCGAGAAATCTATATTAAAATAAACAAAATATAATACAGAGACATGGGTAGAATTGAGTCGTATTGTCTCCTGGTGTAAACACGCGGAGCCCCTTGTATAGGGTTATGCGGCTACTAAGCCTTTGTATGTTTACGCCGGACTCGTCGAGCCGTGTCCGGGGTAGTATAGCTGGATTAGTGTGCGGCTGTCAAGGCGGCCGCACCATTATCCGCACTTCAGGGAACATTTGATATTTCCCTTTAATGAGATGATGCCTCGTGGGCCGGGCATTTTGAGTGTGAGGGATGCATAATGCGGTATTGCATTAAAGCGGGCGAAAGCTTCGCGTCCCAGTAGCTGTCGGCGTTCTGGGAACGGGGTTCCCCAGACTTGCCTGCCTGCGGCCTGCGGCGTGGCTCAAAGGGGGCCCAGCACGGCCCATCTTCATCAACACAAGCTCAAGACCCTCGCGAGAGGCCAAGCCTCGCGGGGCGGATGACAAGGAGCTTCCTCAGGCACGGCCTCGTCAGGCTGGCTCATGAGGAGGCGGAGAGTTCAAGGCGGGGTACCTCGCGAGGTGCCCATGACGCAAGCCATGACGACCAAGGGCGCCGGACGGGCGCCAGCCATGCAGTGTCCTTCTTTCCTCTTTGGTGCAAGGGGAGCAAGCGCAGGCGAGAGCATCAAGCAAAGGCATCCATTTCGGTGCAACAAGACCAAGACCAGTCCAACAGCTGGATGGAGGTCACCGTGGAGCCCAAGTCGGTGTCACCACCAGAGCCTTTGACAGGCGAGGACCAACTTTAGTCAGGATAAGTGTACTAGATGTTCCCCTTCAAATTGGCCAATTGTTGGCGCCCTTCCCGCTCAATATTTGGGAAGAGGCCCAGGGCCTTCGCCTATAAATAGGACTAGCCACCCACAGGGTAGAGGGATCTGGATAGGAATCTGGAGAGAAGAGAGGCATCTAGAATCAACCCTTCCAAAGGGACAACACCACCACAAGAATAGGCCCTCGCAAGGCCGTTCTTCCTTGTATTGTTCATCATTAGCCCAAGAGGCAATCCACCACGCCACACACTGGAGTAGGGTATTACACCACAATGGTGGCCTGAACCAGTATAAACCCTCTGTCTCTTGTGTTGTTCTTCTCGTAGTTTAGATCCTAGCGATTCAGCGAGGAACAGGTAGGTAGAAGGAGAAACCTCCGTGCGCACCCCAGTGTTCGAACGTCAAGGGTCTGCCGGAACTCGAAATCCGACATTTGGTGCGCCAGGTAGGGGTGCACCGGAATTCACCTTCCGTCGCCCTGCTCTTCTCCGACCGTCACGCCCATGGCTGACGCTCGTCGGGCTGCTCGCGCCGCTCGAGTCACCCGGACGGCTCCCATCTGCGCGCGCCCTCATCGCTCCCCGTCGCCCGCCGTCAACACCACCACCGGCCCGGCGGGGAATGAGCAACGAGTATCGCCCCTACATTCCTCTGTGGCCTCTTGGGAAGAGCCACGCAACCTCTTCCTCGCCCGCCATGCCGCTCCGGCCTCCCCGGTCGTCGCGGCCCTCCTGGGCGGCTCGCAGGCTCCGCCCTCCAGTCACCATGTCAAGCCGTTCATCCGCCAGGTCAGCGCCACCTCCGCGCGGCAGGGGGCTTCCCGGGACCAGCCGGAGCCCCATGCCAGGCTAGCCTTCAGTTCGGACGACCACCCCTCCAACTCGGCCAGCTCGGGTGCGATCCCGATGTTGTGCACCCCCACCATCTGCCAGGTGGCTGTCACCAGGACCCTCATAGACGGTGGCGCGGGCCTCAACGTGCTTTCAGTCTAAACTTTTGACCTCCTCCGCATACCCCGGGGGCGGCTGCGGCCGAGCCAGCCCTTCATGTGCATCGGGGGCGGGTCATCCAGCTCCTTGGGACAGATCCGGCTCCTAGTGACCTTCGGCACCTATGACAATTTCCGCACGGAGCTGGTCGATTTCGACATCGCCCTCATCGGCCTCCCCTACAATTTCATCTTCGGCTACCCAGCGTTGGCCCAATTGATAGCCACGACTCACCCGGCATACAACCTCATGAAGATGCCCGAGAGCAGCGGAGTCCTCACCGTGCCTGGGGACACCGGGGACGCGCTGCGAGTGCTCCAGCTCGCCTTCAAGACGGCAGCGTCAACACAGCCCGCCAACGCGGGGGCCCCAGCGCCCAAGGGGGCTGCACCAGCCAAGAAGAAACAATTGTTCACCCAAGACAAGGCGGAGACCAAGCAGATACCCGTCGACGAGGACGGGTCCACCAGCGCCACTTTCACCATAGGCGCCCACCTCGGGCCTGAGCAGGAGGAAGCCCTGGTCAAGTTCTTGCATGCAAACAAGAAGGTGTTCGCTTGGGAACCCAATTAGCTGGCAGGGATCCCACGGGGCGTGATCGAGCACCACCTCAACGTGTGCCCCAACGTGCGACCCGTAAAGCAGAAAGCAAGGCGGCAGTCCACTAAAAAGCAGGCCTTCATCGTCCAAGAGACCCGCAAGCTAGAAGCCGCGGGGGTCATTCGCAAGGTTCGATATCCAGATTGGTTGGCCAACCCTGTGGTGGTACCAAAGAAGGGAGGGAAGGAATGCATGTGTATTGACTTCATCAACCTCAACAAAGCATGCCCGCAAGATCCTTTCCGGCTCCCGCGCATTAATCAAATCGTCGACTCCACCGCTGAGTGTGACCTGTTATGCTTCTGGGACGCCTTCTCCGGGTATCATCAGATCAAGATGGCAGTGGAAGACGTGGAGAAGACGGCCTTCCTGACCCCGTGTGGGGTATACTACTATACATGCATGCCCTTTGGACTGCGCAATGCGGGGGCAACCTTCCAGCAGCTCATGCACATCACCTTGGGCCCGCAACTCAGGAAGAACATGGAGGCGTACGTTGATGACATTGTGGTAAAGTCTCGCGAGGCCAAGACCCTGATACAAGACCTGGAGGAAACCTTTGCGAGCCTCAACACAGTAAGCCTGAGGCTCAACCCGGAGAAGTGTGTGTTTGGAGTCCCCTCGGGCAAGCTCTTGGGTTTCCTCTTATCCCACCGAGGCATCGAGGCCAACCCAGAAAAGGTCAAGGCGGTCGAGGACATGAACCCGCCAAAGACCCTCAGAGAGATGCAGAAGCTCACTGGGCGCGTGACTGCCCTGGGGCGCTTCATCTCTAGGTTGGGGGAGCGGGCGCTGCCTTTCTTCCAGTTGATGAAGAAAAAGGGGCCCTTTGAATGGACTGAAGAGGCCGATAAAGCATTCCAAGACCTCAAGAGATACCTGACCAGCCCACCGGTGATGGTGGCCCCACGCCCACAAGAGCCCCTGGTACTCTACCTCGCCGCCACTCTCTACTCAGCCAGCGCGGCCCTGGTGGCGGTTAGGGAGGAGCGTCGGACCAAGGCTGCGGCAGCTGCCCGCGCCAAGGCAAAACAGGACCAAAAAGGACTCACAGAGATCACCACCACGATTGAGGAAGATCAGCCACCGCAGGGGTACGCACCAGGAGCGGGAAAGACCCTTCCCCCAGGCAACCAGCTTCTGGAGGCTCCGCCGCCTCAGGAGGCACCACGGTTTTCGGAGGACACCACTAGCACCGACGCTCCAAGCCTCGTTGAGCACCCGGTGTACTTCGTCAGCACGGTGTTGCGAGATGCGAGGGAACGATACACCATGCCTCAGAAACTTCTCCTTGCGCTACTGGTGGCCTCGCGCAAGCTGCAGCACTACTTTCAGGGTCACCCTATCAAGGTTGTCTCCGCGTACCCCTTGGAAAGAGTGTTCCGAAGCCCTAATTCAGCCGGAAGGGTCGCCGAGTGGAACATTGAGTTGCAAGCATTTCAGCTCGAATTCAGCACGACCGAGTCATCAAGGGGTCCGCCTTGGCAGATTTCGTGGCAGAGTGGACAGAGGCGCCGGGCCTAAAGGCTGGGGAGGATCGATCCCTCTCCCCAGGAAGTGAGGCGCCGGACAGTTGGGTCATGTACTTCGATGGGGCGTTCTCCAGGCACGGCGCGGGGGCTGGCGCGGTACTTATATCTCCTACCCAAGACAAGCTCTACTACGTCGTGCAGCTCCGTTTCCAACACGGAGAAAAGGTCTCCAAGAATGTAGCAGAATATGAAGGCCTGATAGCGGGCATGAAGGCCGCGGCCGCCCTCAGAGTAAAGCGCCTTACCATCAAAGGTGATTCACAACTCCTCGTCAACTTCTCCAACAAAGTATACGAGCCAAGGGAGGAGCACATGGAAGCCTACCTTGCGGAGGTCCGCAGGATGGAGAAGCAGTTCTGGGGGCTGGAGTTACAACATGTGCCCCGTGGCACCAATCAGGAGGCCGACGACATCACCAAACGAGCGTCCAGGCGGCTGCCTCAGGAGCCAAGCATCTTCGAGGAGCGGCTCTTCAAGCCCTCGGCCACGCCATCACTGTCAAGCGCGGTGCAGCCTCGGGAGAAGCTCCCCCAGCCGCCAGCCTCGGGATCACCGGTCTGCGGGCCGGCCTCGGGGGCGCGCTTGCTCTTGACAGTGGAGCCTCAGGAGGGATGCTGGGTCACGGAGCTCCGGAGCTATCTGACACAAGGGATCTTGCCAGAGAAGGAGGAGGAAGCAGAGCACGTGGCGCGGCAGGCCACAACATACTGCATCAGGGATGGGGAACTCTACCGGAAGCGACCAAATGATGTATCCCTATGCTGCATCTCCAGGGAGCAAGGGAAAGAGCTACTGGCGGACATACACGATGGAGACTGCGGGCACCACTCGTCATCGCGAACCCTCGAGGGCAAGGCATTCCGAAGCGGTTTCTATTGGCCTACCGCGCTCAATGATGCAGTCGAACTGGTAAAGGCCTACGAAGCCTATCAATTCCATGCAAAGCAGATCCATCAGCCGGCGGGGGGTCTGCAGACCATACCCCTCACGTGGCCGTTTGCAGTCTGGGGGCTTGATATCCTGGGCCCATTTCCCCGGGCACCAGGGGGCTATCGCTACCTCTACATCGCCGTGGACAAATTCACCAAGTGGGCCGAGGTGGAAGCCGTCCGCACCATCCCCGCGGGTTCAGTGGTCAAGTTCATCAAGGGCATCGTGAGCCAGTTCGGGGTGCCGAACCGCATCATCACCGACAACGGTTCGCAGTTCACCAGCAACCTCTTCAAAATATACTGTGCTAACCTTGGAACGCAGATATGCTACACTTCAGTGGCGCACCCCCGAAGCAACGGCCAGGCCGAGCGGGCCAACATGGAGGTCCTGAGGGGCCTCAAGACCAAAACATTCAAGAAGAAGCTGGAGGCTTGCGGCAGAGGCTGGTACGATGAGCTCCAATCCGTGTTGTGGTCCATCCGCACGATCGCAACCAAGCCGACCGGAGAGACCCCTCTCTTCTTGGTCTATGGAGCCGAAGCGGTCCTCCCTCACGAAGTCAGACGTCGGTCCGCGCGGGTCCTGGCGTTCGACAAAGCGCAGCAGGACCCCATGCCGGCGATGGACCTCGTGCTGGGGGAGGAGTGTCGCCGAGAAGCCGCACTGCGAGCGGCAAGATATCAACAAGCACTGCGGCGATACCACTGCCGCAACATCCGCCCCACGACTCTCGAGGTAGGGGACCTCGTGCTCAGGTGGGTTCTCTCCAGGGAGGGACTTCATAAGCTCTCTCCCATGTGGGAGGGCCCGTTCAAGGTTGTTCATGTTTCCAGGCCCAGCTCTACGTGCTTGGAGACTCAGGAGGGGGTGCCGGTCCAGAATGCGTGGAACATCCAGCGCCTCGGAGGTTTTACCCCTGAAAAGGCCCGGAGCCTGTCAAGAAGGCGAACGCCTGTGAAGACCATCTTTTTGGAAAAGGCCCGGAGCCTGTGAAGAAGGCGAACGCCTATGAAGACCATCTTTTTGGAAAAGGCCCGGAGCCTGTGAAGAAGGCGAACGCCTGTGAAGACCATCTTTTTGGAAAAGGCCCAGAGCCTGTGAAGAAGGCGAACGCCTGTGAAGCTATCATGTTTTTGGGAAAGGCCCGGAGCCTATGAAGAGGGCCAATGCCCGTGAAGCTTGCTTCCCTGAAGAAAGGCCCAGAGCCTGTGAAGAAGGCCAACGCCTGTGAAGCTCGCCGCCCGTGACACTCTCACGTAATAATGAGTTGGGGCTGTACACGCCCCGGAGTCTCAGGAGCGCTAGCCTCAGGCCCCGGGGCTCCCTCCCACGCCCAGTGGCAGCACTTAGCTCCGCGCTGGTGAGAAGACGTCGAAGACTAGACTAGGTGCCAGACGTAGCTTTTTCATTTGCTTTCTGCAGTTGGCTAGTTCAGTCTCATTTGAAGTTTTATTGAAACTGTCGCTGTCTTTTGACTTTTGGCTCTTCGGTTTTTCGCCCTCCGACCCTGATTTCTCTTGCGCGAGGTCTCGCGAGGGGACGGCCCTGGCGCCCTCGCGGGTGTTTTGATCCTTTCGGTCAAGACCTCACGACCCGGGCCCACTAACAGGAGCGTGCCTCCAGTCCGTGCCTCACGGGCACCGTGACACGAATACAGGACCCGGGTCGGTCGCCCCATGGCCAAGGCTAGGGATTACCTACGCGCAGGCGTTCAGCAAGAAGGAACAATACCAGAACAACAGAAACATTATGATGATTGACAACGGTAACACAAACACGCCCCCACGGGGCCCCCACATTGCTGTCTTTTTCTGCAGGAGAAAGGAGAAGGGGGAACAAATCAGGCAAAGCTCGCCAGGCGCCGGGCCCGAGATGCCTCCGGAGCTCAGGCGGACTCCCTCTCGCGCTTCACCAGGGTGCGACGGCGGGCGGACCCGCTACCGCCCTCCAAGCAGGCACGACGGCGCGGAGGCAGACCGTGGCCGCTACTAGAAGAGTCGCTACCCGAAGAGGAACCAGTGAAGCTTGAGGAATCCTGGGCGCCACCAGCCGCGCGCTCGCTGCCCTCTCCATCCTCGCCGGGGCTGGGTCCCCGGCCGTGGCCGTCGTCTTCAGGGCAGCACCCAGCGCGGCGACCATCTTCCCCAAACACCCTCACGTAGAGGGTGGCGTCGCCGTCGAACTTGTAGTGCAGGGTGCACCGGCGGCTCAGGTCTCGTGCGCGGGCAAACGTCTGCCAGCCGCGGGTTAGGGCCAGGCTCCCGGACGCGAAGAGCTCCAGCAAAGCCCACGAGGCCCGGCTGCAGCAGCCGTCTGCCTGGAGCCAGAGGCCGCCCGGGGCGCCAGCCGGGAGCTCACCTAGGAGGAAGCAAGGGAGCTGAAGCCAGGCGCTGGCCGGCTCCGCTGCCCACACAACAAACTCCGGCAGCACCTCCGCAATGTGAGAGCGCGGCCTCGAGGGCCGCATGGCCGAGGCACGCCCCCCGGTCGCGGCCGGCCACCCGTCGCCACACGGGAAATCACCTCCGCAGTCACGGAGAACCGCCGCGGAGGCCACGGGGTACTTGCGAGGGTGGCCGTGACCGTGCTTGGGTGGAGGAGAGGCAGGCTTGGCCTGGCGAGCCTTCCCCTTCTCTGCGGCCGAGAGCCTCCTTGGCGGGGCCATGAGGAAGATGGAGAAGCAAGAGGGGATGAACTGGAAGGGCACGCGGCATGCCGTACTTAAAGCCAGGGGAGGCCAACCATTGGCTTCCGCGACCGCAGGTAATTATGACTCGTTTCGCATGTAGGGACTTGTCGAATCCGTGCGGTTGCCAAGGCGTCGTGGGGAAGTGGAGGCGCCCACATCCAATCAACCGCCACGCGGCGCCTAAGGCCGTAGGCTTCTAGGGCCCGCGACGCTTCGCACTTGCCCTTTCGCCTCTCTGCTCGGCCAAGTCCGGGCGCACCTTGGGCCCGGGGGCTACTGTCGGTGTTCTGGGAACGAGGGTCCCCAGACTTGCCTGCCTGCGGCCTACGGCGAGGCTCAAAGGGGGCCCAGCACGGCCCATCTTCATCAACACAAGCTCAAGACCCTCGCGAGGGGCCAAGCCTTGCGGGGCGGACGACAAGGAGCTTCCTCAGGCACGGCCTCATCAGGCTGGCTCACGAGGAGGCGGAGAGTTCAAGGCGGGGTACCTCGCGAGGTGCCCATGACGCAAGCCATGACGACCAAGGGCGCCGGACGGGCGAAAGCCGCGCAGTGTCCTTCTTTCCTCTTTGGTGCAAGGGGAGCAAGCGCAGGCGAGAGCATCAAGCAAAGGCATCCATTTCGGTGCAACAAGGCCAAGACCAGTCCAACGGCAGGATGGAGGTCATCGTGGAGCCCAAGTCGGCGTCACCACCAGAGCCTTTGACAGGCGAGGACCAACTTTAGTTAGGATAAGTGTACTAGATGTTCCCCTTCAAATTGGCCAATTGTTGGCGCCCTTCCTGCTCAATATTTGGGAAGAGGCCCAGGGCCTTCGCCTATAAATAGGACTAGCTACCCATAGGGTAGAAGGATCTGGATAGGAATCTGGAGAGAAGAGAGGCATCTAGAATCAACCCTTCCAAAGGGACAACACCACCACAAGAACAGACCCTCACGAGGCTGTTCTTCCTTGTATTTTTCATCATTAGCCCAAGAGGCAATCCACCACGCCACACACTGGAGTAGGGTATTACACCACAATGGTGGCCTGAACCAGTATAAACCCTGTGTCTCTTGTGTTGTTCTTCTCGTAGTTTAGATCCTAGCGATTCGGCGAGGAACAGGTAGGTAGAAGGCGAATCCTCCGCGTGCACCCCAGTGTTCGAACCTCAAGGGTCTGCCGGAACCCGAAATCCGACAGTAGCGCTTGATAGCGACTTATGAATGGGGCGATGTGGAAGGTTAGCTTTTCGCTTCAGAAGTTGTCGGGTGAGCCAAACATGACTTCTAACGAAAGGGAACCCATACTCTGGGTATCCGGGCCCGGAGTGACTCCTTGAAAGGAAGTGTTGCCATGGCGAATTATTGCTGGGTTTACCCCCAGTTTGTGGATTGTGTCCTGATATAACAGGTTTAGGTCACTTCCGCCATCCATTAGGACTTGTGTAAATTGGAGTTCGTCAATAATCGGATCCAAGACCAAGGCAGTCCAGCCTGCGTTCCGGATACCTCTGGAGTAATCCTGATGATCGAAGGTGATTAGCTGTAACAACCAGTGGCTGGGCTCCTCTGGGGCATGCCGTATGGCGTGTATCTTCGTAGGCGCCATTCTGTTTTTCCGTTTTGCCACCTGAAGTGAATTTACTGTTTTGACTTCTTGTGGGAACTTCTTTTGTTCTCCGGTGTTCTGCTTGTGGGGTGCGTCGTCGTCCTCGCTTGGTGTGTCGAGCCCCTTGTGTTCGGCATTGAGTTTGCCGGACTGCTTGAAGACCCAACAATATCTGTGGGTGTGGTTTGCAGGTCTCCCGGGAGTACTGTGGATTTAACATATTTTGTCCAAGATTTTGTTGAGGTCAGATAGCTCGTCCCTGTCATCTTTGGGGGGCGGCTTTTTCTGATTTTGCTGAGAGCTTTTGAATACGGTGTTGACTGCCGTGCTCATTGGGCTGTTATCCTTGGTCCAGCGCTGTTCTTTGTTACGGCGTGGTTTCCACTTTCCATCTCTGAGTTCGGATGTACTTGGGTCGCTGGTGCTGCTTCTTGCCAACCAGCTATCCTCTCTTGTGCAAAAGCGGGTCATGAGGCTTGTCAATGCGGCCATTGTTCTTGGATTTTCTTGGCCGAGGTGTCTGGCGAGCCATTCGTCTCGGACGCTATGTTTGAAAGCTGCTAGGGCTTCGGCGTCCGGACAGTCAACTATCTGATTCTTTTTGGTAAGAAATCTGTTCCAGAGTTTCCGGGCCGACTCTCCAGGTTGTTGAGTTATATGACTCAGATCGTTTGCATCCGGAGGTCGGACATAGGTCCCTTGAAAATTTGCCCGGAAAGCATCCTCGAGCTCTTCCCAACTTCCTATGGTGTTTTCGGGCAGGCTTTTAAGCCAATGCCGGGCTGACCCTTTGAGCTTAAGGGGTAAGTATTTTATGGCGTGAAGGTCATCTCCTCTAGCCATGTGTATGTGGAGGATATAATCCTCAATCCAGACTCCGAGGTCTGTTGTTCCGTCGTATGCCTCTATGTTTACGGGGTTGAATCCCGCTGGAAATTCATGGTCCAGTACCTCATCGGTGAAACATAGGCGATGTGCGGCGCCCCTGTAAGTAGGTGTGCCGCGATGTTCGGATATTTTTTGCGTCGCATTGCTTACTAGAGCTTGCTTTCTTGGCCCGTAGATGGATCTGGTTGGACCATTGTTTTGATGCGAATCCTTGGGCAGATCGCGTGCCGGGATGAGTGCGGCGTCCTTTGTCGCTTGATGTCGATCGTGGGGTCGTCTATCCGACCTGGTGGCCTCACTGTTTTTTGACTGTGGGGGCTCTAAGGCCTCTTCATCAAATTCCAGTAGTAATTTCCGCTTCGGATAGCTCTTTGCATGATGACTGTTGCCGTACTTGTGTGCGGTATTGAGTACTTTGCCCCATCTGATTCTGAGTGCATCTTCCGCCGTTTTGAGCTTCCGCTTCTGATTTTTCAGGCTGCGCGCAGTGGCGACGAGCCTTTGGTGGAGGTTCTTCTGTTCTAGCAACTTATCCGGTGTGAGGTCATCCGGACTATCATTTTCGCCGGGGACAGATTGTTTGGTTTGTCTACCCTATTTGAACTGTTGCTCGATGGCATGTTCATCTTTCGTTGATTCGCCCTACTCTATGGCTGGGTCCTTGTCGAGGTGGGGCTTGGCGCGGCGCTTACGCCACCGCTTTGATTGTTTTTCGTGGGAACGATCCCTGGTTGCGCCCTTTTGATCCTCGTCGTTGCTTCTTTTAGATGTGTCCACCATGCATACATCGTGTGATGAGGTGATTGTCCGGTGCTCTATAGGCGCTGGTTCTTGATTGTCTCCTTCGTCGGCGTCCATACTGTCGATGCCTTCGGAGTCAAAGTCGATCATGTCGGTTAGATCATCGACAGTGGCTACAAAGTGGGTGGTGGGTGGGTTTCGAATTTCTTCCTCGTCCGCATCCCAACCTCGCTGACCGTAGTCTGGCCAGGGCTCTCCTGACAAAGAGAGAGACTTTAGTGCATTCAGGATGTCGCCAAAGGGCGAGTACTGAAAGACGTCCGCGGCGGTGAACTCCATGATCGAAGCCCAATTGGGTTCGATCAGAGGGGGTGCGGAAGATTCGGAGTCCGGAAAGGAGTCCGGCACCTTGGGGTCGCAGGCCTCACAAAGGACTAGGCCGGTATTCGACTCGATCGCCGTAGAAATTGCGGCTCCTGGGGTGGCGTCCAACCGTCCGTCCCCGACTGGCGTGGTCGGCTCCGAGCTAAGGGTCGGAGCGGACACCTGAGCGGCGCTCTGGGTGCTGTCCGGCGGCAGAGCTAGATCATGCCCATCGTGACAATGCGGCGCGCTCGACCGTGGCTCGAATCCGTCGAAGATCAAGTCCCCGCGGATGTCGGCCGTGTAGTTTAAGCTTCCAAATCTGACCTGATGGCCAGGGGCATAGCTTTCGATTTGCTCCAGATGGCCAAGCGAATTGGCCCGCAGTGTGAAGCCGCCGAATACGAAGATCTGTCCGGGAAGAAAAGTCTCACCCTGGACCGTGTCGTGGTTGATGATCGAAGAAGCCATCGGGCCTAAAGGTGACGACACAGAGGAACTCTCAATGAAAGAACCAATGTCGGTGTCAAAACCGGCGGATCTTGGGTAGGGGGTCCCGAACTGTGCGTCTAGGCGGATGGTAACAGGAGACAAGGGACACGATGTTTTTACCCAGGTTCGGGCCCTCTCGATGGAGGTAAAACCCTACTCCTGCTTGATTAATATTGATGATATGGGTAGTACAAGAGTTGATCTACCACGAGATCAGAGAGGCTAAACCCTAGAAGCTAGCCTATGGTATGATTGTTGTTCGTCCTATGGACTAAAACTCTCCGGTTTATATAGACACCGGAGAGGGCTAGTGTCGGTGTCAAAACCGGCGGATCTTGGGTAGGGGGTCCCGAACTGTGCGTCTAGGCGAATGGTAACAGGAGACAAGGGACACTATGTTCTACCCAGGTTCGGGCCCTCTTGATGGAGGTAAAACCCTATGTCCTGCTTGATTGATATTGATATTGTAGATGTTTACAAGAGTGGATCTACCACGAGATCAAGGAGGCTAAACCCTAGAAGCTAGCCTATGGTATGATCGTAATGGTTGTTGTTGTTCTACGGACTAGAGCCATCCGGTTTATATAGACACCGGAGAGGGCTAGGGTTACATAGAGTCGGTTACAATGGTAGGAGATCTACGTATCCGTATCGCCAAGCTTGCCTTCCACGCCAAGGAAAGTCCAATCCGGACACGGGACGAAGTCTTCAATCTTGTATCTTCATAGTCTTGGAGTCCGGTCGATGATGATAGTCCGGCCGATGAAAGTTCGGCCGATGATGGTAGTCTGGCTATCCGGACACCCCCTAATCCGGGACTCCCTCAGTAGCCCCCGAACCAGGCTTCAATGACGATAAGTCCAACATGTGTGTAGTCTTCGGCGTTGCAAGGCGGGTTCTCCTTCAAGTTCTACGTACCTGCCGAACAGTGTCCGGCTTCCTCATCAATGTTGCGCGTCTTGGCTTCCACGCCCAATAATGGCCTCCTTCCACGCGTCGCGCGAATGTGAAAAGCCAGGGTGTCTTTTATGTTTTACCCCCTAGTTGTGCGAATAATCTGCCTATAAGGGGGGCAAGAATCCAGATCCAAATCACCATATTCCTCCCGCAAATACTCATCGGAGCGCTTTCGACCAAGAATCCATTCCATCATGGACCGTCAACGCGGCTCCTCTTCTCGCGCTCCCAGCCCTTTGCCAGGAGATTGGAGGAGATGCTCTGTTCCGCACAACGAGCTGGTGAAGCTCCAAGCGGGGGGATATCTCCCTCCGGCCTTCATGGTTCCGGTTCGAGCCGGGCTGGCCACCTACAAAGGTGGGAAGCAAGCGGAGGCTACCCCAAGTCCCAACAAAGGGGAGCGGGTATGCTTCGTCCCCTATCTAATAAGGGGGCTCGGATTTCCTGTACATCCATTCCTCCGCAGGCTCCTGGAGTTCTATGGACTCTAGCTTCATCACCTCACGCCCGCCTCAATCCTGCATATTGCGGGTTACGTAGCTCTCTGAGAGCTATTCCTGGGCGTCGAGCCCCATTTCGCGCTGTGGAAGAGGTTGTTCTGCATTGTACCCTGCTCTCACGAGGGGTCCATATATCAAGTGGGCGGCGCCGAAATATGGCGCATTGCCGGGACTGGATATCCATCTGGAACCCCTAAGAAGTCGTCCGAAGACTGGCCTTCGGAATGGTTTTATATAGAAGACGCTCCGCTGCCGGACCCTGTTTGGATCGGCCTCCCGGAGTTCAGCAACGCTCCTTTGAAGAAATGCCTTAGTTGGCGTCCGCGGAGCCCCCAACTGGAGGAAGACAAGAGCATCCATTATTTGATGGGCCGAATAAGGTTACTGGCCCATTCTGGGTTGACCATAATTGGAGTCATGGCAACATGCATTATGCGGGGGGTGCAGCCACTACAATACAGGGGCCACCCCATGTGGGATTTCAACGGGGAGGACGATGCCACCCGTCATGGGCGCAATGGGCCGGATTCGGTCGAAGACCTGGTGACGATCCTGTCCGGCCTCTATAAGGGGGAGAAGGAGGATTTCCTTCGGACGAACCCGTTAAATGGGTTCTCCATGAATAATCCCCGGTCTTGGGTAAGCGAACACTCTGCATGCCCGACCCATGCTTTTTGAAAATTAAGTTTCTTATATTGTGTTCTTCTTTCGACACAGGAGCTGCACCGGATCGTGGAGGACATGCTAAGTCCAGCTCCGCAACCCGAGGATACAGAGAGATCCCGGGATCCGGCCTCCGAAGAGGATCCGGACATAAAGGTGGAGCTAATCGACGGGGTGTTCCACCAGCTCAGCATGGACAATGCTTTAGTCGCCATCATGGCCGACTATCCCGGACTATATCCGGCTTCCCAGGTGATCGCGACCGAAGTCCTGACACCGTCATTCCTTCCTTGCTTATTTCTGACCACCGTATATGATGGCGCTGTGCAGGAGGCGCCCCTAGGGCGAGAAGCCGAGCCCGCGGTGGCTGACCAACAAAGGCCAGTCCGGACCAGTAGGCGGAAGAGGAGCGCGGCGCGGACTGAAACGTCGCCGCAGAGGTGTAGCTCACAATTCTTTATTTAGAGCAACGTTCCTAGGAAGCGTTTGAGTGCTCATGACTTTTGTAGGGAAAAAAGCGCCCGCCGGACCAGCCAGGCTCCAGCACCTGGTCTGGAGGGGGAGGCGAGCACAAGGCGCGAGCCGGACGTTCCTCCGACAGAGGATGCCGACAGACTGTCCGCCACCAAGTCTGAGGTGGAGAGTGCCATGAATCACAGGCGCCGCCGGACAGTATTTCGTGACGCGTGCTTCTCCCCCGAGGCGTTGAATGCCTTTAACGTGGGGGACGCGCACCTTCGTGGTGCTCAAGATGGTTTTACCAGAGCCATGGAGCAGTATGTAAAAGACATACGGGTAAGAGAATTTAGTAGTTATATATGCCAGTAGCCCCCGAGACTTAAAGTAGTTATATTAACTGATTTAAGGATCATATGAAACGTAGGATCTTACCGAGAAGAATACCCAACTGTCTCAGGAGCTGCAAGAGTGCAAGGCCCAACTTGAGGCCGCACTCTCTGGCGCAGGAGGAAACACAGGGACCTCTCCTGGTAACGCATTATTTTAGAAAGATAAGTAGCATTGGCCTTTGCGCAAGTCTAAAAAATGACGTTGCAGGTGCTGCCGGACAAGATCCGGACAGGCAAGAACTTCTGCGTCAACTAAAGGCCGGCGAGAGGGTGCTGCATAAGGTGCAGCATGAAAGGAATAAGCTCCAGGATGCCCATGCCCAGCTTGGAGAAGAGCTGAAAGGCGTTCGGGCCGAGCTGTCGGGCTCCGTTAAGGAGAATCAGCGGCTTCGTCGCGGCATCTATAGTAAGTGCTTGAGCGAACTCCTTTGAAAAGAAGAGTTCAGCGAGGAAGTCAATTTGACAAAATATGTCTGCAGGTATGCTCACGGGTCATCCTGCGGAGGAGATGCCCGTATCAATGGGTGATCAACTTCCCGAATTGTTGCAACTCATCGAACGAGTTGGGCAGGCAATGAGCGGCGTCATCTAGGCTTTATGGCCAGCCTTCTCCTTACCCGAGGGTCTTGGGGAGCTTGCAGAGAAGCTTCAGGGAGTGCGGCAGCGCTTCCATTTATGGAAGATTTCGGCCTGCCGCCAAGGTGCCAGGGAGGCCTGGTCCATGGTAAAGACGCGGTACAAGAAGGCGGATCCCAACCACATGGCCGAAGTCGGACCTATGGGGCCCGATGGGAAGGAGATCCCTGTGAGTTTAGTATACGGCCAAGTAGAGTTGGCCGCTAAATTTTTCCAACAAGACTGTAAATTAGACAACCTATTAGACGGGATTGAGGAAGAATACAATCAGTCCATTTGACAATGTATTATAAAATGACATGTAAAATGCCTTCTAGCCGGATTGTAGATCGTTTGTCTTTGCCGACCTTTTCGCTTCGACCTCGGGACCCTAGAGTCCGGAGTGTGTCCGAATACCTGCTCGGTTATGAAACAACCGGGGTATGCATGGAGACCAGGCGTAGGGGTCATTAGTGCTTTATCAGACAAGTGCCCAACTAGTTATGTTATATTACATGGGTAGTAAGAAACATCTTCCAGGGAGAATAGTTCCGTTAAGGGTTCCTTTCCTCTGGGGGTGGCATGCCCTAAAGTGCATGTCCGGACTGCGAAAAAAGCAGAAAAACATTTGGGGGCAGATAAATAAGTAGATAAAAAATCATCTTTTAAGTCACCGACCGAATATTCCCTTAAGAACGCTAGCTTTCGGCTTCACCCAGTCTGAGGTACACATCCGGCTGACCCGGCAGTAACAATCGCAGAGGTGCTCCCTGTACCTCCTAGCCGAACAATCGGGAATGTAGGGGTAAGCACAGGAGCTAGGCAACCCAGCTTGGCCAAAACTTAAGTCATATCGATGCATATAATGGTGAATAAAAGGTACATGTGGAGGCTTGACACATGTACTGGGCATGAAGCCCTTATAATTAAGCTTCTGGTAAAGAAGCCCCCAGGTATAATGAGTGCGGATAGCACATCAATTGCGCGCGAACGATGCGCAAGTAGGCCTTTTAAGGCTTTGATGAATAGGGTTGAGAAGAAAAAGATAAACAAAAGGCAGCTGAAGTAAAAAAAAATTGGACGGGGGGAGAGGGACGAACTCTTAGTCCGACGCTAGGCATAGAATCTTCGGAGGCGGGCTGCGTTCCATGGGTTCGGCTCGAGTCGGTTATCCGACGCATTTCGTAGACGGTACGCTCCGCCGGTCAAGACTTTATCGATGATGAAGGGGCCTTCCCATTTGGGCTTGAGCTTGTCCTTTTTCTTGTCCGGCAGGCGTAGAACCAGTTCGCCAATGTTGTAAGTCTTGGCTCGTACTTCTCTGCTTTGGTATCTTCGAGCCTGCTGCTGATAGAATGCGGAACGAGCCTTGGCGACGTCGCGTTCTTCCTCCAATGCGTCCAAGTTGTCCTGCCGATCCAACTCGGCTTCTCTTTCTTCGTACATGCGCACTCGAGGTGAGTCATGAATGATGTCGCAGGGCAAAACTGCTTCTGTGCCGTATACCATAAAAAATGGTGTGAATCCGGTAGTACGGTTAGGCATTGTCCGCAGCCCCCAGAGTACGGAGTCGAGCTCCTCTACCCAGTGCGTGTCAGATTTCGTAAGGGACCGCACTAGTTTGGGTTTGATGCTGCTCATTATTAGACCATTTGCTCGTTCCACTTGACCGTTGGTTTGAGGATGATAGACTGAAGCGTAATCGAGCTTGATGCCCATATTTTTGCACCATGATTTAACCTCATCAGTTGTGAAGTTCGTGCCGTTATCGGTGATGATGCTATGGGGGACACCATAACGGTGTACTACCCCGGATATAAAGTCTATCACTGGTTCAGACTCTGCCGTTTTAACTGGCTTGGCCTCTATCCATTTGGTGAATTTATCCACCATGACCAATAGGTACCTTTGCTTGTGGGTTCCCCCTTTAAGTGGTCCAACCATGTCAAGCTCCCAGACCGCGAACGGCCATGTAATGGGTATAGTTTTGAGGGCGGTGGGTGGCATGTGGCTCTGATTAGCAAAGAGCTGACAACCGACGCATCTTTGGACTAAGTCCTGAGCATCTGCCCGGGCCGTCGGCCAATAAAATCCTGTACGGAATGCCTTTCCTAGAAGGGCCCGGGCTGCAGCGTGGTGTCCGCCTAGTCCGGCGTGAATTTCAGCCAGAAGGTCTCGCCCTTCCTCTTCGGAGATACACCTTTGAAGGACTCCGGTTGTGCTTTTCTTATAGAGTTCTCCCTCATGGACCTTGTAGGCTTTAGATCGCCGGACTACACAGCGGGCCTCATTATGGTCTTTGGGGAGTTCCTGCCTAAGCAAGTAGGCTAGGAACGGCTCTGTCCATGGGGTGATTACTGCCATTATGTCGTGAGCTAAGGGTGTTGGTTCGTCGGCTGGATCGCCGGTTATGTCAGATTGCTCTGCGGCCGCCTCCGGTTTGTTATTTCCGGACTCCGCTTCCCATAGTACGGATGGCTTGAACAGCCGTTCCAGGAAGATATTTGGAGGGACAGCGTCACATTTTGCGCTGATGCGTGCCAATACGTCGGCCGCTTGGTTATTATCTCTGGCTACGTGGTGGAATTCAAGTCCTTCGAACCGAGCTGACATTTTAAGGACAGCGTTGCGATAGGCTGCCATTTTTGGATCCTTGGCGTCAAAGTCTCCATTTACTTGGGATATTGTGAGGTTTGAGTCCCCGCGCACCTCTAGGCGTTGGATGCCCATGGAGATTGCCATCCGGAGGCCATGTAAGAGGGCCTCGTATTCGGCTGCATTGTTGGAGTCCGTGTACATTATCTGAAGTACGTATTGGACTCTGTCCCCGGTTGGGGACGTTAGTACGATGCCAGCCCCCAATCCGGCTAACATTTTGGAGCCGTCGAAATGCATAATCCAATTGGAGTATGCGCCGTACTCTTTAGGGAGTTCGGCTTCAGTCCACTCAGCGATAAAGTCAGCCAAAACTTGCGACTTTATAGCTCGCCGGGGTTTGTAAGTTATATCGAATGGTAAGAGCTCAATGGCCCATTTTGCAATCCTGCCCGTTGCGTCGCGGTTATTTATAATGTCATTTATGGGTACTTCGGAGGCCACTGTTATCGAACACTCTTGAAAGTAGTGTCGGAGCTTCCGGGATGCCATGAACACCGCATACGCTATCTTTTGATAGTGCGGGTAACGGGACTTGCAGGGGGTTAAAACAGTGGATACGTAGTACACTGGTTTTTGAAGAGGGAATTTATGCCCTTCTGTCTCTCGTTCTACGACGAGCACCGCGCTTACTACTTGATGTGTTGCCGCGATGTATAACAACATAGGTTCGCCCAGGTTGGGCGCAGCCAGGACCGGATTCGTTGCCAATATGGCCTTTATTTCTTCGAGTTCGGCGGTGGCAGCATCCGTCCACTCGAAGTGTTCGGTTTGCCTGAGGAGGCGATAGAGGGGAAATGCCTTTTCTCCTAGGCGGGAGATAAAGCGGCTGAGAGCCGCCACGCATCTAGTCAATTTCTGGATCTGTTTGAGGTTTTTTGGAATATCCAGCTGTGATAGGGCTCGGATTTTGGCCGGATTTGCTTCAATTCCTCTCCCGGATACAATGAAGCCCAAGACCTTTCCGGCTGGTACACCGAAACCGCATTTTTCCGGATTCAGCTTGATGTCATAGGCTTGAAGGTTGTCGAATAAGACCCTCAAGTCGTCTACTAGAGTTTCGACGTGTTTGGTTTTGACGACTACGTCTTCTACGTATGCCTCTACTGTTTTGCCGATCTAGGTAGCCAGACATGTCTGAATCATGCGCTGATATGTTGCGCCGGCGTTTTTAAGTCTGAAGGGCATCGTGTTGAAGCAGAATGGTCCATATGGAGTAATGAACGCCGTTGCGGCTTGATCCGCTTCTGCCATCTTGATTTGTTGATAGCCGGAGTATGCGTCCAGGAAGCACAATGAATCGTGCCCTGCAGTGGCATCGATGATTTGGTCGATGCGGGGGAGGGGGAAGGGGTCCTTTGGGCAGGCTTTATTTAGGTCTTTGTAATCAACACATAGGCGCCAGGATCTGTCCTTCTTTGGTACCATTACCAGGTTTGCTAGCCAATCCGGATGTTTGATGTCTCTGATGAATCCAGCTTCCAATAGTTTGGCTAGTTCTTCTCCCATTGCCTGTCTTTTGGGTTCGGAAAATCGGCGGAGAGCCTGTTTGACTGGCTTGAACCCTTTTAGGATGTTTAGGCTATGCTCTGCCAACCTGCGAGGGATTCCTGGCATATCTGAAGGATGCTAGGCGAAAATGTACCAATTTTCCCGAAGGAATTCTCGCAGCGCGGCGTCTACATCAGGGTTCAACTGTGCCCCGATGGAGGCCGTCTTTGTCGGGTCCGTTGGGTGGACCTGGAATTTTATAATTTCGTCCGCTGGTTTAAAGGAGGTGGACTTGGATCTCTTATCGAGTATCACGTCGTCTCTGTGCACCGTAGCGCGCAGCGCGGTGATTTCCTCTGCCGCTAGGGCTTCTGATAGTGCCTCCAGGGCTAATGCGGCTGTTTTGTTTTCAGCGCGGAGTGCTATGTCCGGATCACTAACGAGAGTGATTATCCCGCCGGGCCGAGGCATTTTGAGCTTCATGTACTCGTAATGGGGTACAGCTTGAAAAATTGTGAATGCCTCTCGTCCTAATATAGCGTGATATCCGCTGTTGAACGGCGCCACTTGGAACGTGACTTCTTCGGATCTGTAATTGTCCGGCGAGCCGAACACCACATCGAGTGTGATTTTTCTGGTGCAGCGTGCTTCCCGGCTAGGGATTATTCCTCTGAAGGTTGTGCTGCTTCGCTCAATGCGGCTCCAGTCTATTTCCATTTTTTGAAGAGTTTCCTCGTAGATGAGGTTTAATCCGCTGCCGCCATCCATGAGGACCTTTGTAAGTCGAAAGCCGTCCACTATTGGACTAAGTACCAGTGCGGCTGGTGCTCGGGCTGTTCGGAATTTAGGTTTGTCGCTGGTGTTGAAGGTGATGGCTGTGTCGCTCCATGGATTTGTTGTTGCTACTTGGTAGACTTCGGCGAGGCTGCGGATTGTTCGTTTCCGCGTATTATTTGATGCGAAAGTCTCGAAGACTGTTGATACCGTATTGGTATTGTTGGAGTGGTTTTCCGGGGCTAGAAGCTCCTCGCCACTTTTGGCCACCTGCCGTAATATCCAACATGCTCGAAGGCTATGTGTTGGGATGGCGCCCTCTGTACTGTGAATTTTACAGGGTCCGCTAAGCCATCCCTCTAGTACAGTTCCGTGCCCTTTATGGGTTTTTTGCTTTTTGGTTTTTGTATCTGGTGCCTGAGTGTAATGCACCCTTTTGTTGCGGACTAGGGTTGTATTGGGGGCCGGATTGTCCCAAAACTTATTTTCGGTTGTCTAGAAACTCTCCATCGCACAGTACTTTCGTACTATGGACGCCAGGTCGGCGAAGCGTGTAATTTCACGACGGCTGACGGCGTTCAAGATTCCCTCGTCTGTGCAATTATTGCAAAAAATTGAGATTGTGTTTTCCTCTCGGCAGTCCTTTATCCTGTCCATAACCAGGAGGAATCTGTCCCAGTAGTGATGTACTGTCTCAGCGGGCTCTTGCCGGATTAGAGATAGATCACATATGTCTGGGCGGGTGGGTGGAATTAAGTCCGGAACCCTACCCATCTCAAGGCTCGAAGGCCGAGAAGTTTCCAAATTTGGAAGCTTGGATTGTTGGACGTTGTCCAACGAGTCTGGTCCGATGCCTGACTTTAAGTTCAGTGCTTGATCGAAGTCCGTCCCTCCGCGGGAATCTGGCATGGGGGGTTCGGGAACCCGGACATGACTAGTTTTCAATACAGGAGAAGAGTCGCCGTATTGTTCCTCTACCACTGCAACGTGGTGGGTGACCTGGGGAGAGTTAATCTCTCTTAGATCGGTTTTAAGCCCAATCTGATTGTAGTCTGTAGTGACTCCCAGGGCGGCGATGCGATCCAAGAGCTTGTTTACGGACGAGAGCTCTATTGGATCCAACCGCTCGGCGAATTCCGAGCTGACGTGAAGATTGCTTTTGACGACTTGAGAGGTCAGTGTCGAAGCGGTGGCCGGACAGGCGGTCATAAGAAAACCACCTAGCCGGATAGTTTGGCCGGCGGCCAAGGCTCCTTTGGCGAAAATACCGTCCTTGGAGACGGGAGGCGGCATCCTTCCTATCGGTGACGGCACAGAGGAACTCTCAATGAAAGCACCAATGTCGGTGTCAAAACCGGCGGATCTCGGGTAGGGGGTCCCGAACTGTGCGTCTAGGCGGATGGTAACAGGAGACAAGGGACACGATGTTTTACCCAGGTTCGGGCCCTCTTGATGGTGGTAAAACTCTACGTCCTGCTTGATTGATATTGATATTGTAGATGTTTACAAGAGTGGATCTACCACGAGATCAAGGAGGCTAAACCCTAGAAGCTAGCCTATGGTATGATTGTAATGGTTGTTGTTGTTCTACGGACTAGAGCCATCCGGTTTATATAGACACCGGAGAGGGCTAGGGTTACATAGAGTCGGTTACAATGGTAGGAGATCTACGTATCCGTATCGCCAAGCTTGCCTTCCACGCCAAGGAAAGTCCCATCCGGACACGGGACGAAGTGTTCAATCTTGTATCTTCATAGTCTTGGAGTCCGGTCGATGATGATAGTCCGGCCGATGATAGTTCGGCCGATGATGGTAGTCCGGCTATCCGGACACCCCTAATCCGGGACTCCCTCAGCTAGGGTTACACAGAGTCGGTTACAATGGGAGGAGATCTTCATATCAAATCGCCAAGCTTGCCTTCCACGCCAAGGAAAGTCCTATCCGGACACGGGATGGAGTCTTCAATCATGTATCTTCATAGTCTAGGAGGCCGGCCAAAGGTCATAGTCCGGCCATCCGGACACCCCCTAATCCAGGACTCCCTCAATGGGGTTTTCATCATATTGTTTGAGTTAATTCCTCTACATCAAGTCATCTTACTTAATGCGTTACTTTGTTCTTCATGAACTTAATACTCTAGATGTAGGCAGGAGTCGGTCGATGTGTGGAGTAATAGTAGTAGATGCAGAATCATTTCGGTCTACTTGACACGGATGTGATGCCTATTTTCATGATCATTGCCTTAGATATCATCATAATTACTTTATCGCCTATTTTCATGATCATTGCCAAAAATATTTACTTTACCGTTTATCTATCTCTATCAGATCTCACTTTTGCAAGTAACCGTGAAGGGATTGACAACCCCTTTATCACGTTGGGTGCAAGTTTGTTTGATTGTTTGTGCAGGTATTCAATGTTGTGTGTTGTCTCCTACTAGATTGATACCTTGGTTTTTAAACTAAGGGAAGTACTTATCTCTACTTTGCTGCATCACCCTTTCCTCTTCAAGGGAAAAACCAATGCAAGCTCAAGATGTAGCAGGAAGAATTTCTGGCACGTTGTCGGGGAGATCTACACCAAGTCAAGACATACCAAGTACCCATCATAAACTCCCATCATTTGCATTACATTATTCGCCATTTGCCTCTCGTTTTCCTCTCCTCCACTTCTAAAATGATTTTCAAAAAGATTTGCCTTTTCTTCGCCCCTCTTCCGTTCGTCTTGTTCAATTGCTTTTTGTGTGCTCGTGTGTTGGTGTGCCTGCTTGCCTTTATATCCCAACCAAAAAATGTTGATCCTCACTTTAGGAGGTTGGAGGGAATTGAAAATAATGTTAGGAGCTTCATGTCTTTACAATTTGAGCACAATAGTTTCTTTAGAAACGAGCTTAAGGAGCAGAAAAGTTTTATGGAGTACATGAATAAAGAGCTCGATGACATGTCTAAGGAATTTTGTAGTTTGAAATCTCAGTTTGCTCACCTTCAAATTTTAGTAGGTCAAATTTCTGATAAACAAGCTACGTTAGTAAATAAGATGGTCGCTAAACCAGAGGCTTTGAATAATGATGAAGATCTTAAAGTGATTGATGTGACTCCTATTGAATCTTTGTTTTCTAATATAAATCTTGATAAAGATGGGACTGGAAATAATTCAACTTTAGTTAAAAGGTGTCCCAATGATTCGGAGTTTGTAGATCTTTATGTAAAAATTGATAAAAGTGGGATTGGAGAAAACTTTAAGTAGCAATGAACCCACTCTTTTGGAAGGAATTTAATTATTATAATTGTTCTTTAATAGATTGTATTTCCTTGTTGCAATCCATGTTGAATTCTCCTCATGCTTATAATCAAAACAAAGCTTTTACCAAACATATCATTGATGCTATGATGCAATCTTCTGAAGAAAAGCTTGAATTGGAGGTTTCTATCCCTAGAAAACTTTATGATGAGTGGGAACCTACTATTAAGATTAAGATTAAATATTATGATCAGCATGCTTTGTGTGATTTGGGTGCTAGCGTTTCCACAATTCCAAAAACTTTGTGATGTGTTGGGTTTCCGTGTATTTGATGATTGTTCTTTAAATTTGCATCTTGCGGATTCCACTATTAAGAAACCTATGGGAAGGATTAATGATGTTCTTATTATTGCAAATAGGAATTATGTGCCCGTAGATTTCATTGTTCTTGATAGAGATTGCAATCCTACATTTCCTATTATTCTTGGTAGACCTTTCCTTAGAACGATTTGTGCAATTATTGATATGAAAGAAGGAAACATTAGATTTCAATTTATGTTAAGGAAGGGCATGGAACACTTTCCTAAAAGGAAAATTAAATTGCCATATGAATCTATTATGAGAGCCACTTATGGATTGCATACAAAAGATGATAATACCAAGATCTATTTGTGTTTTATGCCTAGCTAAGAGCGTTAAACAATAGCACTTGTTGGGAGGCAACCAAATTTTATTTTTGCTCTTGCTTTTTGTTCTTGTTTTGCTTTGAATAATTCATCTAGCCTCTGGTTAGATGTGGTTTTGTGTTTTAGTTAGTGTTTGTGCCAAGTAAGAACTTTGGAATGGCTTATGGTGATAGTTGTTTTAATCTTGCCGAGAAACAAAAAAATTTGCGCCCAGGAAAATAATTTTCATAATTCACATAAGCGTGTTTTTGATCTGATTCTTTTTGCACTGGATTGGTACACAAATATCCCAGGTTGTCCTAATTTTTCAGAATTTTTGGAGTTACAGAAGTATTCGAGAGTTACAGATTGCCACAGATTGTTTTGTTTTTGACAGATTCTATTTCCTATGTGTTGTTTGCTTAT